>NC_087302.1:6452722-6754769 GCF_015220805.1 Pogoniulus pusillus
CATTTCACAGGATCACAGAGTGTCAGGGGCTGGAAGGGACCTCCAAAGCTCAGCCAGTCCAACCGCCTGCCAGAGCAGCATCTCCTGTACACAGGAACACATCCAGGCAGGGTTTGAATATCTCCAGAGAGGGAGACTCCATAGCCCCCCTGGGCAGCCTGTGCCAGGCTCTGTCACCCTCACAGGGAAAAATCCTCCTCATGTTTAAATGAAACTTCCTCTGCCTCAGCTTCCACCACTGCCCCTGGTGCTGGCACTGGCATCCCCCAGCAGAGCCTGGCTCCAGCCTCTGCCACTCACCTGCACACATTGATAACCACTGCTGAGGTCACCTCTCAGGCTCCTCCAAGCTCCCAGCCCCAGCTCCCTCAGGCTCTCCTCCTACCAGAGCTGTTCCATTCCCTTCAGCATCTTTGTGGCTCTGTGCTGGACTCTCTCCAGCAGTTCTATGTCCCCCTTGACCTGGAGGGCCCAAAACTGGTCACAGCACTCCAGATGCAGCCTCAGCAGGGCAGAGCAGAGGAGCAGGAGAACCTCTCTGGACTTACTCACCACAGCCCTTCTAATCCACCCCAGAATGGCATTGCCCCTCCTGGCCAGCAGAGCACCCAGCGAGGTCACACAGGATGGGTGAGAGGTGATGATGATGACAATGGTGGTCAAAATGAGAGGAACAAGGGAAAGGCAGGAGGGGGTGGAAGGTGAAGGAGAAGTTTTTGTTCTCTGCATGTTTACAGGAGGAAAAAAGAGGAGAGGGCAGCTTTATCCATCTGGGCAGGTAGAGAGAGATCTGAGGGGGGAAATTCAGATTGATCCAAAAATTAAATATTCATAGGACATTATTCATTAAGATTCATCTTGCCAAGTGGGTGAAATGAGGCAAGGGAAGAAATTAGCTTGCTTGAGAGTGTCAAAGTGATTATGTGATTAAATTGCAATTTGTAATTTCTCCTTCCAAAATGTTACTCCTTGATTTGTGTTTCTGCCCCTCTCTATTTGTCCTGAAGCCTCCCGTGACGTGTGTGGGTGTGAGCAGAGCAGGCACAGGGCTGGGCTGAAGGAGCAGCCTGCAGACATCATCTCCAGACACTTGTGGGGGCCAGCAGAGCACTGTCCCTAAGGCAGCACTGTCACAAAGGCAACTCTGTCCCAAAGGCAGCCCTGTCCCAAAGGCAGTTCTGTCCCTAAGGATGCTCTGTCCCAAAGGCAGCTCTGTCCCTAAGGATGCTCTGTCCCAAAGGCAGCTCTGTCCCTAAGGATGCTCTGTCCCAAAGGCAGATCTGTCCCTAAGGCAGATCTGTCCCTAAGGATGCTCTGTCCCTAAGAATGCTCTGTCCCAAAGGCAGATCTGTCTCTAAGGCAGCTCTGTCCCTAAGGCAGCTCTGTCCCTAAGGATGCTCTGTCCCTAAGGCAGCTCTGTCCCTAAGGCACTCACTCACCCTTTGCTTGCCCTTCTCATACCTGAAACAAAGGCAAAGCACAAAGGGCAGGTGAGGAGCAGGGGGGGAACTGAAAGCAGGACACTCCCCAGGTCCCCAGCATGCAAGGCCACAAAGAACTTCCAACAGCACAGGTTGTAAGCATCTTTGTTGGTGCCATGGGCACTGAGTGCAGCCTCAGCAAGTTTGCTGTGGACACCAAGCTGTGTGGTGCTGCTGAGAGCTGGAGGGAAGGAATCCATCCAGAGGGCCCTGGACAGGCTGCAGAGGTGTGCCCAAGCCTCATGAACTTCAACAAGACCAAGTGCAAGGGGCTGCAGCTGGGTCGAGGCAATGCCAAGCACCAATCTAGGCTGAGCAGGGACTGGCTGGAGAGCAGCTCTGAGGAGAGGGACTTGGGGGTGCTGGAGGATGAGAAGCTCAGTCTGAGCTGTCAGTGTGCTCTGGCAGCCCAGAGAGCAACCAGAGCCTGGGCTGCAGCAGGAGCAGTTGTGGGCAGCAGGGTGAGGGAAGTGATCCTGCCCCTCTGCTCTGCACTGCTGAGACCCCACCTGGAGTACAGCATCCAGTTCTAGAGCCCCTTGGACAAGAGGGATGTGAAGGTGCTGGAGAGTGTCCAGAGAAGGGCCACGAGGATGAGCAGAGCTGCTCTGCTGGGAGGAGAGACTGAGGGAGTTGGGGCTGTTCAGTCTGGAGAGGAGAAGGCTTCCAGGTGACCTTCTTGTGGCCTTTCAGTATCTGAAGTGGGCTACAAGAAAGCTGGGGAGGGACTTTTGAGGCTGTCAGGGAGTGACAGGACTGGGGGGGAACGGAGCAAAGCTGGAGGTGGAGAGAGTCAGAGTGGATGTCAGGAGGAAGTTCTTCCCAACTTGAGAGTGGTGAGAGCCTGGAATGGGTTGCCCAAGGAGGTGGTGGAAGCCTCATCCCTGGAGGTGTTTAAGGCCAGGCTGACTGAGGCTGTGGAGAGCCTGATCTGGTGTGAGGTGTCCCTGGGCATGGCAGGGGGGTTGGAACTGGCTGATCCTTGTGGTTCCTTCCAGCCCTGACTGATTCTGTGATTCTATGATTACAGGATCACAGGACCACAGGATGTTAGGGGTTGGAAGGGACCCAAAGAGATCATCAAGTGCAACTCCCCTGCCAGAGCAGGACCATCCAATCCAGCTCAGCTCACAGAGGGATGCATCCAGATGGGCCTTGAAAGGCTCCAGAGAAGGAGACTCTACAGCCTCTCTGGGGAGCCAGCTCCAGTGCTCTGTTGTATGATTCTAGGTTGGGGCTGCCAAAGCCAGAGGTGGAACACAGAGAAGGAGACTCTACATCCTCTCTGGGGAGCCAGCTCCAGTGCTCTGTTGTATGATTCTAGGTTGGGGCTGCCAAAGCCAGAGGTGGAACATTGCAGACAGGGAGCTGCAGGAGAACTGAGCCTGATTAAAGTGCTTTAAATCAGTTTCCTTGCCTGCTTCTGCCTCACTTGCAAGACATGGTTATAATTACTTGGCATCAGCGAGCCATTACTCAGAGGTTCTGGGGCAGGGTAGCAGAAGACATGATTGTCTCATAAACCTAATGAGCCATATTGATTACTGGAGGATAAGGCCTGAGCTATAAACAGCCAATATTCTTTATTTGTCTGGTTGTTAGATCTGTATTTGCAGCCCAGACTTGGCAGTGAGTTATGTGGGGGCTGCCACGTGTGGATGCCTCACTTCTGACCCAGCACACTCAAGTGTCCCCTTCCCTCCTGCCCAAAATCCAGGCAGGATGGAAAGTTAATGTGGATCCTGCTTTGGATGCTGCTTCCATCTCAGAAGATGCTGGTGGGAAGTGCAGCTCATCGTGAGCTGATGGCAGCAGTGGTTTAGGGGGGTTAGGACACTTCTGAAGTCATCTGCTCAAGGAAGGCTCATCAGCAGTCAAGGCAGAGTGGTTCTGCAAGCCTCTGCCTGTGAAAGGAGAAGGTATTTGTGGTGGGGTGAGTGCAGGGCCCTGCTTTTCTGAAGAGCAGATGTCCCTGAGAGCACTGAAGCAGGCTGCACAGAGAGGTTGTGGAGTCTCCTTCTCTGGAGACTTTCAAAACCCATCTGGATGCATTCCTGTGCAAACTACCCTAAGGGCTCCTGCCTTGGCAGGGAGGTTGGACTGAATGATCTCTAGAGGACACTTCCAACCTTTAAAGGTCATAGGATCATAGAATCAAGCCAGGCTGGAAGAGATCTCCAAGCTCATCCAGTCCAATCTGTCCCCCAGCCCTGGCCAAGCAACCAGACCATGGCACTAAGTGCCCCAGCCAGGCTTGGCTTCAACACCTCCAGGAACAGCAACTCCACCACCTCCCTGGGCAGCCCATTCCAGTGCCAATCACTCTCTCTGCCAACAACTTCCTCCTCATATCAAGTTGTGTGATTCTGGATGGTGCCCAGTGACAGGACAAGAGGCAAGAGGCACAAAGTTGAACTTAGGAAGTTCCATCTAAACATGAGGGGGAACTTCTTTATGTTGAGGCTGGTAGAGCACTGGAAAAGGCTGCTCAGGAGAGGTGGTGGAGTCTTCATCCCTGGAGTCATCCCAAAGCCACCCAGACATTGTGATCCTGGGCAGCCTGCTCTGGGTGACCCTACTTCAGCAGAGGGTTTGGACTAGGTGATGATCTCCAGAGGTGTCCCTTCCAACCCCCACCAGTCTGTGATTCCACAGCAGGGCTTTGGCATCAAACCAGTTGCTCTATTTTGTGCTGCAGGACAGCTGCAGCATGGAAGGTCCTCAGTGCTCCCAGTTAAACCCTTCCAGTGGTCAGCTGCTAACAGGGGTGAAGGAGCTGAGCTCTGGCTGGGCAGCACCATGAGCTTTGCTCTGCACTGCACTGCAGCCTTCCCAAGGGGAAATCTCTGCCATTCCCACTCTTCCCACAGCTCTTTTCTAACTGGGAATGGCTCTAAGCTGCCCTTACTCTGCATCTCACACCTTCAGCAAGCAACCTGTGATGTTGTGTGGATCTGTGTCATGAGAGGGCTTTACTGCCCCAGATAGTAATGTGGGCACTCAGGGTGTGGGCTTCCTGCCCAGAAGACCCTGCAGCCCCACAGGATCCTCAGGGGTACACTGGGGTGACCCTGGTAAGGTGGTTCCTTGCTGCATCCCAGGCTTTGGTGGTGCCAAGAGGAGCAGCATCACTTTGGATGCTTGAGGGACATGAATCAGCAGTGGAGCACCAAGCTCAGCTCGACCAGCAGCATGGGGCTGGTCCTCACCTGGCCCCCCAGAGACCTGCTCAGAAACACTGCTTGCACAAAAGAGTTGAGATGAGGAGGTAGGAAATTAAATATGCTGATTAGAGCTAAAAATAGCAGCTGAGTTCTTGGTGAGGCATGAAAAAAAGGTCCCTTGTAGCAGAAAAATGCTTTGGGCCTCTGCCAGGCAACAGATGCAGCCTGGCTGGGGAGCTGGTGGCATTGCCTCTGAACCTGGGAGCTTCTATTTTTAGCAGCAGATCAATGTTGGCTTCTCTGCCCGTGCAGGGAGGGCAGCTTGGCCAGCCAGCACCACAGGTCTGCAGAAGCCCAGGGTAAATTCTAAGTTCTGGAGCCCCTGGGACAAGAGGGATGTGGAGGTGCTGGAAGGTGTCCAGAGAAGGGCCACGAGGATGAGCAGAGGGCTGGAGCTGCTCTGCTGGGAGGAGAGCCTGAGGGAGTTGGGGCTGTTCAGTCTGGAGAGGAGAAGGCTCCAAGGTGACCTTACTGTGGCCTTTCAGTATCTGAAGGGGGTTACAAGAAAGCTGGGGAGGGACTTTTGAGGCTGTAAGAGAGTGACAGGACTGGGGGGATGGAACAAAGCTGGAGGTGGGGAGATTCAGCCTGGATGTCAGGAAGAAGTTCTTCAGCATGAGAGTGGTGAGAGCCTGGAAGGGGTTACCCAGGAAGGTGGTGGAAGCCTCATCCCTGGAGGTGTTTAAGGCCAGGCTGGCTGAGGCTGTGGAGAGCCTGATCTGGTGTGAGGTGTCCCTGGGCATGGTAGGGGGGCTGGAACTGGCTGATCCTTGTGGTCCCTTCCAACCCTGACTGATTCCATGACTCTAAGGTGGGAGGAGCTCAGTCATTGTGCATGCTGATGTGAAGCCACCTTGGCAGTGCCCTTGCTCTTGCACTCATGGCCAGTGCTGCCTTCCCTGACGTGGGGAAGCTGAGGCAGAGGTGAAGATGTCTTCTCTGTCCACCCCAAAGCACAGCAAAGTCAGTGGTGCCCTAGTTACCAGCCCCAGGCATTCAGCCCCCCAAGGCTTGTGCCCTACAGGCAAGCTACAAAGCTGCCCTTTTCCCGGGGGCTGCTTCCTTCAGCTGCAGCTTTGAATCCCATTTCTGCCCATGCGAGGGAGCTGAGACGTTGGCAGAGACAAAGCAGCTTCGTTCCCCTGGGCAGAAGGAGCAATGCTGCACCCCTGTGGGAACTGGGAGCCGCGGACGCCAAAGCAGGGATCTCTGAGTGGATGTGCTGATGCTTTCTGTGATCTACATCTCCATGTGGCCCAGACACTAGAGGAGGGAGAGAAAAGGGGATCCTGGGCGGGTGTTGAACGAGATTTCGCTCTCAAAGCCCTGGAGGTGGTGGCGGTGCAATTCCCAGTGACAAGGGATGGAGACAGATGAGATCTCTCCAGCCTGCAGGGATGCTGGAGCCGTGTTCTGCAGATCAGCAGCAGTCAGCACTGTCACATCTTGCAGGCAGGTTAATCCCCAGAAGCTGGAGCACATTTCATCTGGAAGTTGCTGTGTTTGATCACAGAGGGAAAGGGGAGGAAAAAATCAACCAGGAGCTCCATGCAAATAGGAAATTATGCAAATCAGCTCATCTATTAGGCTGATAAAGTTTGTGGTTGCTGCCTCAACTCACCCTGCCTGAATGCAAATTCTGCAACAATCTGCTAACTGGGAGCAAGGCTGAAGGGGGCTAAGACCACCAAGGCAGTGCCCAGCTCCTGTGGGCTGCAGATCCTCAGCCTCCCAGTGCTGCTCTCTGCCCCAGCCTTGGCTCCAGCAGCAGCTGCTGGGCTTGGCTGAGGGAGCTTTTGGTTCCCTCTGCTGTTGCACCTGTTGTAACAATACTGATGATGCCTGTCAGAGCCACATTAAACATCCTTCTGGACACTTTCCTTAGCTGTCCCCCTGCTTGCTGTCCAGGCAACCTCCCTGGGCAACCTGTGCCAGTGTCTCACCACCCTCACTGCAAAGAACCCTTTCCTAACATCCACTTTCAGTCTCCCCTCTGCCACTTCAAACCCATTCCTCCTCCTCCTCTCATTACCAGACCTTGTCAATAGTCCCTCCACAGCCCTTTTGGAGCCCTCTTCAGATCCTGCAAGGCCACTCCAAGGTCTCCTCCAAGCCTTCTCCTCTCCAGGCTGCAGAGCCCCAACTCCCTCAGCCTGTGCTCAGAGCAGAGCTGCTGCAGCCCTCTCAGCATCTTGGTGGCCTCCTCTGCACTGGCTCCAACACTTCCATGTCCTGCTTGTGCTGGGGGCTCCAGAACTGCCCCCAGGACTGCAGGTGGGGTGTGAGGAGAGCAGAGCCAAGGGGCAGAATCCCCTCCCTTGCCCTGCTGCCCACACTGGGCACAAGGTTGTGTCTGGGCTGCACTCACACTGCAGGCTCCTGTTGAGCTTTGCATCACCCCAGACCCCTAGGGCCTGTTCCTCAGGGCTGCTCTCAGCCATTCCCCACCCAGCCTGGAGCTGTGTTTGGGATTGCTCCCACCCAGGTGCAGGACCTTCCACTTGGCCTTGTTGAATGTCATGTGCTTGGGATTGCACCGACCCTGCCTGTAGGTGGAAATTTGTCCCCTGAGCTCCCTTTTGCCCTGATGGATGTTCAGGAAGGTCCTCCCGATGGCTGCAGCAGAGCTGTTAGCAGCATTCCACATGCACACGAGGCAACCTGGCAAATTCCAGCAGGGAATGAGTGCAGGCTGGAGAGCTGCTGGCAGGCTGGTCTGGCATTAACAGGGGTGGCCACAGAAGTGTCCTGTCCTCATGAAACTGAATGAGTCACTTCTTTTTTTTTTTCAATAAACTGTTACATGTGCTCAGGAAAGAGCTTCCAGGGTAATAAAACCTCAGCTGTACTTCCTCAGCAGAGGTAATAAAGTGAGAGCTTGACCAAGTTCTGGAGCAGCATCCAAGACACAATCCATCACCTGTGGGGAGCTGCAGCTCCCTGTCCACGGCAGCATTTGAGTTGCCCCCCATGCCCCAGCCATCTGCTGACCTGTGTTTGAGGGCTCCAGCCTGACTCCTTTGCTGATTTAATGCTGCTGAGCCTTTGCTGGAGTAGAGGTAATTGCTGTTTTCTGGGAAATGAAAACATGTTTAATGAGGCAGGTTTGAACCTTGCAGCTACCAGCCTGGAGCCATAGAATCATAAGAATGGGTTAGGTTGGAAGGGAGCTCAAAGCTCAGCCAGTTCCAACCCCAGGGCCATAAGCAGGGACACCTCCCCACTAGAACAGGTTGCTCAAGGCCTCATCCAACCTGGTCCTCAACACCTCCAGGGAGGTTGTGGAGCACAGAATCACCCAATGTGATCTTTGATCTTTGAAGCCCCCTGCCTGCTCTCTGGGGCATGCAGAGACCTGAAGTAGCTGGGATGATCCAGGCAGAAGGACAAAGGGACCCCAGCCCAGAAGGGAAAGCAGTGAGGGCACCAAGGGTCAGGAGAGCAGCAGCCTGGGCTGGAGGCCATCACCCCAAGGTCAGCTGAAGAGCAAAGGCTGCAGACTGTGCTGGTGAGCTCAGAAAAAAGTGCTGCTGGAATCCTTCCCTGGGCAAGGCAGAGCCTGTGAATGTCAGAGGTTTCTGAAAGTCAATAACCAGAGGCACATCTGCTCTTGGCCCTCTCTGGAAGCACGAGGTGGAGAAATGTCAGCTGAGCAGCTCCAACCTCACTTCTCCACGCTCACGTCCAGCTAACCCCTTCACTGCCTGTCTGCCATGTGAGTGACCTGTTCTGCCTGTGGCAGAGAGTTGGAACTGGATGATCTGTGAGGTCCCTTCCAGCCTAACCCATTCTATGATTCTATTTGAGCCCACTCACATCAGCAGGTTCCAGGACAGCCTGGATGGCAGAAGGCTCTGCTAAAAATATGGAGGGGAGGGGATAAAAAACCTTCATGTGAAAGTGTGCTCCTTGCTTTGTCCTTTGTTGAAATGCTGAGTGTGAGAGGAGGGTCAACCCCCTGCTTCCTGGGCTCCTCCAAGCAGCAAGTGCAGCTGCAGGTGAGATGCTGCAGCCTGACCTTGCCCTCGCCCATGCTGGGGCTGCTGCATGGCTCCTTCCTGTGCCAGCCAGGATGCTGAGAGGGGTGGAGGTGCCCTGGGTGCCTCACTGCCAGAGCCTGGCTATGCTGAGAGAGCACTTGAAGAGAAAGCACTGAGGTCGGTGAGCTGTGCAGAGCAGGACTCCGGTCCCCAGCAGCCCCAGGACTCTGCCTGCTGGTTTAATCGGCTGTGAAATCGCATTGATCTCCTGCCTGCCTTCTGCGAGTCGTTTGTAAGTGAAGTCCTAATCCAGAGCCTCTGATCGTTCCTCCGGGCTTGCTTCATTGCTCGTGGCCTTTCAAATGTTCCCTTCCCATCTTCTTTCTTCTCTTCTCCCCTTCTCTCTTTGCCAGTTCAGAAATAATCAAAGCAGGACCCACGTTCTCAGTGCCGTCTCCTCTGCCACAGCCACATCAGCACTGGCTGATGCCTGCCACATTCCTCGGGAAAACAGGAATCTCTCTGAGGTTTTTGGGGTAAGAGACAAGCTGGGGACAAGAGGGGGGAGGGAGCCTGGCACTTTAAATGGCTCAGAAATGCCCCATGTTTGCTATGACTTCCCAGGGAGAGGGGTCTCAGAGTGCCCCTTCTCTGCCACAGAGCTCTTCGCACCCTGAGGTGCCACTCTGTGACCCAGCCCAAGGTCTGTTTTGCCACAGGGTATCTCTTTTGATGTTGCTGGGCAATCAGTATGCAGCTTGGATTGATCACAAGCTCTCCTCTGCCATGGCTGGGCCAGCTTGGGTCATCCATCACAGCCCAGGTCATGGCTCACCCTGCATCCGATCCAAGATGTGGGCAAAGAGGAGCTGCTTGCAGAGGGCAGAGGATGTGCCCTGAACAGCCTCAAGGAGCAGGGCTGGAGGGCAGCTGGAAGTGCCAGGGGTTGTATATTCCCAGAGTTTCTGCAAGCCTTGGTTTTGAGAGGGGACAGATTGGGAGGCAGCTGCCTGGCTCCCAGCCTAGGGCTCTGCTGAACCCCTCCTGCTCCCCCAGCAGCTGAGCACTGCTTTAGAGGTGAGAGGAGACCACCTTGCCCCACACTGGTGCTGGGCTGAAGTAGCCACTAGTGAATTAACCCAGAATCTCTGGCCATGGCATGATCTTGGCAGGTGAGGGTAGGAGGAGGATGGAGCTGCAGAGCCCTGGCTGGCTCTCTTCTTTCTGCCCCATTGATCCCCATTAGGGAAGCCCTGGGTGCGGCGCTGCCTGCAGAGAGAACCGTCCTCAGCACATTAACCTAACAGCAGAGCTGGCACACAGCTCACCCCTGAAAGCCAAGAACTGCAGAGTCAGAGGGAGCTGCTGGAGGATTTTGCTGGTGCTGGCAGACTTAATGTGGAGAGCTTAAGAGCCAGGGGCTGAGGCCACATTCCTGTGGGCAGAAGATGCTCCGTGAAGGTGGAAGGGGATAACCTGGATAATGTGGCACCAGGATCTGAGTCACACAGGAGAGTGGCTTTGAAGAGCCTGGGCAGGAACTCAGAGCTGAACATGACTCTACCCTGCCCCACAGATGGCTGAGCAAAGCACACGATGGGATGGAGACAGAGCAGAAAGATCCCAGACTCTCATGCTGGGGCAAAGCTGGATCCAGCCTCTTCCCAGCGCTGTTCCCTATCCTGTGGCAGCAGCTTCTCAAGGACTCGTGGAGGGGAAAGTCAGGAAAGCTGATTTCTGGAAGGGGCTGGAGGAAAGCCTCGACCTTGTGGGCTTGGTTTGTAAAGCCCCAAGATGACATTTCCAGCAGAGAGAGGAATAATCTGCTCCAAGGGCAGGCGTGGGATTACAGCTCTTGTGCTGCTGACAGGAGAGAGCTGAAGCCTGAATTTCTTTCTTGTGGGGATGCAGTGAGGTGGTTTGTAAAGGCAAATTTAAAGTCAGGCCACATATATCATTAAGGATGGGGGAGCTTAAGAGGCTTTATTATTAATTAACATTTATATTACAGTAATGTCTAGGGAACCCTAAGTGAAATCATGGTCCTGTTACACCAGGGCTGAACAAACATCCCCTGCAGTGTGCTCCCTGCTCCAGGAGCACACAAACCAGAGCCACTGAGTGGGTGAAGGAGGCAAATGGAGCTGGAGAAAAAGAGCAGCTTTAGGCTGGAGATTAGGAGAAATTCTTTAGAGTGACAGTGGTGAGATGCTGGAACAGGTTGCCCAGGGAAGAGTTCAAGGTTGGATGAGGCCTTAAGCAAGCTGGGCTGGTGGGAGGTGTCCCTGCCCTTGGCAGGGGGGGTTAGAAGTAGACAATCTTGAAGGCCCCTTCCAACCCAAACCATTCTGTGATTCTATGACACAAGAAATGTAGTTGGCTTCGGGGCAGGTCCCTGGGGGCTCTCCCAAGTGAAATGTCCCTGCTGCTGTGTGCTGGCCCTAAAGCTTCCTCTGGAATCCTTCTCTGTTGCTCACTCTGTGCATCTGCAGCAGCATCACATCTGCAGAACCATCCTGCTGCTGCTGGCCTCTGCCCCAGGGGAGGTGCAGGTGGCTTCATGTGCCAGAGTTGGCTGCCTAGGGCTGGTTCCTTCACTGTGGGACATGGCTCTGAGACCTTCTTAACCAGGCATGGGAACAGCATTTGGCAGCACAAGAGCTCTGCTGTCCCCGGGTGTGAATGTCACTGAAACATAAGGTCACTGCTGTAGGCAGCAGCTGTTCAGCCTCTCCTTCTGAAGAAAAACCCAAGCCAAGCATGGAAACTTCTGGCTGCTGTCCTGTGGAGGTGCACCTCTGTATCTGCCTAGCAACAGAGACTGGGGAGAGGCAGCTCTTGTCCTGGGTGTTACTTTATCTGGTGTCTTTCTGCATAACCCAAGACACAGCAGTAGCTTTTTTTCCCCCTTCAGTGATAGATGGAACACATTTCCCAAGCTGTCTGCAGGAGTATTTGCTCTATCCCAGGTGAAGACAGAGAGTGCAGAGTCCTCCTCATGCTCCCACAGCAAGCAGGGCACAGAGTGAGGAGCACAGAGGCAGTGTTGCTTGTGCTGCAAAGTTTGCTTCTCCCCTGGACAGGTTCTTCCTCTCCAGGGGTGCAGGGATCTTCCCAAACGTCCCAAGTCCTGGGATAACCCCACTGAGAGGAAGGCTGCTCCTGCTGCTGCTCTCTGCAGCTCCCTGAAAGGAGGTTGCAGTGAGGTGGGGATTGGTCTCTTCTTCCTAGTATCAGATGATAGAATGAGAGGAAATGGCCTGGAATTGTGCCAGGGGAGGGTTAGGTTGGAGATGAGGAAAAAGTCTTGACTGCAAAAGCAGCCAGGGATTGGACAGGTTGCCCAGGGAGGTGGTGGGGTCAGTGTCCTTGGGGGTGTTCATGAAAGGTGCAGACATGGCACCTGGGGCTGTGGTTTAGTGGGCATGGGGGTGCTGGGTTAATGGTAGGACTTGCTGATCTGAGAGGTCTTTTCCAACCTCGGTGGTTCTATGACTTCTTCTCTACCCTCAGATGCAGCAGAACTTCTCTCTCTCTGACATTACTGCCTTCAGTTTTGGGCTTGCCAGCTTCAGAGGGACAGAGATCTGATGGAGAAGGCTATGAGGATGATGAGGGGACTGGAGCACTGCCTGAGGAGGAGAGGCTGAGGGACCTGGGGCTGCTCAGTCTGGAGAAGAGAAGACTGAGAGGGGGTTGAATCAATGTTCATAACTCTCTGAGGGCTGGGGGTCAGCAGGGGGGGACAGGCTCTGCTCACTTCTCCCTGGGATAGGAGCAGCACAAGCTCAGACTGCTCCAGACTCAGCTCACCCTGCTCAGGGCTGCAGCCCACCCCAGCTGTGCCAGTGCTGTAGGCGCAACATGCTCAGGGTGACCGTGGGAGGTGAGGCCATGCCACTGAGCTGCCTGATGCCCACCAAACACAGCCCAAGCCAAGAGCATTCCCAGCTGAAAATCCAGGCTGGGATCTTACCCCAGGGAGCTCCTGTCTGCAGAGGATGAACGGTGCAAAGCCCTGAAAGGTTATATTGGCTGTTAACTGCTGAAAATCACATTTGCCTGGAATATTTATGGGGGAAAAAATGTTACCAAGTGCTCATCCCAGCCAGACATTGCCCCAGCTTGGCACTGCTCCAGTCCTGGGGTGGGGGAGGTGGTGGTGGGGAGTGTTTGCAGGGCCCTTGTGTAAAGATTGCAGGCCCCCAGCACATGCTGAGGTTATTTTCTCATCATAAGCCTCTTGATTAAAGAGGAGGAGGGGGAGTGGGGGTGGAAATCACCCTGATTGCAACGTCCAACTGTCAAATATGGTCAGCCTGGAAATCAATCCAACAAAAATGGCAAGCAGGGTGCTAGGGGCAGGGAGGTTGGCGGAGGCAGGAGGAAGGTTTTCTTGGAGACTTTAATTAAAATGCCAGAAGAGGTTTTCAGGACACACAGCAGCTCTTCCTGCTCTGGCAAAGAGATAAAAGCATCTCAGTAAATGCTGACACGCTCTGGAAATGTTCTGCTGTTCCCAGGACAGTTGAGAGATGCTGTTTGCAGAGCCCTTCACGGGGCGTGGCGGCCTGGGGCTGGTTACACTCTTGTTCGATGTCTTAGCACAGCCAGAGAGTTGGAGCTGCAGCAGCCCTGAGACCCAGAGCAGCCCTGAGACCCGCAGTATCCCTGTGACCAACAGCATCCCTGAGATCCAGAGCAGCCCTGAGACCTGCAGCATCCCTGTGACCTGCAGCATCCCTGTGACCCACAGCATCCCTGAGATCCTGAGCACCTCTTTGAGCTACAGCACTGCTGAGATCCAGAGATTCCCTGCATCCTGCAGCATTCCTGTGAAGCAGAACATCCTATAAGTGGGGGTCAGTCTCTTCTGCCAGGCACCCAGCTACAGAACAAGGGGACAGAGGCTCAAGTTGTGCCAGGGCAGGTCTAGGCTGGATGTCAGGAGGAAGTTGTTGTCAGAGAGAGTGATTGGCATTGGAATGGGCTGCCCAGGGAGGTGGTGGAGTGGCTGTGGCTGGAGGTGCTGAAGCCAAGCCTGGCTGGGGCACTTAGTGCCATGGTCTGGTTGGTTGGGCAGGGCTGGGTGCTAGGTTGGGCTGGATGAGCTTGGAGGCCTCTTCCAACCTGCTTCATTCTCTGATTCTATAAGTCTATGATTCAGCTGCTGCTTAGCTCAGGCAGGATTTGTCCTCTCCTTTTCTCCTCCTAGCTTTCACACTTCTGCCTGCTCTGCTCCTCTGACTGCAGAGGCAGGAATCAGTCAGGGTCCCAGGGCTCTGGTGAGCAATGATTCCTCAGGGAAGGCAATTTCCCAAGCCATGGAGCCGAGGGTAATTCACAGAAAGCTGTGCTCTTAGGTGAGGCTCATTTCCAAGTGCATCCTGTGCTCTCTCTCACCCTGCTCTGGTGAGAGCAGCAGTCTGCGCTTTGCAGAAGGAGCCCAGCATGAGAAATGAGCTGGCAAACAAACTCCTGCTCTTATCAAAGCATTCCATCGCTGTCAGGAAAGTCATCCACCACACCAGCAGCTCCTGGAGTGCTCCCTCCTGCTAAATTGCTGAAGAGGCTCAGGGAAGCACAGCGACATTTCTTCACTGCCACATGCCAGGAAGCTGCAGCTCCAGGATGGATGGATGGGACCCTGCGCTGCTCCTCCAGCCTGCTAAAGGACATCCAGTCGGCAGGAAAGGGCCACGGATGAAGAGACGCTCCTGGAGGGAAACAGAAATCATCTGAAGAGCTTAGAGAGCCTGGGGTGGGTCCTGGCTGGGTCTGTGACAGGACTGGGTGAGGATTTAATCTGTCAGCTTCGTGTGCTGGGCTGAACCAGTCGTTATGGGGGACAAGGACCAGTTTGCTCAGCTGCAGATTTACAGGCAGCATCCTGAGGGCTCTTCATGTGTCAGCATACACACAGGAACAGGTCTAATGTGCACCTTGAAAGATACAGAAGCACATTTTCCTCCCTTTCAGCTGGCACCTCCCCTTAGCAGAAACATCAGCAGCATTTCCCTGAGGGTTTTTTTTCTCTCATAGAAGAAAAACAATAAATTTAAAAAAAAATTAGTTCTTAAATCAAAGTTGTGTGAAGGAAACAAGAGAGAATCAGCTTCCCCGCATGAGAAATCTCCCTCTTGTGTCATAAAGCAGGCACTTCTCCCTTACCTCTGGAGAAGTGATGGCTGTTAAATCTTACCCGATGTCACAAAAGCCTTCCTGAAGTGCTGAGAAAGCCAATTCGGCTGGAGCCGGAGAGCCAAGAATGAAAGGGGAACACTCAGCCATTGAAATTGCAAATTGCCTGATTGGAAAAGGGAGGTTCCAGACATCCTTTGAACTGCAGCAGCTTCTTGGCTGCTCTAACGGCTCGCTCCAGCACTCCCACCCTGTGCGCCAGCCTGGCTCTGCAGGCAGGGAAACCCTGGCTGAAGGTCATTGCTCTGCCAAGCATCTTCTCCCACAAGGTCCTAAAAGGGGTTAGGAGCAGCCCCAAGATCTTCTGGGGGGGGATTGTGCTATCAAGAGGAGCCTGCTGCCCCGGTAGCCCAGTGAGGAGGTGGCAGGGAGCTCCCCATGTCCTCATAGAATCACAGAATCAACCAGGTTGGAAGAGACCTCCAAGATCATCCAGTCCAACCTAGCACCCAGCCCTGTTCAATCAACCAGATCACGATGCTGGGCATGGCTGTGTGACCAGTCTGGCAGCACTCAGGCTAAGATCTCCCAGGATCACAGCTCACAGGATGCCAGGGGTTGGAAGGGACCCAAAGGGATCATCCAGTCCAACCCCTCCCTCTGCCACAGCAGGACCACACAATCCAGCTCAGGGCACACAGGAACACATCCAGACAGGCCTGGAAAGGCTCCACACAAGGAGACTCCACAACCTCTCTGGGCAGCCTGTGCCAGGGCTCTGGGACCCTTCCAGGCAAGAAGTTCCCCCTTGTGTGGAGCTGGAACCTCCTGTGCTGCAGCTTCCATCCATTGCTGCTTGTCCTATGCCAGGGAGCAGAGAGCAGAGCCTGTCCCTCCCTGCTGACCCCCAGCCCTCAGATACTTATGGACATTGATTCAATCCCCTCTCAGTCTTCTCCTCTCCAGACTAAGCAGCCCCAGGTCCCTCAGCCTCTCCTCCTCAGGCAGTGCTCCAGTCCTCTCATCACCCTCTTAGCCCTCCTTTGGATTCTCTCCAGCAGATTCCTGTCCCTCTTCAACTGGGGAGCCCAAACCTGAAGGCAGTACTCAAGATGAGGTCTCAGCAGGGCAGAGTAGAGGCAGAGGAGAACCTCCCTTGATCTGCTGGACACACTCTTCCTAATACACCCCAGGATCCCATTGGCCCTCTTGGCCCCCAGGGCACATTGCTGTGCCATGGATGTTCTCCCCCAGCACTCCCAGCTCCCTCTCCTTGGGGCTGCTCTCCAGCAGATCACCTCCCTACTGGTGCTCTGTGCTGAGCTGCTGAGCCACCACCAAACACAACCAGGGGCTGGATCCATAGCTCCCACTGCCAATTGCTCCTTCTAAGAGCAAGCTGATGCCTCTCAAAGGATTTTCTGGTGCCAAGGAAAGGCTCGTGATGGTTAATTCAGCTACCAGAGTGCTCCCCAAGGGAGGTTATGTACCCAGGGGATGATGCTGAAAGGATTTTCATTTCTTTTTGCCCTTTTTCTTGCACACTTGCTGTGGAAGACTGAAGCTTTGTTGGCTTATACACCATATATCTTAATGAAATGCTTCATTCCTGTTTCCCTGAGGTGTAATTGGATTTTGGTTCTTTTTTTCCTCAATAAGCAACCAAATAAAAATGTTTATGGCATCTCTTCAGCATGCACTTGTTTAAAAGCAAGCAACACCCCAATGCATAAAACCCAGGGTGCAATTTTAAAGGCCTGGCAAAGCAGTAACTCCTGCTTTTAAAAGCCCAACAAGTTTTATGAAGCTATTTAAGACAGCTCCAGATTTTCAGAGGAGGAGGGGGGGAGGGAAACCACCAAATCCCAACAAAACAAACCCCACTGGGTCAAAATCAGAATGTATGTTTATTGCAGCAACGGTTCAAGAATGAGCATCTGGACCTTCTGCTAACAGGAGGAGCCTTCAGAAGTGCACCCACCCCACACACCCTCCCCATGCCAACACAAGCTCCATGCAGCTCTGGAGATGGATGGCACAGAGTGGTTTGAAAAGACAGGACCTGCAACTCTCAGGAAGGCAGAGCTGTCTCTTCTCCCAGCTGGCTACAACTGCCTGAAGGGAGGCTGTAGCCAGGTGGGGTTGGGCTCTGCTGCCAGGCAAGCAGCAACAGAAGAAGGGGACACAGCCTCAGGTTGTGCCAGTGCAGGTCTAGGCTGGATGTGAGGAGGAAGTTGTTGTCAGAGAGAGTGATTGGCATTGGAATGGGCTGCCCAGGGAGGTGGTGGAGTTGCTGTCCCTGGAGGTGTTGAAGCCAAACCTGGCTGGGGCACTTAGTGCTGTGGTCTGGTTGACTGGGCAGGGCTGGGTGCTAGGTTGGGCTGGAGGAGCTTGGAGGCCTCTTCCAACCTGCTTCATTCTATGATTCTGTGATTCAGCTGCTCCTTAGCTCGGGCAGGATTTGTCCTTTCCTTTTCTCCTATTTTTCACCCTTCTGCCTGCTCTGCTCCCCTGACTGCAGAGGCAGGAATCAGTCAGGGTCCCAGGGCTCTGGTAAGCAATAATCCCTCAGGGAAAGCAATTTCCCAAGCCATGGAGCTGAGGGTAATTCACAGAAAGCTGTGCTCTTAGGTGAGGCTCATTTCCAAGTGCATCCTGCTCTCTCTCTCACCCTGCTCTGGTTGATTCTATGATTCTATGGATCCTTGACAGATGTGCTGCTTTCTAACTGTTGGGGGTTGTGATTTATCTCCTTTGCCCATGGTACTTCGGGAGAAATCTCCTCTCTGCTGCCATCCTGTTTCCTCCTGCTGGTGTTTGTTGGTTGTTGATGTTCTCCAGCGTGACTGTGCTGGCTGAAGGTGCAGGTACCCCCAGCCTATGTCCTCCCCACAGCTCTCTGCAGAGCTCAGACCTCCCACCCCTCAGTCCTGTGGGAGCTCCCCACAGATCCTGACAGCCACTTGCCCTTATCTTTGACTCGGGGCACACGCTGTGAACAGACACAGGTCAACCAGAAGCACCTGCAGATGCTTCTGCTGATGCTGAGGTAGGGGCACATGCCACAGTGGTTGGGGTCTGCCCTCATCCCTCTGTCTCTGCTTCTCCTTTACAGCAGAACTGTGCCACTCGGGCAAGGACCTGACACAGCTGGCAGCCAAAGATAATGCACTGAAAGAAGGTGGCCAGCAGCCTGCAGAGGGATGTCTTCCAGACCTGGAAAGCCTCTTCCTCCTGTGCAGCTGATTTCTTTTCCCCCCAGAGGCAGACCAGCAAGCAACTGAAGACATTTTTTCCATGTGGGTTCATGGGCTCTGCTAAGAGACCTTTCTTCTTTCTCCTCTACTGCTTTGCTGGGTTTCAAGGCTGCAGTTGTTCACTTTGCCCTCCCTGAGACCACCTAGGATGTTCAGGACTCCCAGTCCCCTCAGATGTTTGCTCTTCAGCCGTGCTGGTTCCAACTAACTGTCCTCATCACCCTCCAGAACAGAGAAGCTTTTGGTGCCAGATGTTGCCTGATGTAACTCGCGCATCTGTGACCTTTACATGGCCCATTCATCTCCAGTCAATCCTCAGCCTCACACAGAGCTCTTCCCACACAAAGGTCTCCTTTCTCCGTGTTTCCCAGTGCGGGACTGGGCAGCAACTGGAATGTTTGCAGGGAGCAGCTGGCAGAGGTTGTTCCGCAGACAGTCGGTGCCAGGCTGGAGACCCAGCCCCTGCCCTGCTGTGCTCCGATGCCAACAGAAATAACTCCTAGCTGAGTTTGGTGGCGTTCGGAGAAGCAATTGCAGCTCTGGAAGCTCCGTCTCGGTCGCTGGAACCGCTCCGCCGCGCAGCGAGCGCTGTGGACACGCGGGGGAGCTGCAGCCACGCAACCGGTAACCGGCAACCGGCTCCCGAACTCCCGAGTCCCCGCTGCGGGCAGCCCCAGTCCGCTGCCGCCTGGCTCCAGCCGGGCTGCGGAGTGGGCTGGGGCTGCAGACCCCAGGCTCACCCATGCGAGATCGCCCCCGGTCTGGACCGCTGGATTTCACACGGGCTGCCTAGGGCCGGGAGGGTGGCTGGGAAAGGGGGGGTCAGGATGCTTATCCCAGGGATGTCGGAGCATTAATCCCCCCAGCCAGAACCACTCCATCAGCTCTCGGTTTCTACGCACGCTTCTCCCTCAAGCCCTTGTTGTTTTCAAGGAGACGAGGAGCTGTGCCAGCTTTCACCCCACATCTCCCCAGCAGGCTCCGTGTCCTGTGCTCGCAGGTGGGCAAAGGCAGCTTTCACTTTGAGCAGCTTCCCTCAACCGTGCCACTGCCCTGGCCCCACTCCCCTTTTCTCCAGCTGCAGACAGTGAACGACCACCCTGCGGAGAGCAGGGTCCCCTCTGCCAGCAGCCACCTGCTGCCTGCCCTTCTTACAGCATCTTTACACTCTCTCCAGCCCAGCCTTGTTCTTCCAAGGGCTTCACTGGCACCATCACTCCTCTAGTGCAGGTGGCAATGGTGTGTAGGAAGTTCTCCATCTGCAGACAGTGAACGACCACTCTGCGGAGAGCAGGGTCCCCTCTGCCAGCACCCACCTGCTGCCTGCCCTTCTTAGAGCATCCTGCTCCTCTTACACCCTCTCCAGCCCATCCTTGTTCTTCCAAGGGCTTCACTGGCACCATCACTCCTCTAGCACAGGTGGCAATGGTGTGTAGGAAGCAACAAGAAGCCCAGGAGAGGAAACTTGGTATGAGCTGCTGCTGTTTTTCACATACGTGATGAAA
Organism: Pogoniulus pusillus; assembly: GCF_015220805.1. Lineage (NCBI taxonomy): Eukaryota > Metazoa > Chordata > Aves > Piciformes > Lybiidae > Pogoniulus > Pogoniulus pusillus. The sequence goes on from NC_087302.1 coordinate 6,472,311, forward strand.
AGACGTCTGCCCTCAAACCATATCCCAAGGATAAAAGAAGAGGCAGCAGGTGAAAAGCAGGCAGCCAGGAGGAGCTCAGTGCAAGAGAAAGGGACTCACAATTAGAGGTCTCAGAGTACCCACGGCAGTGCCACAGGGGCACTTACAGCCTGGTACAGCTCAGGAGAGGGAACCCATAGGTTTTCTTTTCCCCCAGGCTCTGAGTTAGCTAGACCAGAGGCACTGCAAGTGTTACTGTACTTATCCAGGCTGGCAAATAATGCTCAGACAACCCTGTCTAGACAAAATCTGCTTCTCAAGATAGAAGACAGCAGATTGCAATGGTTAGGGGTGAGGTTTATTGCTGGCACTGGCACCACATAAAGTCCTCTGACTGTGCAACGCATTTTGCAGTAGAAGTTTCCAGTCCAGAAGCTGCCCCTGGCAGAGCAAGCTCCATGCTGCAGCTCCACTGAACCCAGCACTGCCCACAGCCAGACTGCAAGCACTGGGGAAGGCCTCTGCTCTGCCCTGCTGAGACCTCGGCTTGAGTACTGCCTTCAGTTGTGAGCTTGCCAGCTTCAGAGGGACAGGGATCTGATGGAGACAAGGGAGGGCTCTGAGGATGATGAGGGGACTGGAGCACTGTCTGACGAGAAGAGGCTGAAGGACCTGGGGCTGTTTAGTCTGGAGTAGAGAAGACTGAGAGGGGATTGAATCAATGTTCATAACTATCTGAGAGCTGGGGGGCAGCAGGGGGGTACAGGCTCTGCTCACTGCTCCCTGGGATAGGACAAGCAGCAATGGATGGAAGCTGCAGCACAGGAGGTTGCAGCTCCACACAAGGGCGAACTTCTTGCCTGGAAGGGTCCCAGAAACCTGGCACAGGCTGCCCAGAGAAGTTGTGGAGTCTCCTTGTGTGGAGCCTTTGCAGGCCTGTCTGGATGTGTTCCTGTGTGCTCTGAGCTGGATTGTGTGGTCCTGCTGTGGCAGAGGGGTTGGACTGGATGATTCCTTTGGGTCCTTTCCTACCCCTAACATCTTCTGATCCTGTGGTCACAGCTGCTCTCAGCCATGCAGGATGGAGCCCACTGGCAGTGCCGAGCACAGCTCCTGGGAAGGGCAGGGATGGGACAATCTGCCACAGCCTGCACAGAAAGGGAGAGTTCTGGTTCCAGCTGCCACGCTGGCTTAGCAGACTGCTGGGTAAGCAGCCCTGACAGCAAAAAATCCTGCTGCCCTCAACAGTGTCAGCCACCCAGCCAGGGCCCAGCACCAGCTGGGGCACCTGTGGGGGGCCATCCCCTCCAGGAGCCTGCTCTGGGCTCTTTCCTCCGCTGGCAGCAGGTGAATAAACCTGAGCACGCTGAGCTTCCCCAGCACTGCTGTGCAGTGCCTGCTTCTGCCATGCCAGCCTGGCTCAGCTCATGTGAAACACCATCAGGGGAGAGCTGTGACAGAGGCAGCGACGTGCCCAGGTGAGTCATGCTGCAGAGCAGTGCCCTGCAATGCTCCATCACGAAGGAAACACAATTATACAGCTCCCTGAGGCACAACATCCATCTCCAGAGTAAGGCCAAGCTCAGGCTCAGGGGGCTGCGAGTGGAACAGGCTTGGGAGGTGCTGGGAGCTCCAGGACTGAGGGGGAGCAGAGCTGGGAGCCCCACAGCTGTGAGGAGAGCAAGGCTGGGAGATGGGTACAAGGGGAGCAGAGCTCAGAATGGCTGTCATGGGCACAGGCTTGCCCCAAGCCAAGGTGCTGTGAGTGGCACAGGCTTGTCCAGGGCACTGTGAGTAAAACAGGCATCAGAAGTGCTGTGAGAGGCTTGGGCCTGTCTCAGGCACTGTGAAGGGAGCAGCCCCAAGCAGTGCTGCAAGGGGAATAAGCCTGCTCCAGGCCAAGATCCTGTGAGTGCCACAGGCTTGCCCATGGCACTGTGAGGGGCACAAGCCTGCTCCAGGCCAAGATCCTGTGAGTGCCACAGGCTTGCCCATGGCACTGTGAGGGGCACAAGCCTGCTCCAGGCCAAGATCCTGTGAGTGTCACAGGCTTGCCCATGGCACTGTGAGGGGCACAAGCCTGCTCCAGGCCAAGATCCTGTCAGTGCCACAGGCTTGCCCATGGCACTGTGAGGGGCACAAGCCTGCTCCAGGCCAAGATCCTGTGAGTGCCACAGGCTTGTCCATGGCACTGCGAGGGGCACAAGCCTGCCCCTGGCCAAAGCGATGTGAGAGGCAAAGGCGTGCCGCGGGCACCGTAAGGAGCAGAGGCTTGTCGGGGCCGCGGACCCCCTTTCGCCCCGGGCTCCGCCGACCCTTGGCTCGCCGCGGAGCGCACAGCCGCTGCGGACCCCGCCCGGGGCAGAGGCGGCGGCTCGGGAGGGGCCGCGGCGGAAGTGACGCACCAATCACGGCAGCCCGCTCGCTGCGCCGCGAACAAAAGGGATCCTCAGCCGCCGCCCCGCCCACCTCGCCCCGGTGCCGCCGCCTGATTGGCTATCGCCGCAGCCACCGCCCGGCCCACGCCCTCGCCCCGCCTTCCCCGCGGTGGATTGGGCCGCGGCGCGGCCTGCGGCGGCGCTGATTGGCTGTCGCTCTGTCCGTCACGCAGGCGGCGCGCAGGGGCGGGGCGGCTGGATGGGGAGCGGAGCGGCGCGGTAGTGGCGGCGGCGGCGGCCGGGCCAGGTCGGTGAGGTGGGAGGGAGGTCCCTTTCCTTGTATGAGGGCGGAGGGTCCCTGCTCCGTACCGCCGAGCTCGATCCGCTTCGGCACTGTGTCTGCGGGTGGGCCGCGGCAGGTGCGGGACGGCGCGGCCCGCGTCCGTTGGGGACTGAGAGCGGCGGTGGCGGGGCCAAATCCTGCTGCGGGTGAGGGTGGCCGTGGCCGAGATCTGGGTGGCTGGGAGCCCGGGGGGCGTTACCGGGAGGTGCGAAGGCCGGGGGAGCGCGGAGGCCGGGGGGGCGTTACCGGGAGCTCGGCGTCGCCGCGGCCGTCTCTGGCCGGGGCTGGGCCGGGCCTGGCCGGTGGGTGCTGCTGCGGGGCGAGGACAGCAAAACAGCGCAGTCGGTTGCTATCTCCCGAGCCCACCCTGGGACCCGCGGTGTCGATCCGCAGGGCTCCCGGGAGCCGAAGGAGATCGGGGTCCGGCAGCTTCCCGCGATGCTGTCGTCGCGGGCTCCGGTGCCGTTCTTCCCTTTGTTGGCCACGGCTTTACCGGCCCTTAGCAGTTCGGGAGTCACTGACAGAGCACAGCCCGAGCCCTGCCCCTGCCATCTCGTCTTGGGACGGGCGGTGCAGGTGCCCTCGGGCAGCGACCGATCAGAACTCGGGGCTGACGGAGCTCCGTGACCCGGGCTGACCCGGGGTTAACCTCCTCTCCGTGGTCCGGCGGTTGGGGTACGGTCGATGACTGGGCCGGAGGGGTCTCGACTCAGCTGCACGTTGCCGGTTTGTGTGCCCCTGGTCGGGCTGCGCCTAGTCCCTGCGCCCCGGCCGCCCCCGGCCACCTTCCCGAGGCTGCTCTGGAGGTTGGGGGATCTCGGGGATGGTTTTAATTCCCTTTCACCTGCCTCGCAGCAGCTGTTCGAGGGCTTCAGCACCGTTTCAAGCCTGAATTTTGGGTCTTTGCTTCAGCCCGAGTAGTGCTTCAGGAAATAACGGCGTGAGTGGGATGCTTTGGGGGGAGAGGGGAGTGACCTTTTTGCCTTCGTCTCTAAGACCGAGGTGGGTGTGAAGCTGCTGGGTTTAAGCACAGCTCTGACGCACTGCCAGGCGGTGTGGTGAATGCACAAAGTGTGTGTTAGCCTGTTTGTGACATGCACATCTCATTAACGACTCCAGCATCACGCCGTGCGGGCAGCAGTGCCTCGGGAACTTGCCTGTCAGGAGCTTGCAGGGCAGTCCTTGGGGCTCTGCTGTGGAGGCAGTGACACAACTGCCCGGGCAGGCTTCTGGAAAACAACAGTTCCTCTTTGGAGACGGGGGAGGGGGGGGATGGAAGTGATTCAGGATAATGGACATAGAGGCAGCGTTGTCTTGGTGTGGCTTGTGAAGGGAAAGGAAATAACCCTGCTTCGGAGGGGGAAAGGAGCAAAGGAAATAACTCTGCTTCGGAGGGGGAAAGGAGCAAAGGAAATAACTCTGCTTCGGAGGGGAAAAGGAGCAAAGGAAATAACTCTGCTTCGGAGGGGGAAAGGAGCAAAGGAAATAACTCTGCTTCGGAGGGGGAAAGGAGCAAAGGAAATAACTCTGCTTCGGAGGGGGAAAGGAGCAAAGGAAATAACTCTGCTTCGGAGGGGGAAAGGAGCAAAGGAAATAACTCTGCTTCGGAGGGGGAAAGGAGCAAAGGAAATAACCCTGCTTCGAAGGGGAAAGGAGCAAAGGAAATAACCCTGCTTCGGAGGGGGAAAGGAGCAAAGGAAATAACCCTGCTTTGAAGGGGAAAGGAGCAAAGGAATTAACCCTGCTTCGGAGGGGAAAAGGAGCAAAGGAAATAACCCTGCTTCAGAGGGGAAAAGGAGCAAAGGAAATAACTCTGCTTCGGAGGGGAAAAGGAGCAAAGGAAATAACTCTGCTTCAGAGGGGAAAAGGAGCAAAGGAAATAACTCTGCTTCGGAGGGGGAAAGGAGCAAAGGAAATAACTCTGCTTCGGAGGGGGAGGAAAGGAGCAAAGGAAATAACTCTGCTTCGAAGGGGAAAAGGAGCAAAGGAAATACCCTGCTTCGGAGGGGAAAAGGAACAAGTTGTGTTCTTCACCACAGCGTTAAAGAGAGTGGAAGGGTTTTGAGCCAAGTGCTTGCAAAGCATCTTGAAGCTTCCCCTTGACAGAGTCTCCCTGTCGCTGCCCTAGGCTGGGAGCTCCGAGCGCTCTCCAGCTCCTGCCCGCTGCGTAGTGACTCAGACGCTGGCTGAAGTGGGTAGGTGAAGTTCTGCTGGGCTGGCAGCGTTGGTTGGCTTGGTTGGTGCTTGTCTGGGCGTGAGCCAAAGTGAAATGGAACCTCTGCTGGTTTCATAATCGCCACAGCGCGATTCAGCGTGCGGAGGAGCTGCCGTGCTCCAGCAGCTTATCTCCCGTGCCCCAAGTGGCACATGCCAAAGATAGCTTGCCCTGGTGCAGGAGCTGGAGTGGTTGTGCTTACACTTAAACTGCTCTGGCTGTTTATCTGCACTTAAATCCTGGGAGAGAACTTTCTAACAGAAGGCTTCTGTCCCTCTGAAGGCTACGCATGGACCTGCTGAGGAGACTCTTCGGTGGCCTGTAGCGTAGCTAAAGGGAAGTTCACCTTTAGACAAGCATGAAGTAGTGACCCTTGTTTATGCTCTAAACTCTTGCTTTTTGTCCAAAAATGGTGCTATTGTCTCTGACTGGGAGAAAATATTTATCCCACCAGACTAAACAGCGAGGTCCTTGCGGTTGGTGAGCTGTGTTGGTTGGACTGGGCAGTGTGTTTCGCTGAACAGAGGAGGGTGATAAGCCCTGGCTATTTCCAGATCTTGTTTCTCCTGCTCTGAAACTCGATCTCCCTGGTAGAGGGTTTGAAATAATGGGCCAGATTCTACAGCTGACAAGCAGGGATCCGTGTGGCAGAACAAGACTGCAAACTGGGGAGCTGGGGAATTGAGTGGAGTTGATGGGATCTGGTATTAAAAGTGGGATGAGGGACGGCACAGGGGATGTGTAACCTGAAACAGTCCTGAAAAGGTCAGCTCAGGACCTGCGGTGCTGGAGGGCCAAGAAGGGATCCAGATTTGGCTGGGGGAGGAGCTGCTCAAATGAGTGCTTATTAGCTCTTTCGTCCAGAGGTTGTTTCTGCAAAGTAAAAACACCAAATGACAAGAGGGGTTTTTTGTTGTTGTTGTTTTTCCCCTTCGTTTTTCATCTCCCCAGCACTGAGAGGCTCTAAAAGGGAACACTTAGAGACTGTTCCCCATGACAGGTGCCTGCAGAGTGTGTGCCAATGCTTTCAAAGGTGCCCTGTGCAGAACAAAGCAATAAACAAACAATAAATCACTGCGGAACACAAGTGCTGTCCGGTGGAGTTTTGAAAGGAAGAGACTTCATTGTTGCATCTGCTCCCAGTCTGTGGCTTCGGCAGCGTGGGATAAGCAGAGCAGTCGAGGTCCTCTGTAGCAGAGGGCTGCACACAGGGAGGCTGAGGCTGGACCTGGTGGATCGACAGTAACTGTTGGTGTTGTGTGAATGCCTGCAGTGCAAGCTGGCTCCTGCTCTTCATTCACAGAATGAATCGGGCTGGAAGGGACCCTCAAAGGTCCAACTCCCTGCAGTCAACAGGGACATCCCCAACTCGACCAGATTTCTGCAAGTAACCTTCCTTCCCTTGTGTATTTTAGGACAAGGCTTGTTTATGTTATTAAGTTGATTACAGATTGTAGCCATAGAGGCACCTTAAGAGCAGCCTGGCTTATTTCTGTGCCAGTGTGAAGTACCAGTCACAATGGGAGCATTTAGAATATACAATAGAGACAATTAGTGCCCAGATGAATAGCTTCCAAATATCAAAGTGCGGCTGGTAGTTGTCCTGGCTTTGAGGTGTGTTCAGCAGCTAATGGAGAGGTGCAGCTTCACCTTGCCATGTCATCTGTTTTTAAGAGAAAAGCACAGACACAGTCGCATTGAAAAGCCATGGTCAGAATTTAGCATCCTGAGGGAGCAGGGCTGGATGTCTGCCTTTGCTCTGGGATCCCAAAGGAAACTGCTCCTTTCCAAGTCTGGCTTAAAATGTCACAACACTTCCAGAACTTGATGAGTATTTGGCAGGGGGGGGGAAAAAAGGGTGATTGCTGTTTTCCAGAAGTGTTGATCTGGTCTTAGCACCTGTGGATTTACTCTGAGCAAGGACTGAGATGGTGCTGAAGCCACAATGTGCCATCCCCTGAGCAGACATTGAGATGGTCCTGATTTACAGCCTGCCCAGGGATATGATGCAGGTTGGACTGAAGTGTCAACCTGAGCAGGGTAAATGTTGAAGGCTAAATCCAGGCCTGCACTTTGCTAACACTGTAGGGCTCCTGCATCAATTCACTGCTCCTGTTGCACTCTCTCCCTTTTAATCTAAGATGAACAAGCTGTAGATCACACTTCAGTAAATCTTCCTTCAGTCTCAGCTAGCCTGGGTAGCAGAACCAAAGCTGAGGGAGATGGTCAGGGTCACATCCTGGACAGCTCTGCAGGTCCACTGGCTGATCTGAAGGTGTAGGTCTTGTTGAGTAGTGCCAGCACTGCCCTGGCATGCTGAACAATTTCTGCCCCCTCTCAGGCACTGGATTGAGCTGCCCAGGAAGGTGGTTGAGCCACCAACCCTGGATGTGTTTAAGGGTGGTTTGGATGTGGTGCTTGGGGGCTATGGTTTAAGGTGAATCACGCAGAGTAGGGTTCTAAGTTGGTGCTCCTGAGGAGCTTTGCCAACCTGCATGGCTCTGTGATTCTGTGGAATGGGATTTAATTAGTGAGTTTCCTCAATTATGCTTTTGTGTCAGGTCTTGCTCCCTGTTTGTTTGCCGGGCTGACAGCTCTGAATGGCTTTGCTGACCGCTCCTGTGCTTTCCCTCTTGAACATCTGCTAATGCCTCTGCCATGGGGACCAGAACTGCAGTGCTGACAGGTCTGTGGTGTCCAATTAAACTGGGTTTGGAACAGCTGTGACAGCCCAGACAGTCCTGGTCGCTTCCAGTGACATTTCCTGAGGCAGCTCACTCCACTGGTAGGGTGAGGCAGGAGACTTTGTGAGAAGTGTTGCTGCTTTATGGAGTTCCATGTGAAAAACTGTGGAAGCAGGAGCGTGGCTGCGTGAGGAGACACTTGGCTGCTTGGCAGAGGAGGCATGGAACAGGCTTCTGATTTCTCTGGCTGTAGGAAGGTTGCCTGCTCCTCTCTCTGAGCAGAACTTTGTGTTCCCAGCGACTGGAAAACTGCTTTGGCACAAACAAGACAGAACTTGCAACTGGTGCATAATTCTCCAAGGCACAGTTATGCAAATCAGCCGTGAGGAGCCCTGACTTCAGAAAGCAGAGTTCAGCTGGATGCTTTAGCTGGGTTAGTAAAGGTGAACTTAACCCTTTGACATTTGCTGGCCTAGTGGAGTTTGGGATCTGAGCAGCTTCTTTGTGCTGATTCTCTGATTGCTACAGAACGTGGAGGTGACTTGGACAGGGAAAAGTGCATTTGATTGTTGGGCAAAGCAGGAGGCTGGACCTGCACCAGAGAGGGACAAGGCTGTAGTGTGACATTATGTCCCTTGTTAACAAAACAGTGTCATGAAAGGGCTTCTTGCTGGGCAGTGTGAAGTGTGCCAGCAAAGACACAGGGGAAAAGGCTTTTTGTACATGCAGCTCCCATGGTGGATCTTCATTCTTGGGAGGGCAGTGAAATGATACTTAATAAATGATGGTGCTGTTGAAAGAGTCTGAAAGGGCAGTAATGAAATGTGTGCTGGCTGGGGGCATTGATTGCTGTGAGGTGGTTTGGGCCTCTTCCACTCAGAGCACCTTATGGCATTCCTGGGAAGCTCCTGTGGCACTGAAGCCTGGTGCTGGTGGAGGTGATCAATGTGTGCTGTGATCTTCCCAGCTCTTCACCCTTCTTCCAGTGAGGCCTTGCAGCTGTGTGATCCAGACAGGCTGCATCCAAAGCAGTGTGACCAGCAGGATGAGGGGATTGTGCCTCTCTGCTCTGCTCTGGGGAGACCTCAGCTGCAGCACTGCATCTAGTTCTGGTGCCCCCAGCATCACAGGGACATGGAACTGGTGGAGCAGGATCAGAGGAGGTCATGAAGATGCTCTGGAGCAAATCCACTATGGGGACAGGCTGGGAGAGTTGGAAATGTTTAGCCTAAAGAGGAGAAGGCTTTGGGGAGACCTTAGAGCTGCCTTTCAGGACCTGAAGAGGGCTACAGGACAGCTGGGGAAGGACTTTTGTCAAGGGCTTGTGGTGATCAGACCAGGGGCAATGAGTTGAAGCTTGATTGAAGGTGGTGAGACACTGGAACGCATTGCCCAGGGAGGTAGTGGATGCCCCCTCCCTGGAGGTGTTCAAGGCCAGGCTGGATGAGGCCTTGAGCCACCTGGGCTGGTGGGAGGTGTCCCTGTCCACAGCAGGGGAGTTGAAGCTGGATGTTCTTTAATGTCCCTTCCAACCCAAACCACTCTACGAATGAATGAGTGAATGAATGTGTGATTTGCAGCAGGATGGCTTTTCAGCATCCATCTTTTTCCCCCTCCTGTTAGCCCAGGTTGATTCCTGGTGAAGATGATACTGTCCTGTTAGCCTGTGTGTTGTGCTGCACCATCTGGGTGTCCATATGTGTGTGACCCTTGGGAAGAGGTGAAAAAAATTGCATCTTCTACATCTGGTCTTGGAAGCTGAAGAGAAAACGTTTGCCTTGTGTGCTGTCCCCTGCCTCCCCAGGGCAATTTGCAGTCTGAAAAACTGGAAGCTGAAATGAAAATGGAGATCAGATGTCAGAGCTCAGCACACTGCTTGAATGTACAAGGAAGCACCTAGTAAACTGTCTTCCCTTTTTTCCTTCTCTTTTGTTTTGTGTTTTTTTTCAGGTTTTCAGGATGAATCTGGAAAAACTCAGCAAACCAGAACTCCTGACCCTGTTTAGCATTCTTGAGGGGGAATTAGAAGCAAGAGATCTTGTCATAGAAGCTTTGAAGGTATGTTGGAAGGAGCCTGATAAGGGACAAAAATAACACCACTGCTCTAGGTTCTGCGTTGTGCTTGCATGGAGGTGAAGTTCAGAGATTTATGGCTGGCTGAGAATCCCATTGGAATGGCAGCAGCCTTGGATAATACATGCTGCATGTTATTGGACTCCTTGGAATTCACTACTGAAAGCTGGCTGCAAGAAGCATGTCAGTGTCAGAGCACAGGGTTCCAGGTGTGCTCTCAGCCTTGCTGGTGCAGAACCAAGGGCTTCTGCCTGCCTGAGACACACAGCAGGGCCATTAGACCTCCTTTCTGGGTTTGTTCCCCACTAGGAGGGAGGGCTTCTTAAAGCAGAAGCTCTCCTCACCAGTAGGGATCACAGATAAATCTTTCAGGGAGAATAATGTCCCAGTGAGAAAGAAGCAGGTGTGGCTCTGTTGTGTTAAGCCCACATAAGCTGGCACTGCTGCAAGGAGCAGCAGCCCTGTGTGCTCAGCTCCTTGTTCCTTCCCTTTGCTGGCACAAGCAGCAGTGTGACTTTCCAGAGGGGTAGAGACCAGCTAAAACTAACCCACTGAATCATAGAACAGAATCAGAGAATCATAGTATCAGCCAGGTTGGAAGAGAGCTCCAAGCTCAGCCAGCCCAACCTAGCACCCAGCCCTGCCCAACCAACCAGACCATGGCACTAAGTGCCCCAGCCAGGCTTGGCTTCAACACCTCCAGCCACAGCAACTCCACCACCTCCCTGGGCAGCCCATTCCAATGCCAATCACTCTCTCTGACAACAACTTCCTCCTAACATCCAGCCTAGACCTGCCCTGGCACAGCTTCAGCCTGGGTCCCCTTGTTCTGTAGCTGGGTGCCTGGCAGCAGAGCCCAACCCCACCTGGCTACAGCCTCCCTGCAGGCAGCTGCAGACAGCAATGAGCTCTGCCCTGAGCCTCCTCTGCTGCAGGCTGCACACCCCCAGCTCCCTCAGCCTCTCTTCACAGGGCTGTGCTCCAGGCCCCTCCCCAGCCTTGCTGCCCTTCTCTGGACACCTTCCAGCACCTCAACAGCTCTCTTGAACTGAGTAGCCCAGAACTGGACACAGCAAAGTGGAGTGGGCTTAGCTCTGGGGTTTTGCTTCTCTTTTTGTGTAGTGTGGGCTGAGGCACTCTGTGGCCACCTTGGGTTAATGCTGAGCCTAGAAAGTGTTTCCAGAATGTGTGGTCCATGTGCTGGGGTTTGAGGGATGCTTCAGCCTCGTTAGGGTGGACAGAACAGAGTGTGGTAATGGATGGAAGGGGTCGAGTTGTGAAGAAATGGTTTGTGACAGGGTTGAATATTGAAAGCTCTTTCAAGCTGACCTGTCACTACTCATCATGTTTAAATTTGGGGCTACTTCAAAAGCAGAATGGCAGCTTGCAGGCCTGAGAGCTGCAGGGACTTGGTTTTGCAGCAAAAGCTTCTGTGGCTTCATTCTAAATACAAATCTTGAGGGAGCAGAGGGAGATTCCCTGCCACCCTCCCTGTAGAGCAGTCAGGATCCTTCTGTGTTTATTCTTGGTTAGGTTTGCATTTAGACAACCTTTTTATTTGGGAGCAATATTGTTACCCTCTTAAAACTCTTAATCAGTGGAAGGTTTGGTTCCTCTCTTGGAGCAGACTCAGCTATCTGCTGTGTGCTGGGCTCACTCTTCTCCCCCTGCGTGGTCAGGATGTGTTATGAACCATGTGTGGCTTTAATGCTCCAGCATGAAATGTGTGTAATGGAGCCCAGAGAGCAGCAGCTCCCTTCTGAAGGCTTCTCATCGTGTACCTCCCCAAAGCAGAAAGCAATTATCTGTTCTGTTGAAGTTTAACCTGCAGTTCCCTCTTGCATGAGGAGATTAATCTGGTGAGAACAGCCTTTGACACGATTTGTCAAGTACTCCTAAAAGAGGAGAGATTAAATGAAAGTGTAACCTATCCTTGGTAATTATACAGTATAAAGTACCAAGCTAATCAAAGGTTAGTGCTGCTTTGCCCTCCCTCTCTAAGGGATATGCTGCAAAGTTTCATTTTAAGGCTACAAGGAAAGCTGAAGGCAGGAGGGAAGGGCAGTAAAAGCTTCGGATCAGAGCTGGCTCTGGCTGCCTGCAGCTTGGCCTCCTGAGCACAGCTTCCCAGGAAAATGAAAAGCTGGGGAGGGACTTTTTAGGGTACCAAACAGTGACAGGACTAGGGGAAATGGAGCAAAACTGGAGGTGGGCAGATTCAGGCTGGATGTGAGGAGGAAGTTCTGCACCATGAGAGTGGTGAGAGCCTGGAGTAGGTTGCACTGGAGGTGTTTAAGGCCAGGCTGCATGAGGCTGTGTGCAGCCTGCTTTAGGGTTGGAACTGGCTGCTCCTTGTGGTCCCTTCCAACCCTGACTGATTCTGTGATTCTATTCCATGAAGCCCCTCCAAACCCAGCACATGGAGGGATGCTGCAAATCTCCAACTGGGCTTTGCTCAGGTCCAGGAGCTGTTGTGCAGGAACACCACGGCTCCAGCCCAGCTTCCAATATGTGGAAGGAAAAAGCCTTCTAACTCCTAAATCTGGTGGCTGGGCAGAGTTTCAGACACAGAAAACTCCTGGCTTTGCTTTGTCTGTTTGTTTGGGACATGCAGTTAGAGAGATCCTGGCTTCCTGTGCTCTCTTGTTTCCTGCTGGTAACCCTGTTGTCAGCCGCCCAGGGCTTCAGCAGCCGCAGGGGTTTTATTGTGTGTGGCTGTGGTGAGAGGAAGCCCACCTTGCTGCTGTCTTTGCTCCTGCCTTTTGTGCATATAAACATGCTGCCCTGAAGAAAAAGCCTGAATTAAAGCCTGAAACTCTGAGAGCTTTTCATTTTCCTTGCTTGCCTCGGACAGATTGAGCTGTAACATGCACTGAGAGGAGTCCAAATGCGTTGGTTGGCCACACACAACTGGCTGTGGGCTCCTGGTTGGCTCTGTTCCTGTGGGTTATGAGCAGCATCTTTTGCCTCTGCAGCCAGGTTCCTCTGGAGATGTGATAGCTTTAGATGTGTGTTGGGAAGAGGTGGAAGGGGAGCCTGGGCTGATCTTTGGAGTGCTGTGTGTCTCCAGCAGGCCACTTAGACATGGAGATGGCAGTGGTTAGAAATCAGGGGTTGGTCTGCCAGTTCCTTCCCTTTTAGTAAGAAAAATGCACTTCCCCTCATGGACTAATTTGGCAGCTAAATCAGATTTAAATGCTCTGGATGTTTTAGGCAGAGGCCTTGGAGCATTGGAGGAAAGAAGCAGCACTTGCAGAGAGAGAAAACCTGGCTGTGTAAACATGTGATTTGATCCTGCTGCTGGTATTCCTGCACACTTAGGGAAAACATTTAGCAGGTGGCATTTAACAGAGAGAATCCATGTGTGCAGGGAGCAAAGCCTAAAATAGTTTTCTTCTCCTTCATGGTATCAGGCCACTTGTTGCCTGGCACTGGCCTGGTGCCCCTGTGTGTCAGAATCAAGCTGCTGAGCCTGGCTTTGCAGAGACCATTTCAATTATAGAATCATCCAGGCTGGAAGAGAGCTCCTGCATCCCTTGTGAAGCAGCTTCCAGCTAGCAGTGCTCCCTGCTCCTCTGCTGCTGCAGTGCAGGATTTTCTCCTGGCTTTTCCTGCAGGGTTGGGGAAATGTTTGCATCTTTCTTGCTTGAAGCAGCAGTGTGTGCCAGTGTCTTTTGAAAGCCTAATTCTCTGCACCATCCTGGTATCCAGATAGGTGCTGGACAAGGAGGAGCAGAGAGGTGTGGCAGTGGCTTCCACACTGGATTCGAGGTGTCTGGGTATTATCAGGCTGTTTTAAGGCTGACCAAGGTGCAGGTGGTGAGCACAGTCCCCAGGCCACCATCATACCCGTGCTGGGAGCAGAGCATGGCCAGGCTCACACTGGCATTGGTGCCACCCAGACTGCAGAGCAGGAGCTCCCAGCGAAAGAAGCTGCAGTTTTGTGCTGCTTGATGTTTTTTTTTCCCTCCTAAGGAAATTTCTGATGGTTTCTGAAGCTGATAACAGGTTTCCTGTGGGCAGCACTCGTTTGGCTGGTTTGTTCACTTGAAATAATGATGGCAATTAAGACAGATCCTGCATCTGAGCAATTCAGTTGCTGCTGTGGCTGCTGGGCTCTGCTGTAGAGCTGGAGACGAAGCAAAACTCAAGATCCCACTCCAGCATTTTGACATTTATTTCTTTCCCCACCCCCATTTCCCTCCTGTCAGCCACTGCTGTGACCTCAGCTTTATTCCCAATAGCTGTCTCTGGGGAGAGAAGCTAATAAGGAAGTTGAAGGCAGGCAGAAGCTATTTAAAGATTATCCCCACTCTCTGCAACACGAAGGAGGAACTTTGTGTGCAGATTGTCACTGGGGAGGCTGCGTGCACAGGAGCTGCAGTTAATTAGCAGCATGTTTGTGTGGTGCCCAGGGTTAAAACCTGGCCTCTGGAGTCACAGGCAGGAGTAATGCTCTGCTTTGTGAGCAAAATAAAACAAAACCCCACTTGAAACGAGTCTTGGAAATTCCCTGTTTGATGTTCCAGTAAAACAAGCTGTAAAGATTATTGATGGGAGAGGGATGGTGGTGTCACAGAAACAAAGCTTCAGTGAAAGGAAATCTTGAGAGAGAGAGAGAAAGAAATAAAGAAAGAGAGGGAGAAAAAGGAAGAAAGAGAGGAAAAGGGAACAAGAGGAAGAAAGAGGAAGAAAGGAAGAGAGAAGGAAAGAGGAAGAGAGAAAGAGAGAGAGAAAGAGAGAGAAAGAGAGAGAGAGAGAGAGAGAGAGAGAAAGAGAGAGAAAGAGAGAAGGAGAGAAGGAGAGAAAGAGAGAAAGAGAGAAAGAGAGAAAGAAAGAAAGAAAGAAAGAAAGAAATAAATAAAGAAAGAAAGAAAGAAAGAAAGAAAGAAAGAAAGAAAGAAAGAAAGAAAGAGAGAGAAAGGGAGGGAGGGAGAAAAAGGAAGAAAGAGGAAAGGAGAAAGAGATGAAGAAAGAGGAAGAAAGGAAGAGAGAAGGAAAGAGGAAGAAAGAGAGAGAGAAAGGAAGAAGAGAAAGAAAGAAAGAAAGAAAGAAAGAAAGAAAGAAAGAAAGAAAGAAAGAAAGAAAGAAAGAAAGAAAGAAAGAAAGAAAGAAAGAAAGAAAGAAAGAGGAAGAGAGGAAGAGAGATAGAAAGAAAGAGAAAGAAAGGAAGAAAGAGAGGAAGAGAAAGAGGGAGAGGAAGAGAGAGACATAGAAAAGGAAAGAGAGAGAAAGAAAGAAAGAAAGAAAGGAAGAAAGAGAGGAAGAGAGAGGGAAAGAAGGAGAAAGAGAGAAAGAAGTTTCAGCGATGGGTCCTGGAAAAGATTCATCCCAAAAGCATCTAGAGATCCCAGGAGGAAACAAGAGCTTTTCCCTAACAAAGCCAAGCCTGTCTGCACAGGAAACATCTTTTTGCCTGTGTCAGACTCTGCTTCTGCTCCATAAAACCAGAACTGGCTCTTCTCAGCTGGGCCAGCAGTGCCCTAGGTGAGCTAAGAGCCAGCCAGGCTTGGGCAGCCCCTCTCTGTCTGTGCCCAGCTGTGAAATCACTCAGAGTCAGAGGATGTTAGGGGTTGGAAAGGACCTCCATAGATCATGGAATCATAGAAAGGTCTGGGCTGGAAGGGACTGCAGTCAGCAGGGACATCCCCACTAGCCCAGGTCACCCAGGGCCCCATCAAGCCTTACCTTCAATGTCTCCAGGGAAGAGGCCTCAGCCACCTCCCTTGGCAACCTGTTCCAGTGCTGCTCCACCCTCATAGTAAAGAACTGGTTCCTAACATCCAGTCTAAATCTGCTCTTCTCAAGCTTGAGTCCATTGCCCCTTGTCCTGTCACTGCAGGCCTTTAAAACAGAACATGAGCCAGCAGTGTGCCCAGGTGGTCCAGAGAGCCAATGGCATCGTGGCCTGGGTCAGGAACAGTGGAGAAGAGGAGGCTCAGGGCAGAGCTCATTGCTGTCTGCAGCTCCCTGCAGGGAGGCTGTAGCCAGGTGGCGTTGGGCTCTGCTGCCAGGCAAGCAGCAACAGAACAAGGGGACACAGGCTGAAGCTGTGCCAGGGCAGGTCTAGGCTGGATGTTAGGAGGAAGTTGTTATCAAAGAGAGTGATTGGCACTGGAATGGGCTGCCCAGGGAGGTGGTGGAGTGGCTGTGGCTGGAGGTGTTGAAGCCAAGCCTGGCTGGGGCACTGAGTGCCATGGTCTGGTTGGTTGGGCAGGGCTGGGTGCTAGGTTGGGCTGGCTGAGCTTGGAGCTCTCTTCCAACCTGCTTGGTTCTGTGATTCTCTCCATTCTTCCTGTAGGCTGCTGGAAGGCTGCTATTAGGCTGCTATTAGGTCCCCCCCTGCCAGAGCAGGAGCATAGAATATAGCACAGGTCACACAGGAACACATCCAGACAGGGCTAGAAAGTCTCCAGAGAAGGAGAATCATTGAGTCATTAAGGTTGGAAAAGACCTCAAAGGTCAAATCAGTTCTGCTGATCATCAAGAGTTCACTCTCAGTCAGTAGGGCAGATTTAGACTGGAGTTTAGGAAGAAATTCTTGACAGTGAGGGTGGGGAGACACTGGAAGAGGTTGCCCAGGGAGGTTGTGGCTGCCCCCTCCCTGGAGGCTTTCAAGGGCAGGTTGGACAAAGCCTTGAGCAGCCTGGGCTGGTGGGAGGTGTCCCTGCCCAGGGTGGTTGGAACTGGATGACCTTTAAAGTGCCTTCCAAGCCAAACCATTCTGTGAGTCTGTGAAGCTCTGAGCTGTCGAAGGCTTTTCCTAGTCTAGACATCTTTTAATTAAATGTTTATGTTCTGCTGGCTGCTGAGGAGGCAGAGCTGGACTGGAGCAGGCTCTCGGTGGCATGGCAGCCTCGTCTGTTTGTCATGCTGGTTCAGGGAAGCACTTAATTGCTCAGAGCAGCAAGGAAGAACTTCTTGTTCTCTCCCAGACAGGAAATAAACCACCCCACTGCATTCAGCAGCCCAGAGCCTGACACCGGGAGGAGCAGAGGGAAAACAAAGCTTTGGTCACACCTTCAGTGCTCAGAACTCAGAGGTTAGGGGTGCAGGGTGGACCTAATCCTAGATTTTGTTACAGGCTCACAGGATGTTAGGAGTTGGAAGGGACCCAAGGACATCATCCAGTCCAACCCCCCTGCCAGAGCAGGACAATCCTCTCTAACACAGATCACAGAGGAACACATCCAGAAAGGCTCCAGGGAAGGAGACTCCACAACCTCTCCGGGCAGCCTGTGCCAGGGCTCTGGGACCCTTCCAGTAAAGAAGTTCCCCCTTGTGTGAGACAGAACCTCTTCTGCTGCAACTTACACCCATTGCTCCTTGTCCTACCCCAGGGAGCAGTGAGCAGAGCCTGTCCCCCACTCCTGGCAGCCCTCAGACACTTATAAACCTTTATCAAATCCCCTCTCAGTCTTCTCCAGACTAAGCAGCCCCAGGGCCCCCAGCCTCTCCTCATCAGCCATGCCCTCCAGTCCCCTTATCACCCTCGTAGCCCTCTCCTGGACTCTCTCCAGCAGTTCCTGTCCCTCTTCAACTGGGGAGCCCAAAACTGAACACAGTATTCAAGATGATGTCTCAACAGGGCAGAGTAGAGGGGCAGGAGAACCTCCCTTGATCTCCTGGACACACTCTTCCTAATGCACCCAGGATCCCATTGGCCTCCTTGGCCAGCAGGGCACAATACTACTTGCCCAGGAGTAAACCTCTGAGCTGTCCTCTCGTTTGCTTACACCACTCAAGCCCTGCTGCCCCTCTCAGGGCTTTTTCCCATGCTTGTAAGTGGCTGCAGAGTGCCCAGCACCAGCGTGGGCTGGCTGTAAGGGGAGAGCAGCCAAGGCCAGCTGGATGAAGCTCCCAATTTGGATTTCCAGACTTCTATTTTTTTTTGCTCTCTTTTTTTTTTTGTTTTTTTTTTTTGTTTTCCCATGCCTGAGTCACTCAGAAAATTCCACACACACTTCAAGTGGGCTCTGGTTGAATCACTCTTCCAAATTGTTCAGAGAAGCTGAAGATTTCCTGCCCCTCAACCCCCAAAAAAAACCCAACCCAACAAAAAGCCTGCAGTTTTTCCTGTGATTCATTAAGCCAGGGCAGCTCCATTAGTCAGGGCCACCCTCCCATTTCCAGGGCTGATCTTTTCCTTCCTCTTCTTTCTGTGTGTGTGTGTGTGTGAAGTTAGAACAATACCTTTAAGTTCTCATCAAAGTCATCCACTGCTCCTGGTGGGCATTGCTGATAAAGAAGCAGAAGGAATCAGCTGCCAACCCTGGATGTGTTTAAGGGTGGTTTGGATGTGGTGCTGAGGGATGTGGATTAAGGTGAATCTTGTAGAGTGAGGTTCTAGGTTGGGCTTGGTGATCCTGAAGGGTTTGGGTGCCTCAGGTTTGAAGGTGTTGGGTGCCTGAAATTGAAGATATTGAGTGCTTTGGATTAAGGGTTTGGGTACCTCAGGTTTGAAAGTGTTGAGTGCCTCAGGTTTGAATGTGTTGAGTGCCTCAGATTTGAAGGGTTTAGGTGCCTGAAATTGAAGGTGTTGGGTGCCTCAGGTTTGAAGGTGTTGAGTGCCTCAGATTGAAGGGTTTGGGTACCTCAGGTTTGAAGGTGTTGAGTGCCTCAGGTTTGAAGGTGTTGAGTGCCTCAGGTTTGAAGGGTTTAGGTGCCTCAAATTGAAAGTGTTGGATGCCTCAGATTTGAAGGTGTTGGGTGCCTCAGCCCTGCCAGGACTCTACAGTGAGACACCAGCACAGGTCTCTCATGCTCAGCATTTACCCCACGACCCTGTGAGCTGAAATCAGTGATTAAATCTCTTGGAACCAAGATGGATCAGCTCTGAGGACTCTTTCCAGGCTGGATCTATTTGCCCCCCCACTTGTGCTTTCTGTTGCTTGCTTATCTGTTTCCATGTGGTTTCTTATCCTGGTGGGGAACATGTAGATAATACTGTTCTATCTTGTGGGTTTATGTAGTGCTGTTGTTTAGACCTCCACAACAGCTGTTCAGTAGGATAAGGCTGTTGGTATCCCAACAAACACATCTCCAGCTGGAATGGTTGATTCCAAACCCTCTTAACCGTAAAGCTTAGTAGATGTGAGCCTCCTTGGTTCTTGTGTGTCCCCAAGAGGCAGCAATTCTTATGTGTCACCAACAAAAAAAACCCCTAATCACTCTGATCTTGCTTCTTGAGAAACGAAGCTTTGTTTAGTCTGGATGAGAAGGCAAAGGGATTTTTATGAACCATTGAGAGATTTATAGGCTCTTGCAAGAGTAAAACTCTTCCATTGCTCAACCTGAAATTCTTTGATGGTGACCTCAAGCCAAGCACACCACTGCTCTTCCACCAGAGCAGCAGTCAATGATTAACTGAGCAAGAACTGATGTTTGCCTTCTTTTCCTTTGCACACCCCTGGAATGTCAGGGCAGAGGGAGCAGGTAGCTGTGGTATGAGGATGTTAGCGGGGATGCTGTGTTTGCATCCTTTGTCTCTAGTTAGTGTGGGGTTGGTTTTAGTGAGGGACCCATCACCTCTTGCCCATTTTGAATGCATTAATGAGCAGTTTTATTAGCTGGGAGCCAAACTGAAGCCTTAGATGTTAACAGCTTAAAAATCCTTTCTGATGGCAGGAGGTTTATTGTCCTCACTGGGAGCTTTTTATAGCCTTGCTCTCCTGGCTCAGAGTCTGCTGTTCTTCACCAGGAGGGTGGTGAGGAACAAGTTGGAACACTGGAGCAAGTTGCCCAGAGAATTTGTGGAGACTCCCGAGCCTGGAAATGTTCAAAGCCAGGCTGGATGGGTTCTTGAGCAGCCTGGTCTAGTAGGAGATGTCCCTGCCCATGGCAGGGGGTTGAACTGGATGATCTTTGGGATCCCTCCCAACCCGTTCTATGATTACAGGAAGAGTATGTGAAGAACCTGGTGTTGGTCCCTTTGTTACTGGCCTGATCCAGCTTGGCTTTGAAGGTCACACTGGTGGCCTGGCCTGCCCTGCTGTGCAGCAGGAACCTCTCTGCACTGGTTCCTGTTATGAATTCCTGTCTCTTGTCTGTTAACCTTGAACGTGACACTTGGGTTCCTTCAGAATGCTCTTCTTCTCCTGGCAGACAGCAGGGTATGAATCAGGCTGTGTTAAGATCTCTTTATCTGCAAGTGGAAAGCTGGGGAAGAGGGATACTCAACTGCAAATGGTTTCCTTCTTCAGCTGCTTTGCTGTTTCCTTCTCCTGAAATGCAGCTTTGTCCTTGTGTTGCAGGCCCAGCACAGAGACACCTTCATTGAGGAGCGCTATGGGAAGTACAACATCAGCGACCCACTAATGGCTTTGCAGAGAGATTTTGAGACTCTGAAAGAAGGAAATCACGGTGAAAAGCAGCCAGTATGCTCCAATCCCTTATCCATCTTGAAAGTGGTGATGAAACACTGCAAGAACATGCAGGAGAGGATGTTATCCCAACTGGCTGCTGCCGAGAGCAGGCACAGAAAGGTAGGTTCTGTTCAGACGAGTCGCGTTTTGGTCACAAGGTCGACTTAAATACCTGGAGTTTGGGTAGCCAAAAGCAATTTGCACCTTTGTCTGAACCTCTCACACAGTAAGATGCAGCTGTAAGCTCCTCCACTGGTGTCTAGAAGCTGCCTTTTCCAATGTCAGGTCTGTTTGCTGGGTGCTTGGGCCACCACCGTCCTGTCTTTTCTCAGCTATCTCTCTTGATTTGATTAAACCTTAACCAAATCATCTGCAGAGACCTCAAGTGCAAGGAGTCACATTCTGTTTCTCATCAAGAGGTTCAGAGCTGAACCCTCTTGTTTCATTGCTCATGGATATGGGTTAATTTCTTTTCCCTTAGCCTGTTTTGATGGGGATAAGACAGAGCCAGTTCCAGTCTGTGAGGAGTCTGAGGCATTAAAGAAACTTGAATCTGACATAAGCAGCCAACCAGCCTGGCTTGTGCAGCCCAAACACTGTGCTTAGGGTAGGCAGCTGGAGGCATTTTCAGCTTTTGGGTTGTCCTCTAAGTCACTGGAAGTATCAGCAAGGCTGTGGGTGACTTCTCAGCCAAGTATCCAACTAAGTCATGCTATTAAAGCCAGGTATTTCCCCCCCTCTCCTTGTGCAGAACTGGCCCTTGTGTACTTAAAGATATTTAAACAGTGTTTGGAAGCCTAAATTTCAGGAAGACTGAGGAGCTGAGCCTGTGGGGGGGTGAGGGGCAGGAGTTCTGGTGGTGAAACAGGACAGAAAACCTCTCAGGAAGTTTGTGTTCTGGGTTTTTTTCTTCTGGTTGAGTTAATAGAATTTCAGTTATTCCTGTAATTCAGCATCAAAGCTGAAGGAGCTCCTTCACAGGGTCCTTATGGCAAGCAGCTTCATTTCAAGAGCTCATCTTGTTCTTAAGTGGAAGAACAAATTGATGTGCTTTAAAATAAACTTTGCACTGCAGTCCTTAAATCCCCTGGAAGAAAGTGGGGGCAAAGCCTGGTGCTGAATTGCTGCTGAAACCTGAGTGAGGAGAGCATAGAGATAGGTAGTAGCTGAAGATGAGGCAGCAGTGTGCCCAGGTGGCCAAGAGAGCCAATGGCATCCTGGCCTGCATCAGGAACAGTGTGGCCAGTAGGACAAGGGAGGTTCTTCTTCCCCTGTACTCAGCACTGCTTAGGCCACACCTTGAGCACTGTGTCCAGTTCTGGGCCCCTCAATTCAAGAGAGATGTTGAGGTGCTGGAAGGCATCCAGAGAAGGGCAACAAAGCTGGTGAGGGGCCTGGAACACAAACCCTATGAGGAGAGGCTGAGGGAGCTGGGGGTGTGCAGCCTAGAGAAGAAGAGGCTCAGGGGTGACCTCATGGCTGTGTACAGCTACCTGAAGGGACACTGTAGCCAGGTGGGGGGTGGCCTCTTCTCCCAGGCAACCAGCAATAGAACAATAGAGCAAGGGGACACAGCATCTCCTTGGAGCTGTCAGTGCCTCTCTGCCCAGGTTGGGTAGGCTCTGGGGCATTTCCTCTGCTCCTCTGGGCTTTGTGTTCATGGTCCTGCTGGGATGTCTTGATGACCTTAGAGTGGCCTTTCAGTACCTGAAAGGGTCTACAAGAAAACTGGGGAGGAATTTTTTATGGGGGTTTACAGTGATAGGATGAGGAGCAGTGATTAAAAGCTGGCAGAGGGGAGACTGAGACTAGAGATTAAGAAGAAATTCTTCACAGGGAGGGTGGGGAGACACTGGAACAGGTTGCCTAGGGAGGTTTTGGATGCCCCCAAAGCCAAGTTGGATGAAGCCTTGAGCAAGCTGAGCTAGTGGGAGGTGTCCCTTGCCCATGGCATGGGCATTAGAACTAGATGGTCTTTAAGGTCCCTTCCAACCCAAACCATTCTGTGAACCTGTTCTATCAATCTGTGAGGGCATCATGCAGCCAGGGGTGGATTGCATCAGCTGCTCAGGGCTGCTCTGCAGCCTGGAGGAGAAATGTGTCACTTAGCTATTCAGTAGCCAAGTGAAGCTTTCCCAAGTCCTTTCATGAACTGACTCAACCATACCCAATAACAACATCCTGTGACATGTCCCAACACTGCTCTCTGGGAGTTTGGAGCTGAATTATAGAATCCTAGAGTCATAGAATGGTTTAGGTTGGAAGGGACCTCAAAGCTCAGCCAGTTCCAACCCCCTGGCCAAAGGCAGGGACACCTCCCACTAGAACAGGTCACTCAAGGCTTCATGCAGCCTGGCTTTGAACACCTCCAGGAAGATTGTGGAGCACAAAACCACCCAATGTGAGGTGGTAGAGTCACCATACCTGGAGGTGTTCAAGAAGAGCCTGTCTGGGGCACTTATTGCCATGGTCTGGTTGCTTGGCCAGGGCTGGGTGCTAGGTTGGACTGGCTGAGCTTGGAGCTCTCTTCCAACCTGTTTGATTCTGTGGTTCTATGAATAGTTTCACTTGTAAAAGACCTCCAAGCTCATCCACTCCAACCATCAATTTCACTGACCCAAGCATCACTTGACTGTGAGGGTGAGAGAGCACTGGCACAGGCTGCCCAGGGAGGTTGTGGAGTCTCCCTCTCTGGAGATATCCCAGACCTGCCTGGATGCATTTCTGTGTGATCTGCTCTGGGTAATGCTGCTCTGGCAGGGGGCTGGAGCAGATGATCCTGTAGGATGGACTGGATGATCTTAGAGGTCTCTTCCAAGCTGGTCGATCCTGTGACTGTGTTGTGTGATTGTCTGATCAGAGTGCCCCGTGTTTGCCTGGCAGGTGATCCTGGACCTGGAGGAGGAGCGGCAGCGGCACGCCCAGGACACGGCAGAGGGCGATGATGTCACCTACATGCTGGAGAAGGAGCGGGAGAGGCTCACCCAGCAGGTAGGGTTTGGGTGCTGGAAACGACCCAGCCCATGCAAACCTGGGGTTGCTGGGTGGTGAACTCAGTAGTTGATGTCTAATTGCACCTTGGTGTTGAAAGAGAAGTAGGCACCTCCCTCCTCTGTGGGGCCACTCCCAGCTTTTATCAGTTCGATCCATAGAATCAAGCAGGTGGGAAGAGAGCTCCAAGCTCAGCCAGCCCAACCTAGCACCCAGCCCTGCGCAACCAACCAGACCATGGCACTAAGTGCCCCAGCCAGGCTTGGCTGCAACACCTCCAGCCACAGCCACTCCACCACCTCCCTGGGCAGCCCATTCCAATGCCAATCACTCTCTCTGACAGGAGCTTCCTCCTAACATCCAGCCTCGACCTGCTCTGGCACAGCTTGAGGCTGTGTCCCCTTCTTCTGTTGCTGAGTGTCTGTCAGAAGAGCCCAACCCCACCTGGCTACAGCTTCCCTGCAGGCAGCTGCAGACAGCAATGAGCTCTGCCCTGAGCCTCCTCTTCTGCAGGCTGCACCCCCCCAGCTCCCTCAGCCTCTCCTCACAGGGCTGTGCTCCAGGCCCCTCCCCAGCCTTGCTGCCCTTCTCTGGACACCTTCCAGCACCTCAACATCTCTCTTGAATTGAGGAGCCCAGAACTGGACACAGCACTCCAGGGGTGGCCTGAGCAGTGCTGAGCACAGAGGCAAAAGAACCTCCCCTGTCCTGCTGCCCACACTGCTCCTGAGCCAGCCCAGGATGCCGTTGGCTCTGCTGCCCACCTGGGCACACACCAAAAACCAACCTGTATTTTTTGGAGGTGTTTTGGTGTTTTGGTAGCTGAGCAGTGCTTGAAGTCATTAATAGGCAATCAGATGCTTTGAAATCCTACTTCAGCCCTGAAAGCTGAGAAGTCCTCAAGAGCAGGGCTGCAATTGCAAATGACAGGGCTCTCCAGTCCTCAAATACAGAATAAGTCATGAAAGATCTCCTGGGGGAGTGCTTCAGAGCTGCTAATAAATATTTAAGCTACTGTTTTGTGTTACTCAAGCGCTGTAGTAGTCTTTAGTAAGCAGACAAAACACATCAGCGTTTTAGAGAGGCCATGCCTTGAAAAGGCAAAGCCACAAAGCAGCAAATGAGGCAGAAGGAAGCTCTGCTCCAGGTCGCTGGTTCAGCCAGCACTGGGCAGCCTGGGTGTAGATCTCACCAAAGGTCAGCTGTGAGCAAACGACTGCTAAGTGACAGCTCTTAGTACGTGCAGCATGAGTCACTCAGCAGGGCCTCGCAGGTTCCTGGGGTAGGAACTCCTTCACACAATCACACAATGCTCAGGGTTGGGAGAGATCTCCGGAGATCGAGTCCAAGCTGCCTGCCTGAGCAGGATCACCCAGGGCAGGGCACGCAGGAACACCTACAGGTGAGCTTTGAATGTGTCCAGAGAAGGAGACTCCACTACCCCTCTGGGCAGCACTCTCCCTTTACATCTCTCTGAACATGAATCACCTCTCAGTCTCCCTTTCTGCAGGCTGAGAAGGCTCAGCTCCCTCAGCCTTTCCTCATAAGAAAGATGTTCCTTGGCCATTGCCATCTTTTGCTGGGGAGTTTCTTCAAGATCCATAGCAACCCCATCCCCCCTTGGGGTGTCACACTTCATTTACTTCCAGGAGGTTTCACAGTTCCCCTTACAGCCCTTTTCATTCTCATCTTCCAGCTGGAGTTTGAGAAGTCCCAAGTGAAGAAGTTTGAAAAGGAACAGAAGAAGCTGTCGAGCCAGCTGGAGGAGGAAAGGGCACGGCACAAGCAGCTCTCCTCCATGCTTGTAGTGGAGTGCAAGAAAGCCACTGCCAAAGCAGCTGAAGAAGGGCAGAAGACAGCAGAGCTGAGCTTGAAACTGGAAAAGGAGAAGAGCAAGGTGAGTAAACTGGAAGAGGAGCTGGCGTCCAAGAGGAAGAGGGGCTTGCAGATGGAAGCACAAGTAGAGAAGCAGCTCTCAGAGTTTGACATTGAAAGAGAGCAGCTGAAAGCCAAGCTGAACAGAGAGGAGAACCGTACCAAAGCTCTCAAAGAGGAGGTGGAGTGTCTGAAGAAAGTCCTCAAAGAGCTGGAGGCTTCTTGCCAGGAGCAGAGTCCTCCCGAGCCTTCGCAGCCAAGCCCCTCGCTGATGTCCAGAGGTGTCACAACTGAGAGCCCTCCGGTGAGGTCTGTGTCCTGCCAGACCGAGGGCTTGCAGGCAGTGCCTGCCAGTGCCGGCAGAGCTGCCCAGGCCGTGCCCAGCCCCACTGCACCTCCTCTCTCCTATGCAAAATCCAACGGGCACTGTGAGGGTGAGGCGCAGGCTGGCAGCGAGCCGCTGCCGCCCAGCCCAGCGGAGGGCCAGGCGCAGAGGGAGAAGGCTGCAGCTGCAGCCTGGGACGGCGCAGTGGAGAACGGCTCTCCCGTCCGGACCGAGTCCCCCGTGCCCCTGGCGGCCCAGCTCTCCTCCGGCAGCGCCTCCCTGTCCCCCAGCAGCACGGCTGCCTCCTCGCTGACTCCTTCTCCCTGCTCCTCCCCGGTCCTGACCAAGCGCTTGGCGGGAGGCTCGGCCAGCAGCCCTGGCTACCAGTCCTCCTACCAAGTGGGCATCAACCAGCGCTTCCACGCCGCTCGGCACAAGTTCCAGGCGCAAGCCGAGCAGGACCATCAGGCGAGCGGGCTGCAGAGCCCTCCCTCCCGGGACCTCTCTCCCACTCTGGCAGATAACTCCGCTGCCAAGCAGCTGGCACGCAACACGGTCACGCAGGTGCTCTCCAGGTTCACCAGCCAGCAGGGGGCCATCAAACCTGTGTCCCCCAACAGCTCGCCCTTTGGCACGGACTACCGCAGCCTGGCAAACGCTGCCAGCCCCAGGAGCGACTCTGGCCACTCCCCGAGCCCTGCCAAGGTTTCCAGCCCTCTGAGCCCGTTGTCTCCCGGAATTAAGTCGCCAACCATTCCCAGAGCAGAAAGAGGGAACCCTCCACCCATCCCTCCAAAGAAGCCTGGCCTCGCTCAGTCGCCTGCTGCTCCCACTGCTCTCCCCAAAACCTCTGCCCAGGGACCCTCCCTGGGTGCCTCCATGGACGTGGCCAGCAGCTGCTCTAACACTACTGTGGTGTCAAACGGCAAAGACCTGGAGATCCTCCTGCCAACCAGCAGCTAGTCTCCAGGGACAGGGATGTGACATTCCACAGCTTAGCCTCCTACAGCTCAGACACTGTTTGATTTCCACTCCAGTTAATTTATTTCCATAGGAGCAGATTCTGTCTGTATAAAGCATTTAGTATATTGGGGTTGGGTTTGGGGTTGTTTTTTCTCCTTTTGGGTTTTTCTCTTTGTGGTAGGAAGGGAACTATTTTTTGGTGTGGAAGAAAACCTTACCTACAGCTTATACAGCAGCCTCAGAATGTCTCTGGCAGCAGCCAAATCGTTAGGGATAAGGAGAACCATGATCAAGTGGTGGGACCTAACTCAGCCTCTGATGGGACTGAACTGCTGCTTTTATATTATGCAGAAATCACTTTTGCAGACTTTTGGGGTTGTTTTGGTGTTTTTAACTCCAGATGAACCTTCTCTAACAAGTGCCTGAACTAAGCCTGTGATCTGAATGTGATTCTCTCAGCACGGTGAGGGGTGGGGACCCTCCAGCTGCAGAAAGGAGTTCTCCTCTGAGTCCTGAATGCTGAAGCCAGCCCTGGGTTTCTTCTGCATTCTGGCAATCTGCTGAGGTGAGTTTAGCAAATGTGCTGCCAGCTCTGGGAGGTGAGTGCCATGCTGAGGCTTGCAGCTACCCTTCAGCCTGCAGGAGGTGGCTCCTGGCTCTCTGAGGAAGCACACACAAGTTTCTTGGGGTAGAACTGAGCTGTGCCACAGCCCAGGGCACTTTCCTCTCGGTGTCCATCGTCCATGCAGTCCTTTTGCCTTCCCTATAAGGCTCTGCAGAGGTGCCTGTGTGCCCTGGGTGGCTGAACTCTGGCTTCTGCTTCATCACCTCCAATTTCCAAGCTCTTCAAGCACTCTACTATTGTGTGAACTTCTGAGAGAAGGATTTTGCTGTTACTTGACAGAGGTCTTGCTATTACTTGAAAAAAGCCCCAGCCATCACTCCTCCACGTGGCACAGGATTTTACTCCCATGGGATCTTCTGCTCCAAACAAAAGCAATAATCTTGTCCCTTCCTCAGCTCTCAGTTGTGTGCAGCTGAGCTGGATTTTCCCCCACCAGTGAGCTCTGGGATCTTGGCTGCAAATATGGAACCAAACCCTTGCTGTTGTGTGGTTGGACTGTGTGTTTCTAAGTGGTTTCACACCAAATACACAGTGTAGTAGGAAAATCCTGAGCTATTCTCAATGCTCTGCCTAATAGGAAGAAAATGTGGGAGTTTGTTGAGGTTAAGTGAAAGACTTTGCAAGGAGCTGGCAAAGTTTGAGGCAATTCTTGTGTGTGAAAAATGTCTTGGGCCCAAGAGGGGAGGAGCAGCTGATGGCTGTGCCGAAGGGTTTGTGCTGGCTGAGAGGTGCTGCCTGTCACTGGTGGCATGGCTGGTTTTGAGCCAGTACTGAGGAGAGCTGGGCTAAGGCAGCCCAGGCCAGGGACAGGGCTGGGAGCACAGCCCCCAGGGTCCTGCTCTTAAGTGGGGCTTAGGAACTGATCTGATTTAGATTCTCAGTGTAGAAGCTGCTCGGTGTGGGTTAAGGTCCAGCAGTGCCCTCTGCATCAGGGTCACTTTTGCAGCTCCCCACTGCCAGAGCCACTCTGTCCTGCCTGGTTTCTCCATGTCTCACTGGACAGAACACTTCCACCTTGGTGGAACATCCTGCAGCTGGAGGGTGCACCACTGCACGTGGCCTGGAAGGTTCCTTCTGGCTTTGAGCCTGGTTCTGGGGGACATCAGAGCTTGTGTGCTGCTTTGGGGTGGCTGTTGTGTGAGGTGACCCTGCTGTCCTGTCCCAGAACAAGAGGTTTAGAGAGGCCTTTTGGTAGCCTTTTCAAATCACACTGTGATTGCTGTGCTGCTGCTCCTGCTCCAGTGGAACAGGCTGTGTGTGAGACAGGCATTGAGAGAGACCTGGGCAGCAGCTTCTGGAAGCACATCTATCACTTTTGTTTGAAGTCTTCAGAGCAGACTTCTTCCTCCTGAGGAGAGGAAACAGAAAATCTGACAGGCAGGTGGATTTTTGGCCCCTGTATCACCTGGGACTCAAACGTGAGGCTTTTGTATACACTGCTTTAAGGTGTTTCTTTGCTTTTACATTAATCTAAGAGGTATTAGCCCCTTTCTTTATCCATAGCTCTAGAGAGGTGCCCTCTGGTGAAGTCTGTTAGGAGATGCACTGAGTTCTGTTCTTCTCCAGTCAGGGGGGATGCAGAGGAATGTATTTTTTTGCTAGTAGCTGATCAGAGAGAAACTAAGCACAAAGGTATTCAGATGGATCCAGCTAATTCAGTAAGACATTTAGGGTTAGGATTTAACTGTTGATGTAGATTCTGTGTGGAAGCAACTAAGTATTTCTTCTCTCAACTGCCACCTGTCAGAAGCAGATGTGGCTGCAGAGTTTGTCACTGGCTAATGGAGTCTGATGAAGTGCAAAACGTACACACTAAGTATTAACTCATTAACACCTGTAAATTTGTAAAGCCAAATGTACCAAGCTGAAGTCTTTAATCGTTTTTTTATAGCTGATGGCATTAAACATGTTACACATTCATACTATCAATAAAGGATTTTATTTTTCAGATGTGCAAATGGCTTCAGAAGTCCTTTGGATGTGTGGGGAGCAAGCAGGAAACAGCCCAGGAGGTGGTGGTCAAGTGGCAGGAGACAGCAAATTCCTTCAGGTTGTGGTAGGGTCACCAACAGGCTGCAGTCTGCTGTCCATACCTCACCTGAAAGGTGTTCTTGGTGGCAGTGCCATGGTTTAGAATCAGTCAGGGTTGGAAGGGACCACAAGGGTCAGCCAGTTCCGACCCCACTGCCATGCCCAGGGACACCCTACCTTCAGTCAGCCTCAGCCAGTCTGGCCTTAAACACCTCCAGGGATGAGGCTTCCACCACCTCCCTAGGTTAGGGACCTTTTCAGGCTCTCTCCACCCTCATGCTGAACAACTTCCTCCTAACATCCAGGCTGAATCTATCCATTTCCAGCTTTGTTCCATTACCCCCCAAGTCCTGTCACTCCCTGACAGCCTCAAAAGTCCTTCCCCAGCTTTCTTGTAGCTCCCTTAAGGTGCTGTGTCTAGGTTCTAATTGGAATTCCCAGAGACTCAAATATATTTGATAGAACCAATAACAATCTATAGGATGCCCTAGAACCAATAAGAATTTATAGGATGCCCTTCCCTCTTCCCCCTTCTTTCCCAAAAGAAAAGGAATTAGATGGAGAGAGAGGAGAGGTTTGCACACCCAAATCAATAATCTCAATGTGATTTGGAAGTTAAAAGTTTAACAAGAAAGAAAAGGTATCTGAGGGAGGGAAGTTACAAAGGTGTAAGGGAGGGGAAACAAGGGACAGAACATGTAAATATACAACCAGATTTGATGGCAGTGAGTTTTGTGCACCTGTGGTGATGATGTCCATGTGGTGAGACAAAGAGCAGCAGGAAAACAGGAATGGGGATGCAGGCAGGCATGGGGGGGGAGAGGGAGCAGCTGTCCCCCTGCTTTTAGGCAGGAAGGAGGAGTGGGCTAAACCATCACCTGTTAGTGTTCAGACCCACCCCTGGGGAGGGCTCAAGACCACCTGAAGTCAGGTTCAAGACCACTCCTCCCAGGAGGGTTAACCCTGTGCTGAAAGGCCAGTTTAGGTGCCAGGGCACAGCAAGCTCTGCACGACACAGAGGCTTTTAGCCTGCTTAAAGCAGAAGCAGT
This sequence comes from Pogoniulus pusillus, assembly GCF_015220805.1. Lineage (NCBI taxonomy): Eukaryota > Metazoa > Chordata > Aves > Piciformes > Lybiidae > Pogoniulus > Pogoniulus pusillus. Next base: position 6,502,206 of record NC_087302.1, read on the forward strand.
TTTCCAGATGTAGCTCTTTGCTGCAGTGCTCTGGCGTGGCCCTGGCTGCTGCGGGGGTAAATGAACCCCTGGGCTTTGGGGTGAGGTGCCAGGGCCCTGCTGATCTTTTCAGGCTGGACACAGAATGTCTGGTGGAGGTTCCCTGGGTACTGTGGAGGAGCACAGCTCAGGGATGCCACAGAGTACTGTGTCAGAACTGTTCCAAGCCAGCAGGGCCACTGGCTCCAGCAAGGTCCCCTCTGCCCGAGCTGCAGGATGTCTCTGCAGGGAACCAGCACTTGGCTTCCCTGGAGAGTTTGGGGCTGCTCCAGGTGCTTCCCAGCCCAGCCTCCGGGCTGAGGCCACAGCTGTGTTATCTCCAGCGCACACCTCGGCTCTGACCTGATTTTCTTATCTTCACATCAGCTCAGCTGAGCAGGTTTTGCAGCAACCTGGGCAGAAGCTCTTTGTCTCCTTGGGCTTGGTGCCACTTTGCAGTAGTGTTGGGTCCCTGCTTTGGCACAGCCCAAGCAGCAGCCACCAAACAAGCTCCACATCCTGCTGCCACCATCTCCACCGCAGCCAAGGAGCCTGGCCCAGGCTGGAACTGGACTGGTGAGTCTGGGCCACAGCCCCAGGTGCTCTTTATAGTAGCAGAGGTGGAGGCTCAAGCCTGGAATGTCCCCAAACCCTGCCCTACCCACAGCGTGGGGCCCTGCCCAGACCATGCCAGTGGTCAGTGGCTGAGAGCGTCAATCCCAGCTGGGGTGAAGCCTGAGCCTGTTCCCAGTGCCAGGAGCCCAACCTGGCCCCATTTTCTGAGCAGAGCAAGTCAGAGCCCCCCCAAGCCACCATCCTGTCACCCCCAGACTCTCCACACCAGCTCTGCTCCGTGGGGCTCTGAGGGGCAGGGCAAAGAGAGGGATCAGGGAGGTCTTTGCCATCTCTCCATCATACAGGGGAGAGTCACAGCCCCGATGGGATGTGCCAAGGGGATCCCTGTGCTTTGGCAGTGCTGTGGTGGCAGCTGCCTGCCTGCCCTGCTCCCGTGGCGCTCCAGCCCTCCTTTTCCCGGTGCAGACTCAGACGCTGCAGCGCTGGCAAAAGCCAAGTCGCTGTTTCTTCCCTGCCGCCGCCCCGGGGCCAGTCGGTACGGAGGTGCTGGGTTCGCACAAGCGGGTGCGGACGGCCCCGAGCCCTCCTCCCCGGCGCTCCGGGAGCGGGAGCGGAAGGAGCGGCCCCCGGCGCGGGCGTTGCTATACGGAACAGCGCCGCTAGAGGGAGACCTGCGCCCGGGAACCTGCCGGGAATGGGCCGGGGAGGCTCCGGGCGGGCACCGGAGGGCACTGGGCGGGCACCGGAGGGCACTGAGCGGGCACCGGAGGGCACTGGGCGGGCACCGGAGGGCACTTAGCGGGCACCGGAGGGCACTGGGCGGGCATCGGAGGGCACTGGGCGGGCTCCGGCACTCGCACTTCTCCCGGCTGCGTGCGGCTGCTTCATCTCGCATCCCCGATCGAACCTGGGAGAGGGCAGCGAGCTCTGCCTGCTCCACTGCAGGGCATCCCCCATCTGGAGCCATGCCCCACCTCGGGCCGCCTCGCCAGGACAGCCACGGGTTTGCTGCCTGTCACAGAACCTATTCCCAGCTTTCCCATCTCTCTCATCTCCGGAGCATCTTGGAGCATCTTGAAAAGCACTCAGGGCTTCCCCCGTGGTGTTCTGGACATCCAGAACCCCGGAGCAGTGTTGGGGCAACGAACCACATCAGCCGGGGGGTGCTGGGGGACACAGGGTGCAGATGAGGTTCTCTTGGGTGGTGGCAAGAGCAGGCCAGGATGACCGCATCACATCAGCATGCAGGAGCATCCCTGGGGAAGCGTGACTGTGCCCCAGCCTCTGTACCCTGCAGCTCTGCCAGGAGCAAGCCTTGGCTGGGTGTGCAGCAGCCCTGCAGCTTCTTCTCGGGGCCGTTCTGCGATGCCTCGGGCAGGGTTTGTTTGCACAACCCGGACCTGGCTCTCGCCCTGGGCCAAGGGAGGCTTCAGCCGCTGAGTGTTGTTGTGAGAAGCGTTCACCCGCAGGTTTAGCACAAGCAAACACGCCAAGGGGCTGAGCTCCACTCACCCTGCTCTCCTGCCTGCCTATTTCAGCTTCGGCCGCCACTGCTGATAACCCCTGGGTGCCGTCCAGGCGCCACAGTCGCCGCCGCAGCTCCATCACCAGCCAGCTGCCAGCCACAGGCAGCAGCCCACCATGGCCAAAGCCACGGGGAAAAGGGGCTGGAAAAATCACTGCGTGGGTAGTTGTCTCTTTTGGGCTGTGGATAGAGGAAGGAGCAAACACAGGGCCAGATTCAGAGGGTGAAATGCCACCTGCCTGGGCTTCAGTCCTCTGCTTCCAGTTTGTGCATCTTACCGGCAGTGCCTTCCAGTGCTGCTCAGTGTTGAGCCCTGCATCTGAACCTGCTCAGTGGTCACAGGCAACTCCTGCCCTGCAGCCACAGGGATGCAAGCTGCCTGTGCAACCTCGGTGGGCACAACTGCAGCCCTGGCTCTGGAGGTGCCATTGCAACACAAACTAAGCTGGGCTCAGCTCATCAGGAATTTGAGTGTCCATTTGGGAGGACATTGCCCCATGGCCACAGGATTCCACTGGGCCACTAGTTCCCACACCCCATCTGCCTCCAGTCTGGCTGGGAGACCCTTGGCTGGAGGTGATGGTGGTGGTGAGGAGCCAGCTTTGCAGCCAGCAAGCTGCTGTGGTGGGGCAGGCGAGTGGCTGAGCCCTGTGGAGAGCCACACTGGATGTGTCTGGGTGGTCATTTAGAGGCTGAAAATGGTGCTGGATGTGGCATGTGGTCTGGCCGCTCTGGTCCCAAAGAGTCTCAGGCCACCCAGGGCTGGTTCCCAGGCTGGGGGCTGCCCTGCCACAGGCTCCAGTCCCCCTGCGCTGCCCTCCCACGGGGTGAACGGCTCTTGAGAGCTGTGCGGGAGAGGCAAGCCAGCTGAAGAGCTGATTCTGATGGTTTTCATCCTGTCCCGAGAGAAGGGGGAATTTGTTTCGTGTGGAGTCCAAGAGCTGTTTACATGCTGATGAGGCAGCTCCCTGTGCTGCTGGGGAAGAGCTGGAGGAGCAGCACGTTCGCTGGGCATGAGGTCCCCTTGCCCTCACACATCATGGCAGAGACCTCCCAGAGCTCCCCTACACTGTCCAGCAGTGCCCAGTGCTGCCTGCCTGAGCCAGGGACAGATCTGCAGCTGCAGATGGATGCCAAAAGTGGTGCAACATTACCCAGTGCATGGGGTGGGCAGGGCTGCAAACCCCAGAAGAATCCTGGTGACTTGGAGGATGGAGGATGGAGAACAGAGTCTCTAGGGTGTCCTGGAGCCACAGCTCCCACGGCCACACGTGGGGCCAAACAGGAGCTCAGGGCATGTAACACGAGGCAGCACTGGTACCAAAACGGGCTGAGAGAGACACCAAGCTTCCCAAAAGCACATCTCTGCCACAGGCCAGGCCAGCGTCTGTCCGCGGGCATAGCAAAGGGGCCAGCATCTCTGCCACAGCTGCCTCTCGTCTGCAGGAGCCTCACGGGCAGTGGGTGATTAATCTTTAGTCACAGAGGACCAGGGAGAAGCAGCCATTAATAAAGCCCCTGCCCAGGCAGTACCACGGCGCTGCCGTGCCCTGCCCCTGCCCGCGCCGCAAGCTGTGCCGAGGGCCGGGCACGGGCGCGGCGCAGATGTTGCTGCAGGGGAGCGGGGTCAGGGCTGTCTGACGAGGAGGAATGGCCGTGGGGAAGGTGTTTGTTTTTGTAGCAGCTGGATGTGTCTCGAGGAGGGATGGGAACGTCTCCTGTCACTCGCGGGCCGGGGAGGAGGCTGGCAGGGCAGGGATAAAGCTCCTGACAAGTTTGGACTAGCAGGCGAGTTGATTAGCTGAGAGATGAAAATTCACAGCTCTGCCCTCAGCGGGGCCGTGAGCTGCTGGAGATGTGTTTACGCGAGGGGAAAGCACCCCCGTGCTTGCTGCTCGACCCCCGCCGTGCCTGCCGCCCGCCCCCCGCCGCCGCTGCGCCGCCGCCCCGGTGAACCGCAGCTCCCGAAGCGCCTTGGGCCGGCAGCGGGACCCGACGGCAAGGACAGCCACGGAGGCTCCGCAGAGCCCGGAGCGGTGGCTTTGCTGGGGGCAGGCAGGAGGGATGGGGGACACGGGGCACAAGGACCAGAAGGGAGGTCGGAGCGAGGCTGCTGTTGGCGTCTTCTCCCCAGTAACTCTCGACAGGGTGAGAGGAAATGGGCTCAAGCTGCACCCGGGGAGGTCTAGGCAGAGGATATTAGGAACGAGAGTGGTCAGGGATTGGAACAGGCTGCCGGGGGAGATGGTTCAATCAACACCCCTAGAGGTGTTCAAGGAAGATGTGGACGTGGCACTTGGGGGCATGGTTTAGTGGCCATGGTGGTTAGAGTCATAGAATGTCAGGGGCTGGAAGGGACCGAAAAGATCACAGAATCATTGAACCAACCAGGCTGGAAGAGACCCCCAAGATCACCCAGTGCATCCTATAGGATCATCTGCTCCAGCCCCCTGCCAGAGCAGCATTACCCAGAGCAGATCACACAGAAATGCATCCAGGCAGGTCTGGAATATCTCCAGAGAGGGAGACTCCACAACCTCCCTGGGCAGCCTGTGCCACTGCTCTCTCACCCTCACAGTCAAGTGATGCTTGGGTCAGTGAAATTGATGGTTGGAGTGGATGAGCTTGGAGGTCTTTTCCAAGTGAAACTATTCATAGAACCACAGAATCAAGCAGGTTGGAAGAGAGCTCCAAGCTCAGCCAGCCCAACCTAGCACCCAGCCCTATCCAGTCAACCAGAGCATGGCACTAAGTGCCCCAGCCAGGCTTGGCTGCAACACCTCCAGCCACAGCCACTCCACCACCTCCCTGGGCAGCCCATTCCAATGCCAATCACTCTCTCTGACAACAACTTCCTCCTAACATCCAGCCTAGATCTGCTCTGGCACAGCTTCAGGCTGTGTCCCCTTCTGTTGCTGCTTGTCTGGCAGCAGAGCCCAACCCCACCTGGCTACAGCCTCCCTGCAGGCAGCTGCAGGCAGCAATGAGCTCTGCCCTGAGCCTCCTCTGCTGCAGCCTGCACCCCCCCAGCTCCCTCAGCCTCTCCTCACAGGGCTGTGCTCCAGGCCCTTCCTCAGCCTTGCTGCCCTTCTCTGGGCACCTTCCAGCACCTCAACATCTCTCTTGAATTGAGGAGCCCAGAACTGGATTCTGTGATTTTCTGACTTCTCCCACACACCCAACACCTGCTGTCAGAGCAGGTCACTGCTGGCTGCCCCTGGACACCCTGATGTGCCAGATGTCCCACCGTGGCCAGGGGCATTAGGGACTGGACACCTGACAGTGCCTTGGGTGTGAATTTGAAGGCAAGGGTGGAAGCCAGCACGGGGAGCAAGAGCTGTCAGCTGAGAGCCTGGCTGATGGTACCGATTAGCCCTGATAGACAGAGATAAATGCATCCAGCTGGAGGCTGAACAAATCGATGCTGTACATTGTATAATTGTCTTCAAAACTAAGGTAATGACTGCCTCTTGGAATGCTTTGATCTTATCAGAAAGACAAGGAATACACTAATGGCTTTAATTAGACTTGGGGGATGAAATGAATTCGGCCTCCTGGGTGAGCTGGTTTCTGGAATTGACCACTGGTGGGGATAGAAAAGGCTTTAATCAGATTTAGGCTCTTTAATACCCACAATAGTGGTGTCTGCATGTGTGATACAGACCCTACTGTCATGTCTGGGGTGAGGTGGGTGGAACCTGCAGGCTGCCCAGCCTCAGGCTGCCTGTGCCTTTAGGAGCCTTTTCTCAATGCACTCTCCCGTTTGTGTTGGAGCTCTGCAGGTTCTGCTGGGTTTATTTAGGGGTTTCTAAAGGAAAGCCAAACCAACCTGCCAAAAAGCAGGGGAGGCTGCTGGGGGTTTCCTTCCCAGCAGCATTGTGGTGGCCATGCTGAGCATCCAGAGCGAGCCAGCAGCAGGTACCACAGCTGCATGACTGCAAGGGAACAGGGAAGGTCTTATCTCTCCTGAACACATCTTGGTGTTGTCCTCCAGCACTCCTAGAGCGAGAGGTGCTGAGTGCTTGGAGGGCAAGCAGAGGCTGCCTCGGTGCTGCCCTGCCACATGAAGCTGCTGCTCATCAGTTGGCCCAGGCTGAGTGGAGAGTGCAGGCAGCTGGAGCTGGTTCTGCCCCGTGTCCCTCTCTGGGCTTCCCATGATGTGAGCAGAGGTGAGGACAGGTTGGCTTGCAGGGGGTTCTGCCTCTGCCTCATGGAATCATAGAACTGGTTTGGTTTGGAAAAGGCCTCTGAGGTCACTGAGTCCCACCATCAACACAGCCCCACCATGGCCATCAAACCATGTCCCCAGGAGCCACATTCACGCATCTCTTGAACCCCTCCAGGGATGGTGACTCCACTACCTCCCTGTTCCAATCCCTGAGCACTCTTGCAGCAAAGAAATGTTTCCTAATATCCACCTTAAACCTCCCCTGGCACAGTTTCAGGCCATTTCCTCTTGTTCTATCACCTGATCCTAGGGAGAAGATGCCCATGCTGTGAGGTGTCCCCAGTGTGGTCCCATGGTGGCATCCCTGGGTGTGCACCTGCCTCTCCCCTGGTTATTTCATGGTGACCTCAGGCTGCTCTCTAAGCAGCAGCAGCAGCAGCCCAGGTGGTGAAGCTGAAGAGGCAGCAGTTGTTCTTCCTAGGCCATGTTGATGCCTTCCCTGCTGTAACTGCAGATTTGGGTGATTTGAGGGGGGGTTGCCATGGGCCACAGCACTTCCCTTATGTTAATTTGTTGGGTTTAGATGAGCTCCTGTAAAGGATTTCATAACAAGAGCTGCTGCCAATGAAAGCACAACCTTGTGCAGCAGCTACTCCACAGCCAAATTCTTTCAAGGCCAAGCCTCCAGGCGTGGTGTAAGCTCCTTGTAAGTGGCTGAGGTTTTGTGTCAGTAGAGAGGAGAGCTCAGCGAGGTCAGCACTTGCCCCACAGGAGGGTGGTGGAGGCCACCTAGGTCAGCCTCAGGTGGAGAGCACAGTCAACTTGCTAGAGGGCAGGGATCCATCCAGAGGGCCCTGGACAGGCTGCAGAGCTGTGCCCAAGCCAACCTCATGCCATTCAACAAGGCCAAGTGGAAGGTCCTGCACCTGGGTGGGTGCAATCCCAAGCACAGCTCCAGGCTGGGTGAGAAATGGCTGAGAGCAGCCCTGAGGAAAAGACCCAGATGACATCCCCCAGCCCTCAGCATCCAGCTGAGAGGGACAAACAAACAGGTCTCCTTCTGCCCTTTCTTTCTGGACTGGGGAGGGGAGCAGGCAGGGTGGGTTACACTCTCCAGAGCCCAACCTGCTCTGCCTTTGCTCATTGCACTGCAGAGCTGTTTACCGCTGTGGATTCCAGCCCTCTGCTCTCTGAGGCTCTGAAGATGTATTTCCTCTTGTGCCCTTCCTCCTTCTGGCAGGCAGGCTCCCAGGTGGCTCTGGAGAATGTCAAAGTGGGAAATAAAGTTGTTTGCTGGGGGAACAAGAGAAAAAAGGAGAGAGGAAAAAGAGAAAGGGGAAAAAAGGAAGCTGAAGCAGTGCAGTGTGAGGGGGCTGGGCAGAGGTGAGGGAGATCCAGACATGGAACATCAGGAAAGCTCTGCCAGTCCCAGCTCTGTGCTGTTGGTGCCACAGGAACCATGGCTCTGCCAGTCCCAGCTCTGTGCTGTTGGTGCCACAGGAACCATGGCTCTGCCAGTCCCAGCTCTGTGCTGTTGGTGCCACAGGATCCATGGCTCTGCCAGTGCTGCCACCTGCCCTACGCCATGGGTGGAACAAGCTGCCCAGGGCAGTAGTGGAGTTCCCATCCCTGGAGAGGTTTCAAAGCCATGGAGCTGAGGGGCATGGTCTGGTGGTGACCTGGCAGTGCTGGCTTCATTGCTGGACTTGGCCTTCTCTGAAGGCTCTGCAGCTTTTTCCTTCCTGGAGCAGGCTAAGGCACAGCACAGGACCAAGTCACAGTGACACAGTGTGAGTGTCCCCATGGCCTTTCCAGCTCCTGCCTTGCAGCTTTCCTGCCGGGAGCACACATGCAGCCCTTGGGCTCGTCTTGGAAGGCTTCGTGGTGCTGAAACAGATGACTCTATTTATCTGCAGTGACTGATGGCTGAGCACATTCCTGGCCCTGCCATCATCTGGTTCTTGTAACATCCATCGTGAGCAGCGCAAGCAAACACAGCAGCGATCCAGGACAGCGCTGGGAGGCAGCCAGGTGAGGCAGAGGTAGGGTGGAGAGGGGGCTGGAGGTGGGTGGAAGTGGGCAGACATGGGTGGAGATAAGTGGAAATGGTTAGGAGGTGGGTGAAGATGGCTGGAGGTGGGCAAAGGTGGGTAGAGATGGGTGGAGATGGGTTTGAGTTGGGTAGAGATGGCTGGAAGTGAGTGAAGGTGGACAGAGATGGATTGGAAGTGGGCAGAAATGAGTGGAGATGGGTTGGAGGTGGGTGAGGGTGGGCAGAGATGGGTGGAGATGGGTTGGCGGTGGGTGAAGGAGGGCAGAGATGGGTGGAGATGGGTTAGAGGTGGGCAGAAATGAGTGGAGATGGGTTGGAGGTGGGTGAGGGTGGGCAGAGATGAGTGGAGATGGGTTAGAGGTGGGCAGAAATCAGTGGAGATGGGTTGGAGGTGGGTGAGGGTGGGCAGAGATGGGTGGAGATGAGTTGGAGATGGGGCTGGAGGTGAGTGGATGTGGGGCTGGAGCCGAAGCTGGAGGTAGAGAGAGGGAAAGGGAAGGGAGGGGAAAGTGGGAGAAGGAAAAGGAAAGGAGGGGAAGGGAAGGGAAGGGAAGGGAAGGGAAGGGAAGGGAAGGGAAGGGAAGGGAAGGGAAGGGAAGGGAAGGGAAGGGAAGGGAAGGGAAGGGAAGGGAAGGGAAGGGAAGGGAAGGGAAGGGAAGGGAAGGGAAGGGAAGGGAAGGGAAGGGAAGGGAAGGGAAGGGAAGGGAAGGGAAGGGAAGGGAAGGGAAGGGAAGGGAAGGGAAGGGAAGGGAAGGGAAGGGAAGGGAAGGGAAGGGAAGGGAAGGGAAGGGAAGGGAAGGGAAGGGAAGGGAAGGGAAGGGAAGGGAAGGGAAGGGAAGGGAAGGGAAGGGAAGGGAAGGGAAGGGAGAGAAGGCCATGGCATCCCACAGGAGCACCAGGACTGGGCACAGATGCTGCAAGATGAGAAACTGCGAATCTGGGAGGCTTCTGCTGAAGATATTTTTCCGTTGGTGAGGCCATGGGGTGGAGCAGGAGGAGCAGGGGATGGGGTGGGGTGGGGGGGTGGGGGGAGAGGCAGCTGCCTGCAGCAGCAGCAGCAGCAACAAAAGGCAGAAGGGGGAGAGGAGCACGAGGGAGAGATTTTTGATTCATACTCAAAAAATTACCCAACCTTTATTGCCAGAATGTCTACATTTTTATGTGCTTAAGCAGAGTGAGTTATGGAAATCTTAAAACAATGGAATGATCTCCTCCACTGCCCTCGATGTGCTCAGTCACCACCCTCCCGACCAAGTGGAATCTCTTTTCTTCCCCCCACCCCCCTCGTTTTATTGACTTACAAAAATGTCTCTGCTATCAACACCCTCTGTGTGCATCCCATAAATACCAGGGTGGGACACAAGGCTTTTTGGAGGGGAGGGGTTTTATAAACCCTGGGTGGGATATGAGGCTTTTTGAGGAGGGAGGAGTGGGGGGTGGTGTCTCTCCAAACCCATCTCTGCCCCAGCTTTCTTCCTCCCAGCTCCATTTTCACGGTGTTAGGTTGATTTGGCAATTTCTTCTTTCTCTTCAAACCTGCCCCAAGAAGAGGGGCTGCAAATTCCTTGAATCCCATCCAAGCTCAGAGCTCTGGGCTGTGCTCTGTGGGAGTCCCTCAGCTGTCAGTCACGGGCTGGCCTTATAAATCTTGCTCAGCGCCGTGGGAGAGCAGGGCAGGGGCTGCCTTACACCTTCCATCTGCCAGGTAAGGGACCACAGGGGTGAAAAACCAGAGCTGGGCATCCCACCCAGCACAGGTCCCACAGCACGAGGCAGGGATCTGTTGGGTTTGTGCTGGGCAGCAGGCTGGGAGCAGAGTTTATAGAATCAATCATAGAAACATAGAATCAATCATAGAGTCAATCATGGAATCATAGAATCAATCATAGAACCAATCACAGAAACATACAATCAATCATAGAGTCAATCATGGAATCATAGAATCAGTCATAGAATCAATCATAGAATCAATCATGGCATCAATCATGGAATCATAGAATCAATCATAGAAACATAGAATCAATTATGGAATTATAGAATCAGTCATAGAATCAATCATAGAAACATAGAATCATAGAACCAATCATAGAATCATAGAATCAATCATGGAATAATAGAACCCATCATGGAATCAATCATACAAACATACAATCAATCACAGAACCAATCATAGAATCAATGATAGAATCAATCATAGAAACATAATCATAGCATCAGTCAGGGCTGGAAGGGACCACAAGGATCAGCCAGTTCCAGCCCTCCTGCCATGGGCAGGAACACCTCACATTAGAGCAGGCTGCCCACAGCCTCATCCAGCCTGGCCTTAAACAGCTCCAGGGATGAAGCTTCCACAACCTCCCTGGGCAACCCATTCCAGGCTCTCTCCACCCTCATGCTGAAGAACTTCTTCCTAACATCCAGTCTGAATCTCCCCATTTCCAGCTTTGTTCCATCCCTCCCAGTCCTGTCAGGAGAGGAGAGGAGAGGAGAGGAGAGGAGAGGAGAGGAGAGGAGAGGAGAGGAGAGGAGAGGAGAGGAGAGGAGAGGAGAGGAGAGGAGAGGAGAGGAGAGGAGAGGAGAGGAGAGGAGAGGAGAGGAGAGGAGAGGAGAGGAGAGGAGAGGAGAGGAGAGGAGAGGAGAGGAGAGGAGAGGAGAGGAGAGGAGAGGAGAGGAGAGGAGAGGAGAGGAGAGGAGAGGAGAGGAGAGGAGAGAGTTGCTGTGTGAGCTGCAGCCCATCACCTGCCCGAGCAGTTGATAACCTTGCTAAGTGCCACTGCCTGCTGCCAGGGAGTCTCTGGCAGGCAAATTTACTTTTTTCCTTCCTCTTTTTTTTTTCCCTTTTTTTTTTTTTTTCTTCCCCTCCAACTCAAGTCCAAAAGCTGCAAGTTCCCCAGAAGATGTTTTGGCTCTCATTCAGGGTTTGTTTGTTTTTCTGCTTCCTACAAGTGACACACTGAGAGCCATTTGCTGCTGATAATGTTACAGCCTTGCTGCAGCGCCAGTAGCGCTGAGATGTGCTGGGGCTCAGCTGGGCAAGCAGGCAGCCTGCCAGGACTTGGTGCCAGCAGCCAAAACCCTGGGGCTGAGGCTTTCACTGCCCTCCCTCCAGCCCCACCAGCCACCCCATCTACCTGTGCCCACTGCCCTGAGCTGAGGCTGCCCCAGAGAGGCAGCACAGGGGACGTTTGTAGAGCAAGGAGCAAGAGCAGTATCAGAGCGCGGTGCCCAGGGGATGCAGCTGTGCCAACCCTGCAGCCAGTGGAGCAGGAATCATGGAGTAAGGAGAGTGGAGAAAGGCAGCAATGGAGCATGAGTAGAGAGCAAAGGTTGTGGAGTAGAGAGCATGGAGCAGGGAGCAGTGCAGCTATGGGGCAGAGAACAATAGAGCAGCAGGGCAGTGGAGATGAAGCATAGAATAATGGAGCATGGAACAGTGGGGTGTGGAATATGGAGTAAGGAACTTGGAGCAATGGAGCATGGAGCAGGAAACACAGAGTATAGAGCAGGAAACAGAGTATGGAGCATGGAGCAGGAGACAAAGAGTATGGAACATGGAGAAGGAAACAAAGAATATGAAGAATGGAGCAGGAAACAGAGCGTGGAGTATGGAGCAGGAAACAAAGAGTATGGAGCATGGGGCAGGAAACAAAGAGTATGGAGCAGGAAATAAAGAGTATGGAGCATGGAGCAGGAAACAAAGAGTATGGAGCAGGAAATAAAGAGTATGGAGCAGGAAACAAAGAATATGGAGCATGGAGCAGGAAACAAAGAGTATGGAGCAGGAAATAAAGAGTATGGAGCAGGAAACAAAGAATATGGAGCATGGAGCAGGAAACAAAGAGTATGGAGCAGGAAACAAATAATATGGAGCATGGAGCAGGAAACAAAGAGTATGGAACAGGAAATAAAGAGTATGGAGCATGGAGCAGCAGAGCAGAGAACAGAGCACATACTCTGGAGCACAGAGCAGCCTCTGGCAGCTCCTTGGCCAAAGTGCCTGCAGCCTCCTGAACTTCCTTGGGAAAGCAACTTGGGTTTGAATGGCTGAAAGTTAAAAGTTGTTGACCTTCTGGGCAAAAAAAACCCCTGCTCTGTGCACATTTCACATCCCAGGGAATGAAGCCATTACTTTGTCATTACTTTCTGTGTGGAAAACCTCCTCCTGGGGAGTCAGGCGCTCTGCTGAGGATGCTGCAATCTCCAGCTTGCTTATGTTGTGCTAAAAACCAAACAAACAGACCCTGAAAAGCCCTGGAGAGCTACAGCAATCTGCTGAGCTGAGGAAAGGAGCAAGGATCTATCAGGGCCTCAGCACAGGACACAGCACAGCTCCTGCAAGGTCATTGAGCTGGCTGAGGGACACCTCTAAGTGCAAGGGGTGCACAGAGGACAAGGGACAGTCATGGTTGGATGGACAGGATGATGGAGGTCACTGCTTAAAGGGGGACTGTAAGAAAGATGGGGACAGAGTTTTGAGCAGGATCTATTGTGACAGGACAAGAGGTGATGGTTTGAAACCAAAAGAGCTTCAGACTGGAGAGAAGGAAGAAATGTTTGACACTGAGGGTGGTGAAATGCTGGACCAGGTTGCACAGAGAGATGCTCCATTCCTGGAACCATTCCAGGTCAGGTTGTTTGGGTCTCTGAACAACCTGCTCTAGTCGGGGATGTTCCTGCTGACTGCAAGGAGAGTTGGACTGGATGAGCTTTAAAGGTCCCTTCTATCCCAAACCATTCCACAGTTCACAGAATCACAGAGTCACAGAATTAACCAGGTTGGAAAAGACCTCCAGGATCATCAAGTCCAACCTAGCACTTGACCCTTCTAATTAACTACCCCATGGCACTAAGTGCCTCATGCAGCCTCCTCTGAAACACCTCCAGGGATGGGGACTCCACCACCTCCCCGGGCAGCCCATTCCAATGCCAATCAGTCTTTGTGTGAAGAACTTCTTCCTAACATCCAGTCTAAAGCTGCCCTGGCACACCTTGAGACTCTGTCCTCTTGTTCTGTTGCTGCTTGCCTGGCAGAAGAGCCCAACCCCACCTGGCTACAACCTCCCTTCAGGTATCTGCAGACAGCAATGAGCTCTGCCCTGAGCCTCCTCTGCTGCAGCCTGCACCCCCCCAGCTCCCTCAGCTGACCATTCCTTTGCACCTCACAGGTCTGTATCTTTAGAAAACAGGAATTTAAACTTAGAGGATCTTCTTACTTTGTCATCCATGCTGCTGCTGCAGCTCCTCCTGCCCTTGGAAAGACCATCCCAGCCCTGAGCCCCAGCAAGAGCAGCCCAGGCTTGCTCCAGCCACTGCTGCCCCCAGGTACCACAGCCGCAGGGCTCCGCCGGCGCTTGCTGCGAGAGCAGGGAAAGAAGAGCTGGGAAGTTTATAAACAGCCTGGGGATGGTTTATGGAAGGAGGTTATGAAATGCAATTAAATGTTTTATAAAGTGTCCTGATTGAACTCCTGGGTCACTGGATGATTTTGATCATAAATCAGCAAATGAGCTGCTGCTGGAGCCCTGGAGGATGGGATGAGCAGGGGAGACACGGAGCAACCTGGAGGTCTCTTCAGCACTTGTTCTGCTGCTGCGACCTTCGTGCTTTGGGAAGTACCTCAGGGGGAATCAGTTCCAAGTAGGAGAGGATCTCCTGGGAGGTGCTGATGGTCCCCACAGCTCAGCAGCCCCAGCCCTGCCCGGGGCTGCTTGGTTACTGTACAGCCTTTCAGGCTGTCACCCTTTAGGTAACCTGCAGGATGTGAAGGGGCTGAGTGGGCAGCAAGGGCTGAGGGTACCCCACTGGCACCTCCCCTGCAGGAGCACACCAAGCACAACAGCTCCATCACCCGTAGTGGCTCCGTGGCGCTGGCACGGTGGCAGCTGGGCACACGGCTGTGACAAACAGCCAGCCCCTGGCACCCAGCGAGCAGCAGAGGGAGGTTGGCCACAGAAGAGAAGTGAGCAGTAAGGGGTGGACATGGAAGCACACTGAGGAGTGTGGTTCAGGGACCAGCTCAGGCTGCAGCTCACTGCCTCACAGCAGCAGCCGTGGTCGGTGTTTACCAGGGGCCAGGACAGCTGCTGCAGGGCTGGCCAAGAGCTGATCGCGGCAGTCTGAGCTGTATCCTCCCAGCCACAGTGGCCAGCACTGGGACTCTGCCTCTCACCTTACCCAGGAAACCAAACCCTCTGCTTTGCTGGAGAAGAACCTGCAAGCCCTGGCACCGAGCACTGGAGGTCTGTCTTCAACCCCAGGAGCACGGAGTGGGTGTAAGGGGCAGCTTGTGACAGTGGCCCCCAGCCGTGGCTGAGGCACAGCCAAATACCTCCAAGCTTGGAAAAGCTAATTAAAAACCCCTAAGTGCAGCACAGGCATCACGTGGCTGACATTTGGCTTCTCATCCCTGAGCTGCTGGTCCAACAGCTCTCAAGCCAGAGGTTAAGCCTCCCAGTTCCTCTTTTTGATCTGCATCATTCACATTTTTCCATGTTGTTGGGCACTGGGGTGGGGGGGAACAGACCTAAAGAAATCTCTTTGAATTAGGGTGAGACTCTAATTGCCTTCCCTTCTCCTCCCCATGTCAGGTCCAAATGGCTGCCCAGGGACCTGCACACCCCTGCTCAGCCCAGGAGCTCGACAGGTGGGGCGAGGAGCACTGCTGCACTTCAGAGTGGATGAGCAGGACGCAAAGATGCAGCTGAAAAAGCTCTGATCTCCATCCCTGCTCCCACTGCCATGGGCAGAGCTGGGGGGTGTGGGGGGAGATGCTCCCAGCCACGCGTGGCTGACCTGGCAGGCAGCTTCCCACCCGTTCCCACCAGCTCATGCGATGGAAGTGGCTGACAATGGGCTCGGCAGCTGCCAAAACCCAACATGAGGCTCGCAGATGTCCCTGGGACCAGCAAACCCTGCAGGAAGATCCATGCGGCACCAGAGGTTCCCCTCAATTTGCTTCAGATGCTGCTCGCCCCCTTCGGCAGCCATCGCTGGGGGGGGGAGATCCTTCAGAGAGAAAAGCATAAATCCAGCTCCACATCCAGCCTGAGTTTATCTCCTCTGGTTCAAATTAAGCGACTGGGGTCATTTTTTATACGCTGCCATTTGTCTTTTACCTGAGGGCACTGTGGAAAGGAAGGGGTAGGGGGAAAAGGTGAATCGAGCACGAAAGCAGGGAAGGAGCAGAGTCTTTAGCAGACAATTAGCTGAAGTAACTTCAGACACTCGCTAAAGCCTCTACGTGGAGATCAAATGTAGGCAGAGTCCTTACCGGTGGCTCTGGTGATAAATCAGTGCCTGTGGCTGCGCGCCAGAAGCCCGCGGGGGAACAGCTCTGATCCCAGCGATGCTAGAGGACAGGAGCAGGACAGGAGAGCCCCCAGCTCCCACCAGCACCACCAGCCTCACCTCAGTACCATCCCAGTTTACTTTCTAAGGCCAAGGAAGGGACACGACGTAAACTGGCAGCACAGCAAACAGGCAGGCAGAGGGCGAGGGCTGTGCCACCACCCGGAGCCACCGAGCAGGTCTGGGGCAGCAGAGCTGAGCAGAGGAAGCCTCATTAGAGCATCTGCTCCCTGCTTCCACAGCCCCTGACAAAAGGCTTTGTCTGCGCAGGGTGGGCTGGCTTTGCTCAGCAGCTCCTGACAGCCCCCAGGGGTTTCAGAGGCTTCTGTGCCCAAGCCGAAGCCCCAGCTTGGGGAAGGTTGGCACCGCGGGGCAGCTGGCAGCTGCCTGCAGCTCACGCTGCCTGTCACCTCCTCCCTTTCCGCCGCTCACATCGGTCCAGCTCGGAGCTCTACAACCCTCTTTGTATACCCAGGACCACCTGGCACTTGCCAAGGTGTTAATGCCCGTGGAAGACCTTCCAGCAGTCCCTGAGCCCTGGCAGCAAGTGCACCTTTCCGTGCAACCCAGACTAGACCCAGGAACCCTTCCCACTGCTTCTCCCCACTTTAAACACCACCACCACCAAAAGCTGCTTCTCACAGCTCGGTGGAGCAGGCTGGGTGGAGGCACACGAGGAGCGTGCCTGACTGGAAATGTTTACTAGGAGGATACACAGAGTGCACTGGTAGGGCAAGCAGGGGTGGGTTTAGGCTCAGCCTTTGGAGGAGTGCATGTCCCTTACGGTGAAACCACTTGGCAGAGGGCAAATAGAAGGGCACCCAGTGTTTGCAGCAGTCTGAGCTGCCTCCACACCACTGTTTGCACTTGTCCCCCTAGAGCCTCACAGTGCCTAGAGACATCCCACCCTGGGGAGAAAAAGCATGAACTTGGAATCATAGAGTCACAGAATCAAGCAGGTGGGAAGAGAGCTCCAGGCTCAGCCAGTCCAACCTAGCACCCAGCCCTGGCCAATCAACCAGACCATGGCACTAAGTGCCCCAGCCAGGCTTGGCTTCAACATCTCCAGGCACTGCCACTCCACCACCTCCCTGGGCAGCCCATTCCAATGCCAATCACTCTCTCTGACAACAACTTCCTCCTAACATCCAGCCTAGACCTGCCCTGGCACAGCTTCAGGCTGTGTCCCCTTCTTCTGTTGCTGCTTGCCTGGCAGAAGAGCCCAACCCCACCTGGCTACAGCCTCCCTGCAGGGAGCTGCAGGCAGCAATGAGCTCTGCCCTGAGCCTCCTCTGCTGCAGGCTGCACACCCCCAGCTCCCTCAGCCTCTCCTCTCAGGGCTGTGCTCCAGGCCCCTCCCCAGCCTTGCTGCCCTTCTCTGGGCACCTTCCAGCACCTCAACATCTCTCTTGAATTGAGGAGCCCAGAACTGGACACAGCACTCAAGGTGTGGCCTGAGCAGTGCTGAGCACAGAGGCAAAAGAACCTCCCTTGTCCTGCTGCCCACACTGCTCCTGAGCCAGCCCAGGATGCCATTGGCCTGAATTTTCTAACTAGAACCAAACCAAACCATTTTCTCTGTAGGAAGCTCCCCCTGGAGCCTGTGGTCTGCTGTGTTTAGGCCAGAGCATGAGCAGCTCCAGCATGTCAATATTTTGGGTGACTCAATGACAAACCTGAGAGCCTCTGTGTTGAGAGCAGCTGAACTTTGTGCTGCCACTGCATGAAAAGGCAAAACGTTCAGGGGAAAGCCAATTGGATGACAACCTCTTCAACCCACCTTGTCTGCAGCACCCAGGGAGAGAGCTCAGCACCCAGCACCAGACCTGGCTGGCCATGAGCCCCCAAACCTGCTTCAGGTCACTCTCTTTGTGTTTCCTTTTCCCCAGCACTCTTGATTATTATTTTTTTCTCCCCAGGATGAGGTTGGGAAGGACTCAGCACAACACAAATCCTGCCCTTTCCTAAAGTGTAATAAACTCCTTCCCCTGACACATAGGAAAATGTTTTAAGGCAAAGACTTTATAGAGAGCATCAATCACCCTGGAGGTGATGGAATTGCTGCAGAATTATAAGCAAGTCTGAAGTGTCTACAGAGGACTCTAAACACTGTCTTCTATTTATTCTCTGTGTCCTTTGTAAATGTAAACTTCAGTGGAGTCCAGAGGCCCTTCCGTCTCCAGGGCTTGTCAATCCAGCACCTTTCACCACCACTAAAATCACAATTAAAGAAGGGGGGGGGGGGGGAAAGAGAGAGGGGAGTGTGGGGAGGGATAACAAAAACAAACACAAAGCTCACGCCCGGCGGTGACGGCTGCGGACTGCTGCGCCTCCAGCCCGCCGCCCTGATGGGATCCTGCCCCCTGCTTACACCTTCCCATGTGCTGTGGGAGTGTAGCACTGCTGTGTGAGAGCAGAGCCCCTGGAGACACCTCCTCTGGGCTCTCCTCACCTCTCACCATTTCCCAAAATCATAGAATCAAGCAGGTTGGAAGAGACCTCCGAGATCATCCAGTCCCACCTAGCACCAGCCCTAGCCAGTCAACCAGACCATGGCACCAAGTGCCCCAGACAGGCTTTTCTTAAACACCTCCAGGGATGGTGACTCCACCACCTCCCTGGGCAGCCCATTCCAATGGCAAATCACTCTCTCTGCAGGCAAGAGGTGAAGGAGAAGCAGCAGTGAGGCTGGAGGAGGGTGCACATCCTGGCACAGCACCCAGTCCTGGGCACCCACCTGGGAAGCCATCCTGGGCACCCACCTGGGAAGCCATCCTGGAAGGGTAAGAATGGGGAGAAAAATACCCACATTAACTCCTGGATAGCTTGGGATGGAGCCTTGGGCAGCTGGAGGAGCAGCCACATGCAGTGTCCTGGCTGTGCTGGGGCAGGTTTTATCTCCTGCAGACATGAGCCTACCAGCAAGGAACGGTGAATGCTGCACCGCTGAGTAAACACAGATTATGGCTGGGAAAGGCCCTGGGAAGATCAAGCAGAGGACAGTTTGCTGACAGGGGATGGAGCTGGGTGTGGGAGAGCCATCCCAGCTGGAACCAGGCTCTGAGGACCGAGTGCCAGAGCAGGAAGTAACTTTGCTTCCACTGAAAGGGGAGGGGGGAAAGAGAAAAGCTCTTCAATGTTGCGAAGGGAACCTATAGTAAAGACTTCTCTTTGCCAAAAAAGCTGGGGGGGGTTGGGATGTGGGGTGGGAATGTTTGATGCATTGAAATGTGCCACAGCTGCTCTAGGGAGGAAAAAAATAAAGGCTGTCTTGAAAAGTACCTTGTACAGGGACTTGATCCCTGGAGCATCCTCACTCCAGGCAGGGACACTAAGCCAGCACAGTCCCCATGGAGCCTGCAGCAGGAGAAGCTGCAACATCTTCTCCTTGCCTTTGAAGGAGTCAAGAGCTGCATATGGCAACAGAACCCTGGGACCCTTCTGGTCATGGGCATTAGCAGATATTTGGGTTGGCACAAGCAGCTCCTTCACAGCCATGGGCATCAACTACCTGAAGGGAGGCTGTAGCCAGGTGGGGTTGGGCTCTGCTGCCAGACAGCCAGCAACAGAAGAAGGGGACACAGCCTGAAGCTGTGCCAGGGCAGGTCTAGGCTGGCTGTTAGGAGGAAGCTCCTGCCAGAGAGAGTGATTGGCATTGGAATGGGCTGCCCAGGGAGGTGGTGGAGTGGCTGTGGCTGGAGGTGTTGAAGCCAAGCCTGGCTGGGGCACTTAGTGCCATGGTCTGGTTGGTTGGGCAGGGCTGGGGGCTAGGTTGGGCTGGATGAGCTTGGAGCTCTCTTCCAACCTGGTTGATTCCTTTATTCTATGGATCTATGATTCTATGATCTGCATCCTCACAGCATACCTTGTGCCTTTGTCACTGATAGGTTTGCTCTGTGTTGAGTTTGAATGAATAATTGCTCAAGTTTTTTTTGTTCTAGCTTCTAACTTTAAAGCTGTTTTGAATGTTGATGTTGAAAGGACTTTAACATTTCTTTTGTACTTCTCTATTTAATATATTCCACCTAAGGAAGTGGAGTTGCAGTCCCTGGAGGTGTTCAAGACTGAATGAGGCACTTAGTGCCAGGGGCTAGTTGATTAGACAGGGCTGGGTGATAGGTTGGACTGGATGATCTTGGATGTCTCTTCCAACCTGGTTGATCCTATGAAGAGACCAACCCCAGCCTGGCTCCAGCCTCCTCTCAGAGAGCTGCAGAGAGCCAGAAGGTCTTCCCTCCACCTACTTTTTCTCCAGGAGAACAACCCCAGGTCACTCAGCTGCCCCTTACAAGTTCTCCAGGCCCTTCACCAGCTTCATTGCCCTTTTCTGTCCCCTCCTTCTGGTGCTGGCTGTCTCCGGTGCTGGCGGTCCCCGGTGCTGGCTGTCTCCGGTGCTGGCTGTCCCCGGCGCTGGCTGTCCCCGGTGTCCCCGCTCCAGCAGCGACCGGTACCAGCAGGTCGCGCTGCGGCTCCGTCCCCTTCCCGCATCCCCCGAACCCATCTGCAGCGAAGTCCGAGCTGCGACAGCCGAGCAGGGTCGTTTCCACCCTGGCTGGGTACCCTTCTTGCCAGCCAAGGCATCCCCCCAGCCCCCACCCAAGGATCTCTGCAGCCAGTGGGAATCAGCCTGGGACTTTCCCAGCACAGGTTTTTCCCCCAGCACCCTGCGCTGTGACCCATTCCCACTTCATGATCCCAGAGCGCCCTGGTACCCACCACCCTGGGCTCTTGTCACACCTCTTGCAGTGCAGCTGCAGACGTTTGCACTGTGCACAATTTGCAAGAGCTGGGCTGCTTTAGAGAGCCTGCAGCCTGCTGAGGAAACACTTCCCCTCCTGCTTGGTCCTCCCAGCAGGCTACCAGAGAGAGCTCCAAGCCAGGGGCAACCATTTGCTCATGACAGCCTCCTGCAGAGAGAGAGATCCAGGTTAGCTTTGATCTCTTCATAAAGCTATTGAGTCTGGCTCAGCGCTGCCTGCAAAGCTTGCCGGTAGCTCCAGCCCCGCAGCTACAACCTCCCGATAGCCCCCAAGGCTTGGGCCACACCAACACATCCACAGCAGGGCTCCAGCTGCTGAGCAAGGAGGATGTGCTCTGATGTGAGCTCTGAGTCAGCCACGGACCAGGAGCCCCTTCACCACCCCTGCCCTGGCAGATGCAGAGCTGGGCATTGGCATGGTCATGGATCCTGTCCCTGCTCCACAGTCAGCTCCTCAGAGCCAGGTCCCAGAGCCAGCAGGACCCTGGGGCCCAGCACCACACGGACCCAGCTGAGGCTGCAGCGGTGCAACATCTGGGAGCTGTTAGCTGGGAGCATATGAGGTCCAAAGCCAATGCTTGAGTCATTGGCTCCATCGTCTTCATTCCACTGCTGGTAGCCACCACTCTTGCAGGAGCCACTGACAACTGCTTGTGTTGTTGCTGTCAGCTCCAATAAGCAGCCCTACTTCTGCTGGGGGAGGGGACACATGGGGGCTCACCAGCCCCACTCAAAGCCAAGTTTGAAGCACAAAATCCTCACCAGCTCAGGCTCTCCCCCAGTTGGTACTGGGGGTAAGCAGGGTCTGACAGCCAAGGTACCTTACCATGCCTAAATCACTGTCCCTAGAAGCCCCCCACCACACACCAGGCATCCTCCAGCACACAGGACCTCGGGCACCAGGTGCCAGCAGCATCCTGGCAGTGCCATCTCCAGAAGGCTCAGGGGATGAGTTGGTCCCTGCCTGATCTGCAAAATGTGTAGGCAAAATCCTGAGGAGCCATCAGCTGGATCTGGGCAGGAGTTGTGCTCTCATGGGTCACATGGGTGGTACATGCTCACCCCATGGCCCTGGGGAGCTCAGCCTGGGCACTGTGGGCACCCATTCCAGTGTCACCTCAGCAGACTCTGTCACACAGCAGCCAGTAAACATGGCACAGCTCTCACCCTCATCAAGGGCTTAAGTGCCTTGGCGCTGTTAGATAAACAGGGCCCTGAATGCATGCTCTGTGGGCACCTCAGCATGCTCTCCTGTGCCCTGCAAGTGACCCACCATCAGAGAGCACCTGGAGCACACCTCTCAGTCTCCTCTGCTCCAAGCTCCCAGCCCCAGCTCCCTCAGGCTCTCCTCCTAACAGAGCTGTTCCATTCCCTTCAGCATCTCTGTGGCTCTGTGCTGGACTCTCTCCAGCAGTTCAATGTCCCTCTTGAATTGGGGGAGCCAGAACTGGACATAGTACTCCAGATGTGGTCTCACCAGGGCAGAGTAGAGGGGCAGGAGAACCTCTCTTGACCTACTAACCACAGCCCTTCTAATACACCTCAAAATGACATTGTCCCTCCTGGCCAAGAGTGCACACTTCTGGCTCCTGCTCAACCTACCTCTCCCTTTGGAAATCACAGAATCACAGAATTAATCAGGCTAGAAAAGAGCTGAGATCATCAAGTCCAACCTAGCACCTAACCCTCCTAATTAACTAACCCATGGCACTAAGTGCCTCACACAACCTCCTGTTAAACCCCTCCAGGGACGGTGGCTCCACCACCTCCCCAGGCAGACCATTCCAGTGCCAATCACTCTTGCTGTGAAGAACTTCTTCCTAACATCCAGCCTAAACCTGCCCTGGGGCAGTTTGTGTCCTCTTGCTTTGTCCCTGGGTGCCTGGGAGAAAAGATTAACTCCTGTCTGGCTACAATCTCCAACCCTCCTGACCAAGCAGCTGGTTCAGGGGCATGTGGATGTGATGGGCAAGGTTCTTCAAGAGCCAAACTGGAAGAGACAAGAAATAAACAGGGCACTGAGCCTGGGCAGGCAGCCAGCCCATAACAAAAGGCCTGGAACACAAACCCTATGAGAGAGGCTGAGGGAGCTGGGGGTGTGCAGCCTGCAGCAGAGGAGGCTCAGGGCAGAGCTCATTGCTGTCTGCAGCTCCCTGCAGGGAGGCTGTAGCCAGGTGGGGTTGGGCTCTGCTGCCAGGCAAGCAGCAACAGAAGAAGGGGACACAGCCTCAAGCTGTGCCAGGGCAGGTCTAGGCTGGATGTGAGGAGGAAGCTCCTGCCAGAGAGAGTGATTGGCACTGGAATGGGCTGCCCAGGGAGGTGGTGGAGTGGCTGTGGCTGGAGGTGTTGAAGCCAAGCCTGGCTGGGGCACTTAGTGCCATGGTCTGGTTGGTTGGGCAGGGCTGGGTGCTAGGTTGGGCTGGATGAGCTTGGAGACCTCTTCCAATCTGCTTCATTCTATGATTCTAAGAGGAGGTCCTGGGAAGGAACTCACAGCTCTCAGCCCCCACCAACACCATTGCCAGGCTCTGTGAGGCAGCCAGGTGAGGAAGGAGCTGTGGTTGCCTATGCTTAGTTAGGTCAAGCAAAAACTGTTTCACCAAAGTCTCTCTTTCCTTGATGTTTTGGAGGTGATGTGGAGTTCTGAGCTGTTAGAGGGCTGGGCAGCTGCTGCTGGAAAACCTGAGTTAGGGAGAGAAATGTCACCCCAAATTTATTGTATTTACTTTCTGCAGTGTTTTCAGAATTTCTTCCTCTTCACTAGTTTATGTTATACACATTTATCAGCTTTCCTTCAGGCTTTTAACCCCAGATTCACTGTCTCAGGTTAGAGCAGAGAGTGATGAAATGGGTATGGCTGGGGCTGAACGCTGGCATCTGCTCAGGGGATGGGTTGTGGCCGAAACTGAAGTAAGGAAATGGTCCAAAGTGGACCAGAAGGAGGGCAGCTGCACACTGAAATGGGCTGTGCCTTGGTGCTGGGGGCTCCCCAGAGTCTCCTCACCTCCTCTCAGAGCTGCTGAAGGATCCACACCTTTCTCACCAGCTCTCTTCACCAGCTCTGGGATTCATTTTCTTCCCTGTTTGCAGAGGAGAGAGAGGTGAAGCCACATTTTGCCCAAAGGGGTTTTCAACTCAAATGGACTGCTCTGTAGAAATCCTCTTTTTAAAGAGCATTTTCAATCCTTCGAGCAACCCAGGCAGCCTCTGCTGACACAAACCCCAGCAGCCTGCATCCTGCCAGCAAGAGCAGCAGGCTGAAACCACCCCCCCCCAAAATAAGGGGAGGTCACAGAAGTGAGCCAGAGCGGCACTGGGAGCCTGGCAGTGTGCAGGTAATGAGTGAAATTAACTCCCCTGTCTGTGAAGCTATTGAAGGCTGCAGCCCCGAAGTGGACAATGGGATCAAAGTTGGGATTTGCCCACGCTCCGGGCTCAGCTTCAATGGAGTGCCTGCTGGGTGCCAGGCTGGTGCCCCCCGGGACGCCCGTGGGCATAAGCTGCTCAGGGAGGTTCAAAGGAGCCCACACAGCCTTGCAGGGCTCCCGGGACTGTAGTCAATTCCCAGGCTTTCCGGGGGCTCGCTTCCCAAAAGGAGGGGAGCAGAGCCGGTGGGGGGGGCTCCTGGGCTGCCTGCAGGGAAGGTGAAGGGGCTAGAGACCCCCCAGTGACCCCAGCGCCTGGAGGGGCCACGCTGCCTCCCCCAGCAATGGGATAATGCAGGCTCCTGCTGGCAGGATTAGCCATAGAGCAGGACAGCTGAATCAGACGCTCAGCCCTTAACAGGATTAGGCTCCCGGGAACTCCAGTGAAAATCCGGACACCCTCCCGCGGAGCGGCTCCGCTGCCTGCAGGCCCCCCCCCAGCTCACACAGCAGCCCCAGGGGCCGCACGGGCTGGGAGATGCTCCTCTTCCCTTTGGAATGGCATGGTAAAGTGTCGGGGATGAACCCCTCACGCCTGTGCAGGGAGCGGGCTGAGCTCTCCATCCGCTGCGGGGATCTGGGCTCCTCTGGGCTTCCTGCTGATCCCGGCTTTCCTGCTGATCCCGGCTTTCCAGCTGCCCCCGAAGCATCTCCCCAGGCAGCACCAGGAAGCTGCTGCGGTCCAGCCATGGGTGCGTTTGGAGCTGATCCTCCAGCCTGTGCCAGCCCAGCCGCACACTGCTGCCACCTGAGCCACGCAGTCTCAGAAGCAACCAGGTTGGAAGAGACCTCCGAGATCATCCAGTCCAAGCCAGACTCCGGCCGAACCCTCCAGGAGCCACAGCCTGCAGCACCTAGAAGGGACAGCAGTGCCTCTGGAGGTGGGATCTCATCCCAGCATCACCAGGAGTGGATCAGAGCCCACCAGGAGTGGATCAGAGCCCACCAAGAGTGGATCAGAGCCCACCAGGAGTGGATCAGAGCCCACCAGGAGCACCAAGGCTGCTCTTCAGGGCAGAGACACTGGGCAGGGGAGTGAAAAGTATCACCCTGTCATGCCAGACACCCCAAGCAGACAGCAGATGTGTGTGGCTCCTCCACTGCCAGGTTTGACATCCCTGCTACCAAGGGGAATGGTTCAATATTCTCTAGGAACTCTGGATCAAACCCTCAATTTCCATGGAAACACAAACCTTGGGGTGCCCAGCATAAGGGTCTTCAAACACTCCTCCAGAGAGCCTGGATGCTTCCTGAGCTACACTCCTCACCCACCAAGACTGAACTGAATTGTCAGCTCAAAAGCAAGCCACCAGCGAGGCTGGGGAGTTGCTACTCCCATGACATCTCCATTCCTCCCACAGAGGATTTGCAGCAGACCGTGGGGGAGCAGCAAGCTGAAAGAGAGCTGTGCCATTTCCAGGTTAACAAAGACTTCCACCTGCTCCAGCCCATCACCTCCACAATAGCTCTGCCCTGGGCATGCCAGGCCTGAAAGCACAGCTTGCTGCCCCAACTCCTCGTTGGATTTCAGAGAGGCTGGCAACTGAAAAGCTGATCCAATTTAGCCACACTTCATTATCCCACATAGCATGACATTGGGACACTTGCAGACATAATCCAGCTTCCTCCTGCCTGGCAGGATGCATGGACCAAAGGCAGGGAGAGGGAGCATTAATAGCTCTCTGCTGTGCAGATGAATCTGGGCAGCAGCAATGAGATCCTTTGGGCTATTTCTATCCAATCTCACACAAGAGTAAATCAGAAGCTTCTATAGGCTGCCATTAAATTCCTCTCCATTAATAGCAGGGTAACAGGGACCAGAATTTGTCCTCTCTCTTTTTATACTTTCCTGATATTTTAAAAACTGCTCCAACTCTTTGGCTTCAAGCTGAGCTGGAGATAAAAGTTAACCTCTGACCCAGAGCAGCATCTTTCATGTGAGGCACAATGCAGAGAGGGCTTCTGACAGCGATTCAGATCAGTAACCTGCATTTCAGCCTGGCTCTGTTTGCCTCCAGCCTCACCTGACTCCAGCAGCCAGGATACAAGGAACTGCCAAACATCATCACCATGGGCTTCAGAGGGTGGCAGGAACCACGGATGCCAGCTGTGCCCTTTGAGCTCGAGGCCAGCCCATGTCACAGGGGGTGAAGGCAGCCACTTCATGCTGAGAATGGTCCCCAGTGGAACACATGGAATGAGTCTGGTCAGGACTGGTGATAAAGAAGAGAAGAGAGAGGCTCCTGCTCCTCCTGCCCTTCGAGAACGTCATTTCCACAGCAACAAAGAGAGGTTCATTAATTAAGCCCCACAGCTCTCATGCCAGAGAGCTTAGGACATGTGCATTTTTAAAACATATAGACAGGCATGCACATCTGTGGGCAGCCAGACACCTCTGCACACATCTGCACACCTTTGCACATCTAAGAGACCTGTGCACACCAGCCCCAACCCCCAGACAATGGCCCATCCCCAGCAGCTCTCATTACAGGAGCAGCCATCTCCACCTGCCCCTCAAAGGGACCTCAGCAATTCAGAACAGGGATAAAGGGCAATGCTGGATGCCAGAGGGGTTTCAGGAGGGCAGAGTGAGAACCCAGTTGTGAAGTAGTCACGGATCCAGAGATCCCATCGCAGGCCCTGACGGGAGCTGTGGTTTCACAGCTCAGTGCAGCCCTGACACAGGCTGTGATCTTTGCTCTCTGTCTTCCATTGAGGAGCAGCTCTCTGAGTAGGTTATGACCACCCCAGAGGGGTCTTGGACAGGACACAGCCTGGAACAGCCACAAGGGATGCTTGGAAAAGGAGGAGGCTCAAGAAAGCATCCCCTGGCCCTGTGGTGGGAAGTGCCAGATTGCTGCTTCATGGAGGGTCAGCAGTGCCAAGGGTAAAGGGTTCCAGGACACCAGCAGCCAGATCCTTCCTGAAAGCAGCCAGAATCTCCACACCTGTGGATCTGGGAAGCTGCTGCTGCTGGATCCGAAAGACAAACTGAGCAGCCCTTTGTTTCACCACGGCCCTGCCCATCAGCTCACGCCTTGTGCTGCAGGGCTCTGGCAGAGGGCTTCTCACTGCCACCGCCTCACTGGTGCCAACTCCGTCTAAGGCCTAGCCCAGGGTGGACGAAGCTCTCTCCAGCTCCTCCCCAGCAGCAAAGCAGGTCTGAGCCCAGCCCATGTCTTGCTAACCCCCGGGGCTTGGGCACAGAGAGCCCTGAGCTGCAGGCGCAGGCACGCACGGCAGCTTTGCCCCATCCCATCCCTCGCCCACATACAGCTCCCAGGAGGGCCCAGCACCCACCGCCAGGGGGTGGGCAGGGATGCTGCTTGTTCTCCTCCATCTGAGCCTCTGCCACCTCCTGCTCATCCAGAAGCACATGGGAAGCAGCATCCCATCCCACCCCATCTTCACGGGCTAAGCAGCTCCAGCCACTGTCCTGGCAGACACCTGATGTGCCTGTGTGTGGTGCAAGCAGGGGTCTGGTCCCACTCAGTGAGGCGGTGTCACAGCTCTGGGGCAGCCAACAGGAGGATTTCTCACCTTGGACCCCATGTCTGAGAGCCCTGGGGTTGGTGACACCAGCAGTAAATCACCACTGCTGCCTGGCACCGGTCCCAGCGGCACCGGCGGCTGGGCAACAGCCCCCTCGCTATCGCCGGGAGGAGGAGGAATTCGCCTGCCATCAGTGCAGTGATTTCCCTGAAGGCTCAGGCAGCGATGGCACTCCGAGGGAAAGGAAACATAAATCCTCCCTTGCACTGCCGGTGACAGCCCACAGCCCCGGATGGGAGGCACTAATTGAGCCTGATCACTCCAGCCAGAGCCCGGCCAAGCTTTGTAGGAGCTCCACGGTCAAAGAGTGTGCAGGCTTTGGACTCATTTCCCTACTTCTATTAACCACAGGGGGAAAAAATCCCCATTTAGAAACAATGCTGCAGATATTACCTGATAGGGCTGCCTCTTTTTTTTTTTGCTTGTTGTTGTTTGGTCTGCTTGGCAGCAGAGACCAAGTTCTGCCTTTGGAAAACATTTGGAGAGCAGTTTCTGTTGCAGTTCAGTGTCACCCACCCAGACCTTTCCCAGGTTATCTGCAAAAGCAAACCCAAGAGATGTGGAGGGCTTGAGCTGCTTCAGCTGATAAACCCCGAACCTGTTGTTTTAACTGCGGCTTTGTTTTTGCATTAGAAAGTAGGATGAAAATGTTAACAGCCCTCAGAACAAAAAGTCATTGAAAATGGGAAAGGTCGCTTGGGAATGAAGGAACAGGGCAGGTTTGTGCCTTGGGGACCACCCTCCCTTCCCACAGAGCTTGACGGAGTTTCACTGAGCGTTTCAAGTTCGATGGGGAGCTGAGCTGTCCTTGCTGAGGAGGGTGAGAAAAAGCTCTAGGAGCAAAGCAAGCAGCTAGAGACTGGGCTAGGGCACACCAGTGCCACAGCGGTATTGGCTCCTCCAGCCAGGCTCCGGTGTAGGCTTGGCTTTGGCGCTCCCCAGCCCCTCCATCAGCGTCTGGAGGAGGCGGAGATGTCCTCAACCAGCAGCTCCGGCGATGCGGGGACAGGCACCGTACGCTGCTCCAGGGCTGCAAAATCCCACCTCAAAGCCCTGCCTGGGTCTAAATAAAGCAGCCGCTGAGGCGGGAGATGGATCGGTGGCTGCGTGTCTCTGCCTGATGTCACCCCGTGTTTTTCCACAGGCCTGTCGAGTTTCAGCCCCGTCTGATCCGCCGATGACAGCCGAGGCTCGCCTCTGCCAGACAGCTCCGGGGCGGCCGCGGCGGAGCCGAGAGCCGCAGGATTGATGAGTCCCTCCCGGCACGCTCCCGCCGCGGCTCACCGCGCACCGGTCCTGGGGAGGGTGAGGGGACCTGCGGCTGCCTGCACGGTTTTGGGGTGTTATTGCAGAGTTTCTGGCCTTTGGGGACTTCCCGACTACCACGGCTGCAGTTAGGGCAACCAACCTGAAGCTGGGCACTGCCGCAAATCCAGCCGAGTGCAATCCAGATGGGGAGGGAGGGAGGGAAGGAGGAAGGGTGCTGCAGTACAGGATGGGTCTTGGGGTGGGAAATCAGCTCTTCCCAGGGCAGGGCATCTGGGAAATTAATCCAGGAAGGGAAAAAAATTTCCGTAGGTGGAAAAATAGGTCTGGTATCAGAGAGGGGTTTAATGTCACTGTTCAACCTTCTATTCTGGCTTGAATTTGGATCCTCTGCCCAAATGTCCTTCCACAGATTGCTCAGAGAAGTTGTGGAAGCTCCAATCCTGGAAGTATTCAAAGCCAGGCTGGATAGAGCCTTGAGCAGCCTGGTCTGGCATGAGGTGTCCCTGCCCACGGTAGGGGGGGTTGGAACTAGGTGGACTTTGAGGTCTCTTCTGATTCCAACCATTCCATGATTCTGTCCACTCCAAGCCAGGTACCAGCAGGCACACACAGGAGGGGAGATTGCCCCCACGTTGTGCTCCCAGATACCAGCAGAGGCTGAAGGGCTCCCAACAGCACGTGGCTGAAAAGCAGGGCACTGTGTGCCCCCGCAGCAATTCGTCAATTAATCTGAGAAGGAACAAAGCAATTAACAGGGGAAGCAGAGGATCGACTGACAAAGCCTCTGCTGGGGGCAGGAGCTGCTCCTGCCTGTTTGTTTGGCTCCTGTTTCTATGATGGTGGAGCTGTTGGGAAGGGTCAGTTCACCACTTGGGTTATTTGTAGCTGTCCCAGATGTATTCTTAGCACCTCGGAGAGACAGCCAAGGGCTGGCTGGGGACTGCTCAGCTACTGGGACCTGCCCCTCTTCTGGGGGTTAAGGAACCTTCCTTTCACCACCAGGTGCTGAAGCCTTCAGGGCTCAGCAGTAACCACAGCATTTCCTTCAGCAAACCAGGCAGGCACAGCCTGCAGAGCCCACTCAGCTCTCACAGTCATTGTGTCCTGGTTCTGTCCTCCAGCAAGGAGCCCCTCACCTGCCTCCAGCCACCTGGAGCTGCTTCTTCCCCAGCATCCTCCTTGGCACAAGCTGAGAGACCCAAGTTATGTGGGCATCAGAGCCCCTGGCATGGAACAGGGCACTGCCAAGTGCATGGCTCTCACCAGCTGGGCAGTGACAATGTCCAGCACCATGACCCTACAGTGCCCAGCCCGTGCTGTGCTGTGGCTGCAGGAGGGGCAAGCAAGAGCTGTGCCCATTGTGCTGACCCTGCTGGCACGTGGCCCTGCTGTGGCCCCTTTTGAACGAGTTCAGGACCTTAGCTGAGCTGTGTGACCCATCCCAACAAACCTGTCCATAACGGGGCTTTGTTGCCTCAGAAAGCAGGTTTCCCAAGCAGGCCTGCCACTGAGGGTTATCCCAGGACAGAGATTTTTTCCCCTTGGGGCTCCAGGAGGCTGCAATTACACAAGGCTCTGAGTTATTCCTGGGGCTGCCACATGTAAGGTTAGCTCCCGAGCTGTGCCCAGCACAAGGGCTGGGGAAGTGCAGCGATCCCTCTGGCACAGCCCCAGCACCTGTGCCCACACAATCAGAGCAGGAATCCAGTGCCCTGGCCAGGAGGACAGCTGTGGGGGAGAGCAGCCTCCAGAGCAAGCCCTGCTCACGGGGCACACAACCCTCTCACCCACGGGAGGATGGCATAAGCAGGCAAGACTACGCTGCCCTCACCACTGGGGAAGGATGGGGAGCCCTCCTTAGAGCAGCCATGGGGCTGGTACATGCCCTGGGCACGCTGGATGCCACCTGCAGGGCAGCATTTGAGGGCAGGGAAAGCTACAGAGTGCCTTTGCCTGTCTATTTCCTCATCCTGCTCTCCTGCCCAGGGGTGATAGCAACCTGGACTGCCCCTTTGCCCCTCAGGGCGTGACACCCGGTCCTGCAGCGCCCGTCCCAGCTCCCCAGCGTGAGCAGCCACCACCTTCAGCAGCCTCTGGAGCAAGCAACCTGCAAAGAAAATAGAGAGCTCATTCCTTTGAAGTTAATGAATCGTGAAGGCCTTTGAAAGCAGAGCCGTGTTTATTTACCCGCCGCAGCTCATGTGGCTGAAGCACCCAGACACCCTGAGCCCGGCGCTCCTCTGAATGAAGATCAAATGGAGCCTCTGCCCGGCTGAGCTTCAGCTGGAGCAGCGAGGGCTGCCCCAGCCTCTGCCTGGAGTGCAGGCAGAGGAAGGACATCCTGACACAGACCCCAGAGACTCCAGGGGACAGTCTGTGGGCTGCCAGGTCAGGTCTCGTGGAGGAGAGCATCAACCAGAAATTCCATGCACTGGGTGCAAGCTCTGAGAACCCCAGCCCGAGGTGTTGCCACTTCAACATCTACAGAATCACAGAATCAGCCAGGTTGGAGGAGACCTCCAGGATCGCCGAGTTCAACCTATCACCTAAGCCTTCCAATTAACTAACCCATGGCACTAAGTGCCTCATCCAGCCTCCTTTTAAACACCTCCAGGAATTTCGACTCCACCACCTCCAATGGGCAATCCCTCTTTCCATGAAGGATTTCTTCCTAATGTCCAGCCTAAACCTGCCCTGGCAGAGTTTGAGGCTGTGTCCTCTTGTTCTGTCACTGGGTGCCTGTGAGAAGAGACCAACCCCTGCTGGCTAAAGCCTCCTTTCAGGTAGTTGTAGAGAACAATAAGGTCTCCCCTGAGCCTTCTCTTCTGAGAAACAATCCACGCACAGACCTCCACCACCCTCCCCAGGCTTGCACCAGCTGCCTCTTGCCCTCAATCTGGGACCAGCCACAGCCTGGCCCGAAAGTCTCCTGCCCAGCACCATGCCACAGCCAAAACCTGCACACTCAAACAGACATGGCACTTGTTACCCCCTCCCCATCCTTTCCCACCAGAGCAGGACACAGGCAGCTCAGCCTCCTCTCTTTGAATGAAAACATCACAGTAACAAGCTGTGATGTGATACCTGTGTGGAATCACAAAAGGACAGCACCCTACCAGCTCTCCCAGCTGTAACTGGATCATCACCAAGTGCAAGTCTCCAGTGCCTGCTCCTCG
This sequence comes from Pogoniulus pusillus, assembly GCF_015220805.1. NCBI lineage: Eukaryota > Metazoa > Chordata > Aves > Piciformes > Lybiidae > Pogoniulus > Pogoniulus pusillus. The sequence continues at coordinate 6,534,074 of NC_087302.1, forward strand.
CAGAGTGGGGAAGAGGAGCTTTGATCTGCAGCAACAGGAACGGGAAGGAAAGAGCAGAACAAGCAGAGCTGGGCAGAGGGCTGCAGCAATGTGAAAAGTCCTTTGGTGGTTAATGGTGCTTACAATGCCAGTAAATAATTAGGGATGCTGGGAAGCGCCAGCAATAAGAGGTTAACCATTGGAGCCTAACACCTGCTCACCTCTAGGCACCCCAGCCGCGCAGGGACCACACTGGGAAGAGGCTGCTCCCAGCTGAGGTTGGTCTTCATCAGCTACCAGCCAACGATTTTAGGGCAATGCATGAAGGAGAGCTTGGACCCAAGGGCAGCTCATCCACCGCCTCTCTCTTGTGCCACAGCTACAGCCAGCAGAGGTATGGCAGAAGTGAGAGAGCTCCCAGACAACCTGACCTGGAGTGGTGCCAGGGATGGGGCATCTCCCACCTCTCTGGGCAAACTGTTGGACATCACAGCCCCAGGGAGTGCGTGTCCCAAGCGCAGCGGCTGTACCCCTGTCCCCCAGGTGCTGGGGGCATCATCATCCCCAACACTCAGCCTCGGGGGAGCACTGACTGCCCCGACCGCTCCTGCTCGCCCCGGAGCCGGTGCCGATGGAGCCCCAGCGGTTTGCCGCCCTGCAGTGACACCTGGCGGGGGCCAAAGCGGCCCCAACCCCGGCCCCTAGCGTCCCGCAGAGCCTCCGAGACCCTTCCCCAGGCGCAACCCGACGGGGCGGCCGCAGCTGGCGGCTCCGCTCTGCATTCCCGGCGGCTGCGGGCGCGGGTGGTGGGAGCGGCCCCGGTGCGCGGCGGCGGGGGCAGGAGCGCGGAGGGGGCTGGTCCGACCTGCCCGGGGGGTGGGGGTCGGTCGGGCCGGAGCTGCGGCTCCGCGCCTCTGACTCTGCCCAATGAGAGCCCGCAGCACGCCGGGCGCCGGCGATATTTGGCCGCGGCCCCCGCGCTCCCGTCCCCAGAGCGTCCCCGTCCTTCGAGCAGGGACCTCCATGGCCCGGCCCGGACCCGTCGCCCGCCCTACACCTCCCGGGGGGAGCCGGCCCCGCTGAGCGCCCCGGACCGGGATCCCGCGGGGACCCCCACCACCGCCCAGCCCAACCCAGTCCAGCCCAGCACAGCCCGGTCCAGCCCAGCACAGCCCGGCCCGGCCCCGCCGCCCCCCGCGCAGCAGCATGTTCCCGGGAGCGGGGGCCCAGCCGGGGCTCGCTCAGCAGCGCGGAGCCGGCAGCCGCGCAGCGGGGCCGTGACGGGTAGTGCCCCACGAGGGGAGCGCGGGCAGGACCCCCTCCCCACCCCCGCCCCGCTCCTTCCCTGGTCATTTCTCGGTCTGGAGCCCGCCCCGGAGAGATATGCTCAGCCCAAACCGTCTGGAAGCGTCTCCTGGGATTGCCGTGGCCCCCGGGCGTGCGGAGTGCGGAGCCTTCCCTCGGACGGCGGGCGCGGCCCCGCGGCTCTGCCTGCCCCTGCTGCTGCTGCTGCTCGCCCTCACGCCCCGCGCCGACTCCTCGTGGTGGTGAGTGCCCGACACCGGGACCGGCATGGGGACGGGGATGGGGACGGGGATGGGGAACGCTGCCGGGAGCTGCGGCAGCGTCGGCGAGTGCGCAGCGAATCCCGCCGAGCCGGAGCCCGACGTGCGGCCCGGGGAGCCCGGCGAAGGGCAGCGGAAGCCAATGGAGAGCGGCCGGGGCTGAGCGGGTGCCCTGTACCCCTCGCGCCGCCGGTGCCGGTCCTAGCCGGGAGCCCAGCGGCAGGACGGCTTTGGGGCTACCCCCGTCTCCACCTGCGCGGCGGCGGCAGCCCCGAGTCCCGGGGAAGCGGCGGAGTAGGAGCTGCCGTCTCCCGGAGCCGGTACCGAGGCTTTCTCCGGGGCGCAGCCGCCGCGGTCCCCGCGCCCCGAAAGCACCGCCGCGCGTTTGTCCTCTGGGGTCCCCCCCCGGCTCCCGCCGGGCTAAAGACGCTGGGACACCCACCCCTCCTTCCAGTTCTCTGCGGGCAGGGCAAGGACAGGGGTTTAGAGCTGGCAAGCGGCAGGCTCAGCGAGCAGCTCCCCGGATCCACCCGCAGCAATCCGGTGATCCTAGCGGAGATGCTGGCGGAGCTGCCGGGTCGTTGCGGGCTTCGGCTTCGCCCCGTGAATTGTGTCACAGCTTCTCTGAGCGAGGAAGCTGCCGCTGGCCCTTGCTGGGATGAGATGAGGCTCTGAGCAGCCAGAAATGATGCCACAGGAATAGCAGCCTTCTAGAAATTCATCACCTCCAGTCCCAGAGGCTCGAACAATGAAAATCCCTGTGCAGAATGAGAGTAATTGGGGAAAACAACGGCTGTGGGGTTTTGGAAGCCACCCCGAGCTGCTTCAGTAGCTCGGTAACACGGGTGAAAACAGCAGCCTGCTGCAGAGAAGTTCTCAGTGGCCCCCACCCTGTGAAAGTTCTCTCTGATCTTGTGGAGAATGCTGTTTTCCACCCAGGCTCATCATCATTAGCACATCACAGTGGGTGAAGCAGAGCTTAGTTAAATTCATCCCTCCTACCGCAGAGCAAGAGCGCTGCTTTCTGGAATTCCTCAGCTACCGTGGAGCATGCTAGAAGGGCCTGTGAGCACTTCAGAGTGGGGCTGATAGCACAAGCATGCCCAGGGTTTGAGAGCACGTCTGGGCACGCAGCGGTCATGGCCAGGCTGGCATCCCTGGCACAGCCGTTCCAGGGTGATATGCAGGGCTGGGAGGGAGTGAGGAGTCCAGAGAATGTGCTGCTCAGGCAGTGGGATGCAACCAGGCACCAAAGTGGATGGTGTGAGGAGAGCCCTCATCCCAAGAGCAGCACAGGGGGGGCACCTAGAATGCAAACTAGGAATGGCAAAGCCAAACCTTGCCATACCCAGAAGAGATCTCCCACAGCCAGATCGGCTCACGAGGAACTGAAATCACTGGTGAGAAAATGAGTCACCACAGGCAAGTGTCAGGTCGATGCAGGCACTGTCCTGGCCTCAGCCCCAGATCTGCCCCCACCCATCAGCGTTGGCGCAGGCAGGGCTGCATCTGTGTGAGGATGATGTGGCTGATGTGCTACATGCTGAGGGAGGAAGGAAGGAGGGGAAGAAGGAGAGAAGGAGGGAAGGAAAGGAGGAAGGAAGGGTCGGTCTTAGGGCAGCAGTGGAGTTGGAATCTTTGATTTTGTTGTGGAGGAGGCTTGCTAGAGCTGCCCAGTGGTGCATGGGGTAAAAGCAGCTGGAGAAAGATAAGGTATTGAGTAGTGCCCAGAGCTGGGCTGTGGTAACAGATCTGGGCACCTTGCTGGAGGGTGAAAATGATTCCTTTAAGAGAAGTGTGAAAAACATCTCTTCCCTTGCTGTTCTACCTCACTTTCCCCATAACAACTCTGCCGTGGTCTCTGCCCTAATCCCCAGTGCACGTCTCTTCCCCGCAGGCGGGAGGGAATCCAGCCGCGGTCCAAGCCCCAGTAGCTGTGGCTTACTGGGAAGAAGCTGAATTTAGCTCCTGTGGTGACTTGTGTTCACGGCTTGCAGACCCACTCCCGGGCTGGCAGCTTCTCCCTGGAAGGAGAAAGGCTCTCCTTGGCCAGGGAGTGGCCGGGCAGGGTTTCTCTGAGTGCTGTCAGCAAGGAGAATTGGTCCCAAGGACCTGGAGTGTGGCAACATCATGGAATCATAGAATCTTAGAATCATAGAATCCTAGAACCATAGAATGAGAGGATCATAGACTTAGAGAATCACAGAATCATAGATTTGCAGAATGACAGAATGTCAGGGGCTGGAAGAGACCTCCCAAACCTCACCCAGTCCAACCCCCCTGCAGAGCAGGATCGTTTATACCAGATCACACAGGAACACATCCAGAAGGGTTTGAATATCTTCAGAGAGGGAAACTCCACAACCTCCCTGGGCAGCCTGTTCCAGGGTTCTGTCACCCTCACAGGGAAAAAAAATCCTTCTCATGTTTAAGTGAAACTTCCTCTGCCTCATCTTCCACCATTGCCCCTTGTCCTGTCATCAGGCATCACCCAGCAGAGCCTGGCTCCAGCCTCCTGGCACTCACTTATAAACATTGATGAGGTCTTGATGAGGACTTCAAAGAATTAATTGCCACTCAAACTTGTTGAGCTCTCAAGTTCATAGAATCATAGAATCAAGCAGGTGGGAAGAGAGCTCCAAGCTCATCCAGCCCAACCTAGCCCCCAGCCCTGCCCAACCAACCAGACCATGGCACTAAGTGCCCCAGCCAGGCTTGGCTTCAGCACCTCCAGGCACAGCCACTCCACCACCTCCCTGGGCAGCCCATTCCAATGCCAATCACTCTCTCTGCCAGGAACTTCCTACCAACATCCAGCCTAGACCTCCCCTGGCAGTTCAGGTTTTCAGCCTCTCTTCCCCTTCTGCAGAGCAGAACGTTCCTGGGCGAAGCCCTCAGCGAAGTGAGCGCCGTGCAGGGGCTGTGCCAGCCCTGCCCAAAGAGCCTGTTGAGATGGGATTTGTGCTCTGCTGAAAACGGTTTCACCCAGCTGTGATTTGGGAAAAAGTTGTTCAGTGATTTAAGGAGGTTTCCAAGCAGCTCCTGATATTCCAGTGGATGCATTTGGTGGTGCATCATCGCTCCTTATTTTTATTATTATTGCCAAATTCTTCTAGGGATTCACACACAATAAACTTGTGGAAATAGAGGAAATGCTTCTCATTTTCAGAGCTGGCTTTTAAAGTAGATTAATAAGGGGGGGGGGAGGGGCGAAATAAAAGGGTCAGTTTTGATCACAGTCTACTAGGAGGAAATATCAACCAAATGTTTCTTCTAAACAACTGCAAATTATTCATTTGAAGCAACTTCTGCCCACGCTGCCTCGCAGCATCCCCAGGAATTGGCCCTCTTGGTGCTCAGAAAAGCGTCCCTGGGTGTCTGCGTGTGGCTAGGCTGGAAGCACAGGGCAGAAGGGAGAGGCTCAGCCTGGCGCGGCTGTGCTCAGTGACACCGCTTGAACCCCGAGGCCACGCTGCCCAGCAGTGGGACGTGCAGGCGTGGGGAGCAGCATGGGTGCAGAAGCACTCCCGAGCTGCCACGTGTTACTTAGCAACAAAAACACGGATGGAAATTAAGATGGAATGTGATGGGAAAATCCCTAAATCCCGTTTACACTGGCGTGCAGTCGAGCAGGGAGAGCAGCACCGACAGGGGCTGGCAGGGCTGTGCCCTGCGAGGGGACGCCGAGCCCCGAGAGCGGCCTCTGGAATTCCTGCTGCAAGATTGTGGGAGATGAAGCCAATGTTGCTTCTAAACATCAACTGTGCAATAAACAAACTCGGTGTAAATAACTAAGTAGGAGTTTACTCGCTATGGAGAGCCCGGCTGGCTGCTCTGGTGTGGAAAGCCATTTGAAATGGAAGGTTTGGTTAGAGAAGAATGTACACAAAGGCGTCTGCACACACCCCCTGCACCCCACCCTCACACATAGCTGCCTGCTGCAAGCCCACACCAGCCCCCCCCACCACCTCCTCCCGCCCCCCCAGTCCCCCCCCAGCACACCAAATCCTCGTTAGCTAACTTGTTTATTGCTAACCACAGCCCTTGGAAACTACAAATATTTAATTTCATCTGGCATTGGAACAGATGGGAGGCATCAGGCTCCCAAAGAGATAAAACAAATCTGTGCAAGGAAGACCGGCGGAGGTCAGGGAGTGTGCAAGAACCTGGTAGCCACGTGGGGATCCTCAGGGCATAGGTGGGCTGCTGGGAAGCTGCTGCAGCCTGGGGAGTGATGCCCAGATGGGCACTGTCTTAGGGATGCTCTGGTTCAGGGTTAAGCAGCAGCTGCCCTCTGGCTGCCTTCCTCAGCCGGGGAAGGAGGTCTGTGTCCAGGGCAGAGGACTTGGCCCTCAAAGGTCCCTTCCAACCGAGAGTGCTCCATGATTCATGGGAAGGTAGAACACACCAATGGCAAATTACAGACAAAGGGACTCACTGCACCCTGTGTGTTAGAGCTGGTGTCAGGCTTCTGCCAAGGACTTGATGGACCTCCCCTGTTGCAGGTGGGGAACCTCAAGGCATAGGTGAGCTGCTGAGAAGCTGCTGCAGCCTGGGGAGCAATGCCCAGACGGGCACTGTCTTAGGGATGCTCTGGTCCAGGGTTAAGCAGCAACTGCCCTCTGGCTGCCTTCCTCAGCCAGGGAAGAAGGTCTGTGTCCCCCCCACAAAGGGGACCCACTGCACCCTGCGTGTTAGAGCTGGTGTCAGGCTCTTGCCAAGGACTCGGCAGACCCTCCTGGTGCAGGTGGAGAAGGGATGTTCCCACCAGCACGGGTAGGAAGGAGCAGTGCTCCTGCAGCTGGTGCTCTCCGGGGGCTGTCGTGTGTTTGTGTGCTGGGTCCCGGGGCAGGTGCAGTGGACAGGCACAAGGAGCGATGGAAAACGGAGCCACACTTATGGGTGGTTGTGGGATAGAGGAGAGAGGGGCTGATTTAAGCAGGCATCACTCTGAGGTGTGTGGGAGGGGAAATAGCATCAGCAGGAATGTTTGAAATCAAGCCAAGGTTAAGACAGCTGCACGGAGGAGCTCTGCAGCTGGCCAGGTAACGGAGGTGCTGCTGCCTCCCCCCTGTGCCAGCCTCAGTTGGGCAGCCCCCAGGAGGGCTTCGCTGGCAGAAGGTCTCAGCAGCTCACACGGTGGCTGTGAAGGTCATACTGGCAGAAGGTCCTAGCAGCCCATGCAGTGGCTCTGAGGGGCACAGTGGCAGAAGGTCCTAGCAGCATACACTGTGGCTGTGAGGGTCACACCTGGCAGACGGTCCTAGCAGCTCACACTGTCCCTGAGGGCTGCGTGTCCACAGCTTCCGTTGCCATCCTGGAGCAGGGGATTGGAACCAGACAATCCCTTCCAAGCCAGACCACTCTAGGACCCCCTCCTCCACACATGCCCCCACTGCCAAGCAGCTCCTCATCTCCCCATTGCCAGGCAAGGGCTGTCAGAGGCGAGGCAGCAGGAGGACAGCACAGCTCTGCCAGGGGAGGTGGCGGTGCGCAGCGCTCGGGGGAGCTGGGAGGGCTGGCGGCGGCCGCACGTTCGCTGCTGCGGAGAGCGCTTTGCGTGGCAATAAAAGCAGGAGGTCAGCGACCGGGAAGTCTTTATCCCGAGGAGCTTGCAGCTCAGCTGGCTGGGCAGCCACACCATGAAAAAGCAGTTTTAAAGTAACGTCAGGCTGATGGAGAGTGACCCCTGTGGCCTTTGCAGCAGCCCTGGTGTTCCTGGTCGGGACGGTGGAACAGATGGGTTCCCTCAGTCACTCGGCGCCCTTAGGATGATCCTAATCGTGTGCCTTAGTTCATTTTTCACTGGGGTCACTTTCACCTAGAGGAAATCTTCCTGACAAAGAAATGCAGCAGGGCAAAAAAAGCCTTTCTGCTCTTCCAGACTCATTAGCTTCTCCTCTTGCTAACAGAGGTGCCAGCACTGCCTGCAGCCCACCGTGAGGAGTGCTGGGCTGGGTTCTGTGCCAGCCCTCAGCCTCTCCCCTTAGCACCTCATGCCCAGCAAGCAAGATATGGCATGGATGAGAGAAGAATCATCCATTCTGCTTTACCATCAGAGACTCTCTTTCCTCCACACCCCTTAGCAAAGTGCTTTGAGGTTTGGGGAGAGCAAACAAAAAGACAAGAGAGGATACTTCAGGATAAAGCCCATTTTTCATGGGCACTTTGTATTGTCTGCCTACAGCAGCCCTGAGGAACAGCTTCCACCCAGCACTGAGCTAGGTCTTGGGCAGTGTTGCAAAGGCAGCAGGGTCCTTTTCTCCCTGTGCTGTTGTAATCTCCCACCCTCATGAGGGATTTGCTGCTCACCTGAGGGATGTCCTGCACATCCCACGTCCTGCTTCGGACCACACCCAGGCTTCCCAAGTCACCTGTGACACAAGATGCTAACAGCAAACCTGAGGTGCTCAGCAGGGTCCAGCTCCCCAGGAACACAGACACTGCATCCCACAGAGGTGCAGGAAAACCACAGAAGGGACTCTGACAAGGAACTAAAGGCACCCAACTGGGAAAAAAGGGTGAGATGCAAGAAGCAGAAAGATCTTGGTGCAGAGAATGAGAAACCTACCCCTTGACTGGCAGTGGTAGTGGCTGAGCATTATGATACTAAACATTATTCAAGTGAGACTAACACTCTCACCACACAGAGTGGTGGCTCTAAGTGAGGAAATTAGGACTATTAATCATTCCAAGGCGTTAACAATTCCAGCAGGCCAGGATGGCCCCGTTCCCAGTGGGGCTTAATCAAATACTAGGGGGTTTATAATAATAAAATAGCATCTCAGATGTCTGTAGCACACCCATGACACACACCTTGCAACCCAGAGTGCTATAAATTGTCTGCCCACAGCCAGGGAGAGCAGAGGAAGGGAAGTGCAGCATCCTTGGGAAGTATGCGAGGAACTTGAGGAGGTGAAAGGCTGCCAGGCACAGTGGAATTCGCTCTTAATCAGGCAGGGAGGCAGGGATGTTGGATCTGATCCTATCTGCTAGAGGTGTCTCCAGTTGCTGCCTGGGGCTTTCCAGACTCCCACCGAGACACAGATTTGGTGTTGGCTCAGTGGGACTGGGAAGAGAGCTGAAGCCAAGAGAGTTTGGCTCCTAGTTTGACCTCTCGGGACTGCCAGTGTGGTCACAAGAGCCGCAGTGGCTGGAGTCAGTTTGCTCAGGGGAAGGACGCTGGCAGCTTGTGATGCCACCAAGATGCCAGCCCATGCCCTGGTCTCACCCTCAGCAGAGCTCTTGGAGCAAAAGCAAGGAAGCTTTGTGCAAACCCAGTTCACAGCCCCAGCCTGGGGGATTGCACAAGAAGCTGAGCATCTCCCACCCAGGGAGACAGGAAGCAAGGCAGCACCACCTGGCCCAGCACTGATCTGAGAGGAGAGAAGGGGCACAGCCAGACCACACTTCACCTGAGTATGGACAAGGGGAACTCTGGGGGCTTCACAGCACTGAATCTGCAGACAGACAGAGGAAACCCCAGCACTGTGATGGTGGAACCTAAACCCCTGCCAGGCCACCCCTCCCAGGGCTGTCTCAGGAGCAGGAGGCATTCACAGGTGACCACAGCAGGTTCAGGAGCAGTGCTGCAGGCCACGTCCGGAGTTGGGACCAAGTCCCATTTAGAGCTCAGCTCATGGACATCTGCTGGTACTGGTGGCCTGTGGAGGGTCTCAGAGCTCAGCCTTTCTTCATGGTGCTGAGAGCTGCACATGGCAGGCAGTCAGTGGCCATCAGAGGGCATAGCACTGAGGTGCAGCTTGTCGTGGCCAGGAAGACCATCTTGGTGCTTTCCTTGCTGCTTGATCTTTTGTTTTCCTTTATTGGTTTGAGTATGGCTTGGTCAAGTTCAGAGCCCCAAGCACTGCACTGCATGAACTGCCAGGCTGCCTCATCTCATCTCCTTACCCTGAGGAGAGAAGAGCCACTTTTGCTCTGCCACTGAACCATAAGCTACAGACAGGTGGCAAAGCAGTTTCAGGATCCTTGGGAAGACAGAAGCTGCAGGAAGAAGATCTGTTAAACCTGCCCATTCCTTTGCAGCCATGAGCTGTCCCTGCACTAACAGGTGCCCATGAGGAAGCCTCATGCCTCAACTCTTGCATGTCACAGCTGTGGAGGCCCTGGCTAGTGCCAGGGACACCCAGAGCCACCCTAGCTGAGTTTCCTCATGCCTGGGGCCTGCCTTACTCCATCACCAGAACTGCTTGCATGGGCATCCTTTTCCCAGCATAGAGTTAACTTGCATGAGTGCCTTGGTAAGGCTCAGTTAGTGTCAGTCATGGAATCACTCATCTCAAGTTGTGCCTCTACTGCTGCTGATTCAGCCACAGTTTCACCACCCTGGGCACTTCCAGCATCTCAGCAGCTGTTTAAATTCTAAAGCAGGGCACAAATTTTCCCATTCTGAGATTTGCCCAAGTGGCAATCCCAAACCTGTCCCTTTTGAAATCAAGCAGTGCTCAAATTGATGAGTTTTGGGGGTTAGGTTTTTCTTCAGAGCAATCCCCAGGACCCCATGAACATTTCTTCTAGCAGCTGGGGAACCACCCCCCAGCTCCACAGCCAGCCTGCTCCCCTAGCTAGGCTAACGCTGACCTGCCTGGGGCTGGCCCAGGCTGCCCAGGAGTTCTGCTGTCTCCCGGCGGAGGAGCTCTCATCTGCCTGTGCTAAGGTGCTCTGGGCTCTGGCCATGCTCCTGCCATGCTCCTGCCATGCTCCCACTGCCTCCCCAGGAGTACTGGGTCTTTTGGTCTCTCCTGTTAAAGATCTCAGCAGCTGGGGAGAGGCACACAGATTCAGAAAGATTCCAGCCCTCTAAAGACAGAGAAGAAACAAGAGCTGCTCCTTGGGACAAGATGCAGCAGATCCCGCATGCAGCTGCAGGGATCCCCTCCTAGCCCGCAGGGAAGAGGGAGGAGAGCATCCACTGGGAGGAGAGCTCTCAGCTGCTCAGGCTTCCACCAGAGCAGAGCTGAGGGCAGAGACACGCCACTGGCCGCAGGCTTCTGCGAGAGCAACCCGAGGAGCCTGCGAGCCCTGAGGGAAGTCGGGCAGGCGGCGATGGGAAGTGCGGGAGCAGGACACACAGCTCCGAGTCCAGCCATGGTCAGGGCTTAGCACAAGATCTCTGCTGCCAAGTAAATAGATGCGGCTGCCTCTGATTTGCGTGTTTATCTTAGAAGCAATTTAGGTTTCTCCTTGTTTACAAGAGCCGAAGTCAGCAGACTCTTAGAATAAGAACCACAACTGGGAGCCAAGATGTGACAGTTGTCTCCTGTTCCCCCGAGCATCGCAGCGGCCGTGCTCCGAGCTCTTGGGAAAGAGCCTCAGCTGCATCCCTGCTCCGAGCTGTTGGGAAAGAGCCTCAGCTGCATCCCTGCTCCGAGCTGTTGGGAAAGAGCCTCAGCTGCATCCCTGCTCCGAGCTGTTGGGAAAGAGCCTCAGCTGCATCCCTGCTCCGGGCTGCTGGGAAAGAGCCTCGGCTGCATCCCTGCTCCGGGCTGTTGGGAAAGAGCCTCGGCTGCATCCCTGCTCCGAGCTGTTGGGAAAGAGCCTCAGCTGCATCCCTGCTCCGGGCTGTTGGGAAAGAGCCTCGGCTGCATCCCTGCTCCGGGCTGTTGGGAAAGAGCCTCGGCTGCATCCCTGCTCCGGACTGCTGGGAAAGAGCCTCGGCTGTATCCTTGCTCCAGGCATTGTGAAAGAGCCTGAGCTGCTTCCCTGCACAGGCTGTTGGGAAAGAGCTTCGGCTGCATCCCTGCTCCGAGCTGTTGGGAAAGAGCCTCAGCTGCATCCCTGCTCCGAGCTGTTGGGAAAGAGCCTCGGCTGCATCCCTGCTCCAGGCATTGTGAAAGAGCCTGAGCTGCTTCCCTGCACAGGCTGTTGGGAAAGAGCTTCGGCTGCATCCCTGCTCCGGACTGTTAGGAAAGAGCCTGAGCTGCATCTCTGCTCTGGACTGTTAAGAAAGAGCCTGAGCTGCTTCCCTGCTCCGGACTGTTAGGAAAGAGCCTCGGCTGCATCCCTGTAGCTGCTGTGGGCTGCTGTGGGGAGGAGGGCAGGGAGCAGCAGGGCTGAACGCAGGCTCTGGAAGCACTTTGCTCTGCAAGCTGAAGGCACCGACCTCTGCCGCTGCTGCTGCACGAATCGGGAAGGGAGGACAGGAGCTGGGATCTGATGTCCGTGTGGCAGCAGAGTGAGTCCCACAGCTCCGGGGCTCACATCCATCTCCCCTAGGAGCCGATGGGAAGTGCAGTGAGGTTGGGATTGCAGGTGGATTTGCAAGGAATAACTGATGCAGCATCCTGCAGCCAAGGGCTGTCTGAGGGGTCGATGCCAGCCCCTCTCCAGGCTGAGCAAACAGACACCAGGACTTTACAGGAGGCAAAATCCTAAGGAACCCTGTCTGGCGAGCTAGGCACTGGTATCCCCCCACACACCTGACTTACTTCCTCCCTCCATCCCGGCACTCACAGCCTGCTCCTGCCTCTCCTGACCTGCAGAAGCCCAGATGGGAGCAAATTCAAGCATCAGGAGCAGTTTTCTCTCACAGGCTTTGCTGAACTGGGGATTTTTTGGTCTTTCTTTCAGCTATAAAAGTGTAGATTCCTCCCCCCCAGAGTGCAGCACTCTGCCACTTCCAGCAGAGCCGCCTGATTTTAAGCTGCAAGTTCTGATAAGGCAGTTGAGGACCTGTCAGAACATTCATTGTCCTGCCTCTTGCAGTGCTTTTCAAATGTCACAGGCTTTTAGGAATCAAATCGGAAGGGGAGCTTTAATCAATCCAAAACAAATGTTTGGGCTTGGATTTTTTTTTTTCCCTTCCCCTCCCAAATTTCTGCTTGGCAGAGGTTTCCTTGTTCCCTGTCACGCTCCATTTCAGAGTGACTGAGGAAATGGAAGATCTGTGGCTCACCAGGACCGCCGCAGCCCGTCCAAGGCACGTGAGGAATTGTGTGTCCCCCCCCTCCTTGTTGTGCCATGCTGCTTCCCAGCACCGCAGCAATCACGGGGTGGCTTTCGGGACATCGTCTCTGGCAAGAGAACCTGCTGGCAGCACAGCAAATGCGCTGCCGGTTTGCATTCCCCGAGCAAAGCGAGGTGCAGCCACTGACCGAGGATGCTGTGAGGTGCTCCCTCAGTGGTCGCTGCCCTTCGCTCTGCTTTCCTTCCACTTTCCCCTGCCGATAATGTTTGCTCTGATCTGGGTGTTTGGCAGGAGAATTAACGAGGCGTAATTAGCTCGGTGTGAAAAGGGAGTGCCTGGTGTTGTCTGGAGGCTTTGCCTTGATCTGTCTCCCAGGGCTGGGCTGGGCAGTGCTTTACCTGCCAGCTCACCTCTGCCCCCGTGTCTCCCCAGTGCCAGCGCTTATAGCCCACCAAAGCCCAGTGCCACAGCACGGGGGACAGGCAGGGGACAGAGTTCAGCCAAGGTTCCCAGTGAGGTGGCTCATCAAAGCCAGTCTTACCTTTTCCAGCTCTCCCAGCAGCTCTTTCCTCCAGCAAAGGGGACCTTTGGCTACTGCTGCAACCTCCATCCTGCAGCACCACTGGTTGCCAGCAGCCTCATCCCAGCTCCTGGCAGCCCAGGCAGGGACACATTTGCTGCCCCCATCCTCACTGGGAGCAGGAAAACTGGACAGAATGGATCCGAGGAGATGGAACCCAGCCATGCTTCCCACTGGGTCTCTGCAGCTCCACTGGAGGCTGCTGGCTCATGCCATTACCCTGCTGGTGGGTGCTTCTCAGCCCCCACAAGTGAGACAATTCAATGCCCACAGTTGGCATTCCATGATGAGTTTCTGTTGGCTCTTTTGTCCTGAATGGCTTCTGCCACCTCCCCGTGCCTCTGCTAGAGGGCAAGAGGCTGATGGGCACGATCTGAGTCACGCTTGCTGGCCCCCACTGGAGCTCTCAGAGCCATGGGGAGTTGAGTTTATTATCCTCAGCTCCAGCCCGGGATGACCTCCTGCTTCTGCCAGGGTTTAAACACAATATTGTGAACAAGGGAACAGATCCCCTCCCTCTCCCTGCTCCCAGACCTTCCCTGAGCCTGGAGCTGGAAGAAAGCACAGAACAAGGCCAGGGAGAGAGAGACAATGAAATAGTGCCCAAGCCTGTGGCTTTTGATTATTATTATTAAAGGAATTTTCTTACTTCCACTCTGGGGGGGTTGAAACATTTGAATCCCACCCAAACCTCATCCCTCCCAGGCAGAATCACAGCTGTGCACTCAGTGGCAAACTCCAGCCTCTGGCACCAGTGGCTGCTGCCCAGCTGGGGAGAGCAGGCAGCCCGGGGGTGGAAAGTTCCATGCTGTGCCCTTGTCCAGGAGGGTGTGAGGCTCTGGGGCATGCCTATGCCCATGGTTCTTGGCCAGTCCGTGTGAGGCTGTGGCTTGCACATTGTCCTTCTTGTCCCAGCTCCAGCCCTCTTTGCACCGCTGCAGGGAGGGGACCAGGGAGCCGGCAGGGCACAGGCAGGGCACAGGCAGGGCAGGAAGAACAGTGTAGCCCCCCCAGTTATCCAGCTCCAGGGCACCGTTATAACTGCTCACCACTGCAATACCTGCACAGAGGACTAGGAGTAAGAGTGAAAGGACTACAGCAGCGAGGGCTGAAGCTTGCCTCTCTTTCTCCCCTACCTGAGCATCACACAGTGCCTGTGTCAGGGCCTGTTGCTCTCAGAGCATGCCCCAGCCAGGTCACAGGCAGAAGCGATCACAGAGCCTGTGCTGGCAGCGCTGGGCTCAGCTGGACGTCATCCTGCTGTGCTCAGCAGAGCAGGGCTGGGGTGTAGGGAAGGGGCTGGGAGGAAGGTTTTGCACATCAGCAGGTTCCTTTGCTGCAGCCTCAGAGGCTCACAGAGAACCTGGCATTTCTGGGGTACAGACCCCAGGACCTGCAGCACCCACGGCTGGGTGCCTCTGGGTGCAGATGAGCTCCCCAGGGCCTCCCCCATTTTCCCCCACATTGATGCACATCCAGAGCTGAGCTTTGCCTGCCTCGGGCTGCTGCAGCTCGGGATTAGTTTGTCAAACACAAAGAGCAAATCCCAGCCATGGTGATGGCTCAGCAGTGCCCTGTCTGAACCCAGCACCCAGGCAGGTCTCACCCTGCTCCACAGCCGCCCAGCTCGCCCACACCGAGGGGATGCTGCAGGGAGGGCAGGTTGCTCAGGGGGAAATCCCCTCCAGAGGGCCCAGAGGAGCTGTGACACAGCTAGAAAGCAAAAGAGGGAGAGGGGGATTTGGGTGTAAGATCTCCCTCAGCAGGACGGGGCGCCGGGGAGCTGGCGCCCTGCGGGTTGCCCGACGGGCAGTGCCGTAACCTGGCCCCTTGTCTCTCTCGCAGGTACATCGGGGCGCTGGGCGCCAGGGTGATCTGCGACAACATCCCTGGGTTGGTGAACAAGCAGCGGCAGCTGTGCCAGAGGTACCCTGACATCATGCAGTCGGTCGGGGAGGGAGCCAAGGAGTGGATCCGCGAGTGCCAGCACCAGTTCCGGCACCACCGCTGGAACTGCAGCACCCTGGACCGGGACCACACAGTCTTCGGCCGGGTCATGCTGCGAAGTAGGTCCTGCCCCGTGCCCGCCCCACTGCCACACGCCCGCTCCCCCCTCTCGCCGAGCTGCCGTGCCCGGTGGCTTGGGTTACTCCCTTGGGAGAGCTTTGCCTTTCCCTGTAAATTAATCAAGCAGTAATGGGAGCAGAGCACCGCGTTTGGAATAGCTGCACCAGATGAGATGGAGCAGGGGGAGCACTGGGGGAGAATGGGGAAGGAGGAGACACCTCCGGAGAACAGGCTCCTATGTAAACAGTAATGGGATATATAAATATTTGGAGAGCAGGGTTGGCCAGGACTCAGCAGTTCACGTGGGAACTGGCTGTTCCCTCGCATGGCAGGGGAGGCAAGGCAGAGCTGCAGCTCCACTCCTCCCTTCGGCTTCCCAGGTGGAGCAGGACCAGGGCTGCAGGCATGCACCAGCCCTGCACCACTGTCTGGGCTCCGACCCTGCCCAGGAGAGACCTTCTCATTCCAGGTGAGGGCTGGATACAGGACAAGCAGGGATGGACCCATGGAAAGGCACCATGGGGAAGGATCAGAGGTAGTTGCAGAGCAGAAGCTGCACTGTGGGCCCCAGCTGCCCCGGGAGGGCTCCGGCGGCAAGCAGACCCCGGGAGGGGACGGGAGCCCTGGTGCCAACAGCAGCACTGCGGGACAGATGCTGCTGCTGCGCCCTGTGACGTGCTGGGGCGCATCCAGCCACGCGGCCTCCAAATCAAAGGCGTCTGGGAATAGCTGGGAGCAGCTCATCTGGAGGACATGTGAGGAGCTGGGGATGAGAGGTTTGCTCCCAGATAGTGGGGGGAAGGGGCAGCTGCCACGGGGCAGAGGACATGCTGAGCTGCAAGCCAGACCCCCGGAGAGGAGCCGGCCAGTGGGAAGGGAGCTGCGAGCTCTGGGGCACAGCACTCACCCTGCCTGGTCTCTGCCTCTTTGTCCTGCAACGGCAGCTTTGCTGTTGCCCCTGTCCTCTCCTGGCAAAGGATGGGGAATGATGAAAGCTCCTTGCCACAGCCCCATCCTGCGAGGCCCAAAGAGAGCTCTGCTGCCTTTGAAGTTGCTTTCAAAGGCTTCTTGGAAACGGAGAGGAGAATGGTTTTGATTTGCAGCATCTTTTACAGCGTTATAAAAACAGCTGCGAACTCGAAGCAGAGACATAAAATAGCAGCAGCAGCAGCAGCAAGCTGTGCCATGCAGGGAGAGCCCAGCCTGGCCACAGCCAGCACCAGCTGCCTCGCTTGGCACCCGATGCAGCTGAAGGGTGCTGGTGGGTCCTGCAGCCTCGGCACCAACAGGCGCCCACATAGCCTCTGAGCTGCAGGTCAGGGAGGGCAGCAAGTTGGGCAGCCCCGAGAGCAGCTCAGAACCAGCTGGCTGAGTGTGCAATTCCCCTTGGTCTGAGAGGTGCCAGCAGAGCCAAGGCTGGACTTGGTGGCCAGCAGAGATGGTTGGACTTGCCCAAGTGTGAGGTGGTCTCACCTCCAGCCGTGCAGGTGCTGCTGCACAGTGCCCTAGTCCTCGGTGGGCTGCAGGCGCCTGGCACAGCCTGGCAGGCTCACTCCCCATCCCTTTCTCTTTCCCCGCGGCAGGCAGCAGGGAGGCTGCCTTCGTCTATGCCATCTCCTCAGCTGGGGTGGTCTATGCCATCACGAGGGCCTGCAGCCAGGGGGACCTGAAGGCCTGCAGCTGCGACCCGCTCAAGAGAGGCCGCTCCAAGGACGAGCGCGGGGAGTTCGACTGGGGCGGCTGCAGCGACAACATCCACTACGGCATCCGCTTCGCCAAGGCCTTCGTGGATGCCAAGGAGAAGAAGGTGAAGGATGCCAGGGCCCTGATGAACCTGCACAACAACCGCTGCGGGAGGATGGTGAGTGCAGCCTTGCCCAGCTAGGGGTCCCACTGGCATCTCCACAGGGGAGCAGGCACTGGGAGCAGCTCAGGGGGTAGGAGCGGGACCCTGGGTGCCCACAGAGGGCAGGGTCTGCTGTGGATGGGGGCAGGATACTGCATTTGCTTTCCCAGTGCCCCCAGCACACTCTGCCAAGGGAGCAGCCCCATGGAGATTCACAGACTACGTCGGATTGGATATGATGACCTTTGAGGGTCCCTTCCAACTCCCCCTGCTGTCAGCAGGGACACCTCCAAGTAGTTCAGGCTGCCCAGGGCTCCATCAGTTCTTTGCCATGAGGGTGGTGGAACACTGGAACAGATTGCCCAGAGCAGTGGCTAAGGCAACATCCCTGGAGATACTCAAGGTGAGGCTCAACAGGGCTCTGAGCAACCTGATCTAGTGGAGGCTGTCCCTGCTGACAGCAGAGGGGTTGGACTGGATGAGCTTTGGAGGTTCCTTCCAACCCAGACCAGTCTATGATTCTATGGAGTGGATGTGGGACACATCAGGTGGATCAAGGGACAGCAGTGCCTTATTTACCTTTGCCCCCACACCTGCCCTTGCTGATGCTGGCACTAGTGACAGTGGGATTGCATCCCCCACGGGCAGCTCCCTCCCCTGAGGAGCCCTATCCCACTCAGCCAGGGCTGAAGGGCTGCGCTGGAGCCGAGCAGCCCCAGGTGCGGTGTCTGATGTCCGGGCCATGGCCACTCCCCACCCTGTCCCTCTTCCCACAGGCAGTGAAGCGTTTCCTGAAGCTGGAGTGCAAATGCCACGGGGTGAGTGGCTCCTGCACGCTAAGGACTTGTTGGCTGGCAATGTCAGACTTCCGGAAAACAGGAGACTACCTGAGGAAGAAGTACAACGGAGCCATCCAGGTGACGATGAACCAGGACGGCACCGGCTTCACGGTGGCCAACAAGAACTTCAGGAAGCCCACGAAAACAGACCTGGTGTACTTTGAGAACTCACCTGATTACTGCGTGATGGACAAGTCAGCAGGTAACCCACAAAGCTCTGCTCACTGCTCAGCTCTTCCTCCCCTCCCAACAGGCCAGCAGCTCCCAGCTCGCTCTCCAGCTCCACGCAGCAGCAGGTGCCGGCTCCAGCCGTGGGCACGGGGAAGAGGCCATGCAGGGTACCACCAAAGCTGCATCCCCAGCCAGCCTCACTGCTCGTGCTACAGCTGTGCCCTTAAGGCAAGCACAGGCTCTGCAGCCTCTTCCCAGCCCTTGGAGACCACTTTGTGGCATGTACCCTGGCAGAGGCAAGGAGGTTTCACTGCTGCCAGGGCAGCTGTGTCCAAGGTCACAGAATGTTAGGGGTTGGAAGGGACTTCCAGAGATCATTGAATCCAGCTCCCCTGCCAGAGCAGGATCACCCAGGGCAGGCTGCACAGGAACACATCCAGGCAGGCTTTAAAAGTCTCTAGAAAAGGAGACTCCACAACCTCTCTGGGCAGCCTGTTCCAGTGCTCCATCACCCTCACACTAAAGAAGTGTCTCCTTGTGTTGAGATGGAACCTCCTGTGTTGTAGCTCGTACCCACTGTTGCTTGTCCCATCACTGGGCACCAGTGAAACAAGCCTGGCACCTTCACCTCGTCTATATACATCTGAAGGGTGGGTGTCATTGATAAGATACTCTCTCAGCCCTCTCTAGCAGTTTAAACAGCTCCAAGTCCCTCAGTCCCTCCTCACTGGAGAGATGTTCCATTACTGTTGGCAGACTACAAACCCTCAGCATGGCAGGAGTTGGAAGGGACCTCTGTTACGAGCACAGGCTACAAGAGTTGGGGCTCTGAAGCCTGGAGAAGAGAAGGCTTCGAGGAGACCTTGGGGTGGCCTTCCAGTGTCTGAAGGGGGCTACAGGTGGGCTGGGGAGGGACTGTTGACAAGGTCTGGTAATGAGAGGAGGAGGAGGAATGGGTTTCAAGTGGCAGAGGGGAGATTTAAACTGGATATTAGGAAAGGGTTCTTTGCAGTGAGGGTGGTGAGACACTGGCACAGGTTGCTCAGGGAGGTTGTGGAGCACAGAATCACCCAAGGTGATCAAAGAATCACCTTGGGTGATTCTGTGCTCCACAACCTCCCTGGAGGTGTTCCAGACCAGGTTGGATGATGCCTTAAGTGACCTGCTCTAGCGGGACATGTCCCTGCCTTTGGCCAGAGGGTTGGAACTGGCTAAGCTTTGAGGTCCAACCTAAACCATCCTATCAGATCCCCCAGTCCAACCCCACTGCCAAAACAGAGTCACCTCCCAGCAGCCAGCCACAATCACTCCAGATCTTACTCAAACCTTACCACGGAGAACAGCTCCAGGGTTGGGGGTGGAGATGATGGAATAAGCACTCAAAAAGACAGAGAACGAAGCCCCTGAGCTGCTCTCCCTTCCCCCTGCAGGCTCCCTGGGCACGGCCGGGCGCGTCTGCAGCAAGCTGTCCCGCGGGACGGACGGCTGCGAGGTGATGTGCTGCGGGCGGGGGTACGACACCACCCGCGTCACCCGCGTCACCAAGTGCGAGTGCAAGTTCCACTGGTGCTGCGCTGTGCGCTGCAAGGAGTGCGAGGACACTGTGGACGTGCACACCTGTAAAGCACCCAAACGGGCCGAGTGGTTGGACCAGACCTGAACCCGACGGAGCACGGAGGGGGAAGAGGCTGCTGCTGCTGTCAGCCCCTGCCTTGCGATTTCATTTTTACACCCCGCCCCCGCCCGTCCCCAACTCTGTCCCCACCCTGTCCCCCACCCGACTCCTGCCCCGAGGGCTGCGATGTTCTGGGAGCTGTAGTTCGGCTGCATGGCTTTTATTTAATTCGTTCTGCAAAGCACTACAAGAGAGGACTACATTTCCCAGGAGGTACCGCGGACCCTTCCACTTGCTCAGCAACAGTAATCCCCCACCTAGCAGGAGTCTGCGAGCCTTGCTTCGACTGTGAACCTGCTGCTGCTGCCACCCTGGGTTCTCGTCTGCGCGGGGACGGTGCAGCCGATGCGGACTGGGGTGAGGACCGATCGTCGGGACGCAACGGCTGAGGACACCATGGCTGAGGGCACCTGCACCTCCCCAGAGAGCTTACCTTGCAGTTTCACCAGCAAAAACACCCCACTAGCTGAGAGCAACCCATTCCTGCAGGAAGCATCCTTGCTCTTCCCTTCTTTGCAAGGCCAAGGATGGGTGCCGCTGACCGTGAGACAGCTCCGGGATCTCCCCCTGGCAAACCCAGCGCTCACTGCTGACCCTGCTGAGCAGAGCAGCCTCTGCAGGAGGCTTCTCCCTGTCTCCCCGCGAAGGCGACGAGAGGAGCTGTAAATTGGGACTGAAACCCGAGGGACTGCACAAGGACAAGGGCCACTCCCCGCGGCTGGTGGCCACAGAGGGCTAAAGAAAGCAGAAGGAGTCTGTGAAGGTCCTGGTAGGTCCTGGAGCCAGACACCAGAGCGTCTCTGTAAAGCTCACCTGTATGTTGTGTATACTGCTTACTGTTTTAACTCCAAATTCATTATAAACCTGTATCAGAAAAAGACCTCCTTTGCTTTTTGAATTTCCACCCCACCCCCCTCAGCTGGGCATGTTCCCAGGGCAGGAATCAGCCCCATGCATTTCTTCTTCCTGCTCACCTGCAGCTCCCACAGCCCCACGGGCTGGGGGCTTCCTGCCGAGTCTGCCCAAGCATCCAACACCCCTGGGCAGTCCTTCACAAGCAGCAGCAGGCTGCAGGGCATCTAATGGCATAGCAGTGGGTGAAGCAGGAGGTGCTAGGTTGCCTTTCAGACCTTTGCCATAAAATAAACCCAAACCAAACACCCAAATCATCACTCACAACTGGAATTAAGGTGACGAGAGGAGGGGGGCAGCAGCCACAGAGCTGCCCACAGATACAGAGAACAAACTCTCCCAGCACTGAAAATTCCTTTTCCCCTCAACATGGGCAAGCAGTGAGGACTTACTTGTCCCTGCTCACTGCAGCAGGGTTGGGCAAGATGACCTTTGAAGGTCCATTCCAACCTGATGGATTTTCTGATTCTATGTATTCTGCTTTACTTAGTGCCCAAATATTTTACAGTGTGGTCGGTCAGAAGGTGCCAATCCCCACACACAGACTCACTGCCCAAGGCAGCTGAACCTGTCCCAGGTAAAACAAGATTCCCCTCAGTCACTGCAACTCCTGAGCATATCCTGAGGCTACCAAGAGCTGCCCCCTGCCCTGGGCAGGCTCTGCTCTGCCCTGCTTCCTCCCTGACCCTAGCAAAGTGCTGTCAGCTTTCCTCCTGTTGTGCTGCTGGGCAGGTGAGGACACTTTCCACGCTCAAAGCCTATGTTCATGAAAGTTAGAAGCTAAGAACAGCAGGAAGAACAAGCCCCCAGTGACACCCACACATCCATGCTTTGCCTGGCTCTGCTCTCACATCACTGCTGCTGCTGCTGGGGCCACTGGGGAAGCTCCCCAGGTACTCAGGATGTCCCTCAGCAGCAGCCAGATGTGTGGGCAGAGGGAGATGAGCAGCTCCATGGGCGAGGTCTGAAGGAAGGTCAAAGTAGCAGGATGGGATTAAGGCAAAGAAGATTATCCTGGTCCTAAGCCACCCCTCGGCTACTGCAGGCAGAGCATCTCTGAGCAGGGATTTCACCCAATGGCCCTAGGAAACAT
This sequence comes from Pogoniulus pusillus, assembly GCF_015220805.1. Taxonomy (NCBI): domain Eukaryota; kingdom Metazoa; phylum Chordata; class Aves; order Piciformes; family Lybiidae; genus Pogoniulus; species Pogoniulus pusillus. The sequence goes on from NC_087302.1 coordinate 6,555,728, forward strand.
TCATTTAAGTGGTGAGAGAAAACCACTTTGAGAACTGCTTTGATGGGAACTGCTCAAAGAATGTCAAGAGTCTGCCATGGGCCAGATTAGAGCATTTTACTCTGTGCCAGACCACCAAGACTGCTCATGCAGGAACAAGACCCTCTGCGGAGCTGCTGCAGAGCCATGGACAAGCACAAAGGTGATGTTTTAACAGAGCTCTGAAGCCTGCCAGAGGAATCTCTCCTCCTGCTGCTTAACTCCTTCCTTACAGCTAAACCATCTCCCTTCAGCATCCAGTGCTGACAGCACGAAGGGGCTGAGCAGCACCTTTCACCCACACTGCCCTTGCAGAACTCACACTCGAGCTGGTGCTTACCTGGGAGGCTCTTGAGTCCCAGCCCAGGCCCTTCAGAGCCCTCTGAACCTCGAGGAGAGGCACTTCCCCGAAGCTCTGCCAGCAGGGATGCTGACAGGTGAGCTGGAGCCTGAGCCAGGCCAAAGGCAGCTGGGTCCTGCCGCAGCTCCTCGGCTGCTCTGCTCCCTCGTTTGTCTTCATTACTGCTCCACCCACCGTCAGCTAAGCACGGGCTGGGAAAACGCTGCCCCTGGGCAATCAATCCCAAGCTCCCTCCCAGAGCAGGACACGCTCCGTGGGCTGGCAGGGACCCGTGCCTGGGCACCCAGGGTCAGCCATCAATAAACATTCCTTCTCTCCAGCAGAACCAGTCCTTGGCAGAGCTGCAGGTCCTGCTGCTGAGTGACGCCTTAATAGCTGCTGCCACAGACGTCTTCCCCTTGCATGCGGATGTTGGACGTCTCCAAACAAAGGAGAAAGCTCCCCAGGGCAGGTTGTCTTGGGTTTGCTGGCTTCCCCTCTCCCTCTGTCACCATCAACCCACTAGAACTGGAGACCTTCAGCCCATTGCAGAGCAACCAAACCCTCCAGAGCCTGGCAGAGTGCACAGCAGGATGCCCTGCCCAGCTGCCTCCCTCCCTGCCCCAGCATTGCCAACGCTCAGAGGAGTCACAACGCTTGAGAGCAGGTACCAGGACTGCAGAGGCAGCCAGAGAGGCAGTGGTGGAGACAGCCCAGGAGAAGAGGAGAGAGAGAGAGAGTGATTCTTCTGCTCACTTCTTGGTCATTAACAAGCAAAGCATTATGCCTGGGATGAGAAACACAGCAGTGAGCCACAGCTAACTCCCAGTGCTTGTGCAAGAAGAGGTCCCAGTGTGGGCTGAAGGAAACCCAGACTGGCCTATGCCTTCCCAGCGAGCCCTACCGAGCTCCCCTGCAGCACACTCATCCTCAGTGAGCAGCTGTTTCCCATCCCAGAAGGTTTCTGAAGGCTGCAGTTTCCCAGCTCCTCTCCCAGCCCCTCTTCAGTCATCTGCCTCAAACCTGCAGGGAGTCTTTTGTGCAAGATCATCTTCTAATTACCCTCCTTGTCCAAAGCATGTCCAAACTCAAGGACAAGGAGCAGAATTAATTGCTTAATGAGCTTCTGAATAAATTACCTTCTCTGAAGAAGTTGGACAGGACAGAGGAGGAGGGAGGCAGCACTGGAAGCACAGGATCCACACCAGCCCAGGGCATTTTCTCTCCTGTCCCGAGCCCAGGTGACAGCAGCATCCCTCTGGGTGGATGCTGGGGTAGATCTGTTACACTTTGGAGCTCCAGCCATGGAGAATGTGTCCACTGCTCAGCTCCACCCCATCCTAAAGCCCCCTCATTGCTGCTGGGGACCCTTTCTGTTCACCATCCCAATCCTACATGGCAGGGCCTTTGCTGAGGCACCTGTGCCAATGCCAAGGTGCCCGGTGGAGTCATTGCTCTGCAGGACAACAGCTGGAGGGGGCATTTGGACAACGTTTGCACAATCTGTCAGAGGAGTTGTGCAGAAGCTTCCACACCCCACACTGCTGCAGCAGTCAGGGAGGGCTGCTCCAGCCAGCAGCAGGGGGTTCCTGCTCCGGAATCCCAGCAGATGAGTCAATGCAGGAGAATGCAATAGTCACATCGTGTGTCACTCTGCCTTGTAACTGATGACAGACCCCAGCCAAAGCAGAGCAGACACCGAGAGGTTCTCAAGAGAAGGGCCCGAGCTGAGGAGGCCACAGTGTGATTGCACAATTCCCTGCATCCACAGGGAAGGGAAATGTCCTTGGCCAGGAGTAACCAAAGCAAGAAGCTCCCCAGCGGAGGCGCAGACTCATCGCGGCGGATGCCCCCGTGCTGATGCAATGGGGGTGGGTGCTGTGTGGCCTTCCCTGGTGACCAGCCTCAACGAAGGGCCTACCAAAAAAATCACAACACAACAGTGGGAGCTGGAAAGGAGGAAAATTCCAAGCTTATGAGCAGCAGCAGCCCTGATCCCAGCCTGCTCCCCGCAGCGCCGAGGGCTGGGGCACGCAGAGCACACCCCAAGTCAGAGGCTCCAGAAAGGGAGGAGGGAATCAGGAGCTGGAGCTGGAAGCTGAAGCTACCTTTCCCCTCTCTCCACCTTTACTAAGAGCTGGGTGAATTCAGACCAAAGAAGACTCACAGAAGCCCACTCTGGTGGCTGCTGTCAGCGTGATCTGGTGTCTAAAGGCTTTGGACCTACCAGATGAAGATCAGAAGAGCTCACCTGTGACAGAAGAGAGGAGTCTGTCTGTCTGTCCTTCTGAACAGCAAGACAGAGCAACCTGGGCACTACTGAGAGGTTGGCAGAGCGTGAACCCCATCTGCAGTCTGCCCCTGCTGCCAAGGCTGCCCTCTGCTAAGAACACAGCACCAGTGCACATCTGCTCCTAACCTCCACAGCTGGTCCCACTCTGAAGCCTCAGCACAGCCTCACGTGGCCCCAACCACACACCCCATAGATTAGGAGCCTGGGAGGTGCATCTCCCCTCAGCCTGTCATCTCTGGGCAGGGGGAAGGGCAAAGCTAATTTATGGCTGGATGAGCCCCACATATGTCTCCTCCTCTCCAGGGGAGTTTGCTCTCCTGTTTAACCTCTTCAGCCTGCTGGCACTGGAGGAGGAGGATGCAGAGAGGTGCAGGCACTTCTCTCTGCCTCTCTCTCTCTCCCCCTCCCCCTGGAATCTTCCTCTCACTCTTGGTCCTTGGGATTCACCCAATGTTTCTCAGAAAAAAAAGGACCTCAAGACAAGTATGTATTTAATAAGCAGTGAGACAAATAAGCTCCAGTTATCCCAGCAGAATTACAACACCAGAGAACAATTTTCTGCATTCCTCTGAAGGCCTGAAGGAACCCAATTGCCTGCTCTCAGCCTAAATAGGTACCAGACACCAAGAGCTCCATAAGCAAACAGAGCCCCCAAAGTGCAAAAATGAAATAAGTGAAAAGCTTCACATTACACAGAAAGCAGCAGTTTGCACCTTGTTATTAATGGGCTTGACTCTGACCTTTACACCCTGCCTTGCTCAGAGTCAGGGATCTACGAGCCTTGGCACCCTCACAACAATTCCAGGATGAGGAGAAGGGAATGAAGCAGCCTTGGCCAGAGCTGGAGGAGATGATAGAATGGTTTAGGTTGGAAGGGACCTTAAGGATCAGCCAGTTCCAATCCATTGCCATAGGCAGGGACACCTCCCATTAGAACAGGTTGCTCAAGGATTCATCCAATCTGGCCTTGAACAGCTCCAGGGAGGTTGTGGAGCACAGAATCACCCAATGTGATCTTCCATCACATTGGGTGATTCTGTGCTCCACAACCTCCCTGGGCAACCTGTGCCAGTCTCTCACCACCCTCACTGCAAAGAGCTTCTTCCTAACATCCAGTTTCAATCTCCCCTCTGCCACTTTAAACCCATTCCCCCTCGTCCTGTCATTACAAGACCTTGTCAATGGTCCCTCCCCAGCCCTCCTGTAGGTCCTCTTCAGATACTGGAAGGCCACTCCAAGGTCTCTCTGGAGCCTTCTCCTCTTCAGGCTGCAGAGCCTCAACTCTTGTTGGGCTCTTCCCCCTAAGATCAGGAGAAGAGAGTAAATCATAGAATGGTTTAGATTGGAAGGGACCTCAAGGATCAGCCAGTTCCAACCCCCTGCCATGGGCAGGGACACCTCCCACTAGAACAGGTTGTTGAAGGTCTCATCCAACCTGGCCTTGAACACCTCCCTGGGCAACCTGTGCCAGTGCCTCACCACCTTCAACCTGTGCCACCCTCACTGCAAAGAACTCTTTCCTACCATCTAGTTTGAATCTCTCCTCTGCCACTTTAAAGCCTTTACCCCCTGGGATAAACCAAGAGCAAGAAGCAGTCCTTAGCCCCAGGGCTAAAGGTAACCCTCTCCATATGGATTTGTCAACAGCATGGTGGTAGCTGAGGGTTCTGTTCACACACACCCACCCACTCACCCACCCACCCCCAGCTTCCAAGGGTGGAAGGGCTCACAGCCTGGTACAGCACTGCAAGGCTCATCCCCAGAAGGCAGCTCTGAGGTGGTTCATGAGCTCATGTGAACCAGAGCTGGTTCAAGCAGATCCTGTCACCCAGACTCAGCAGCCTAAACCACCTCACTGCTGCCTTCAGAGTGGTGGCAAAGTTTCACTCCTTGAAAGCTGCTCAGTGCCAGGTGACCACACCTGGAGGAGATGACCTGAGGTATGTGGGCTGAAACAGAGTCCTGATCCACAAAGATCTTCAGACACTCTCGTTACAATCAGCAGCAAGAGAGGGCAACTTCCCCCGGGGGTTTAGTTGCCCAGTTGCCTCACAAACAAGAGCTGTCCTCTCTGACTACTCTTCCCTCTCCCCTTTGGAGATGACTTCTGGAAGTGGTTGGCAGGAGAAATGCAGCATTCCTCCTCCTGGATATTCTGATCCAAACTAATCTGACATGAGATGGAGAGACACAAGAAATAAGCCCCAAACCAAACTCAGCTCCTGCCTAAATGGACCCCAGGCTCTGTCACTGCTGTACAACACACACCTTAGCAGCAGGCAAACAAATAAAGGCTGCTGCTCAGGGGCCTGGGCTTTCACTGGCTGCTCTGAATGGAGTGAGAAGTTGAGGAGTCTGCTAACATCACACACAGCTCCCAGGGAAAGGCTTTTGCCACCTCAGTGGCTCCAAGGTCACCCTGGGGCATGTTTCAGGGCAATGGCAATGTTTGTCCGCCCCGAGCCAGAACTGCCACTTCCATCTGCACACATGGCTGTAGCTTAATCACAGCTGGCTGTGTATGGGATCACTGTGGGGTGAACCAGGTGGTAAGGCCCTGCTTGGCACATGGCTGCTCCTATGGAGCCTGAAGAATCCTGCTAGGAAATCCAAGCCAAGCTCCTCCTCGCCCAGGCACTGCTGGCACTCCTGGAGGCAGGAAGGGTTTCATTTCAGCGCCCGCTGCCAGCCTGCTTTCAGCAGAAGCCCAGCCCCTTGCTGTTCCTGCTGTGTCAGGGGAGGACAGTGAAAGAAAGCAGCTCTTGGGATGATACATGGGAGGCAGCCCTTCATTTATAACCCCACACAAAGGCTGGACAGTGTTCAACTCTCAAAAGCATTAGGTCGGTTACCTTACGGGCCCCCGCGGAGCAAGCAGCGAAACTGCAGGAACACAGCACAGCAATTAATCAGCAGGATGAGCCCAGGGTGAGCAACAGCCCCAGTGACACACATGCAACTGGGAAAGCAAGCTGAGAAAACTACCTGCTAGCAGTTAAGCAGCCCAGAACAATTTGGTAGTACCTTTCTGCAGAGCTCCTCAATGAACTCAAGTGTTTGACTTGGATGAGAGCCCAGGCAGCAGGAGCATGCAGCGGAGAGCAGCACTGGCACTGCTGCCTCAACACATGTTTCCTCCAGCCAGGCTTACAAACAAGCTACACCCACACGAGGTGCACAGGTGGCTCCACAGCACTGTGTTTACAAGGTGAAGGAGGATTTGAAACCACAAAACCTCATTGTCAGTTCTCCTGTGTCAAGATCAATTAGAGGTCACCTCCAACGAACTGAAATTGAGTGAGTTCAGAGAACAGAGGTAGGCTACAGCAAGCTGCTTCCATAGGAGTCAGGAGCTAGAGTAATTCCCAACACCTTTGGAAGTCTATGTCCCAGCTTGCCCCAACCCTTCATGACCACCAGTGAAGGTCATCCAGGTGGACTCTCCCAGGTTAGCACGGGGGGAGGTGTGTTTAGCTGTAAAATGTAGATGAAGCACAACACTCCACCTGCTCACATCAGCATTTCTCCACCAGCCTGTGCTGTCCTTAGCACTTCCACCTCACAAAGCCTTGGCTCTGCCTCCTCCATGCTGAGCAGCAGACCTGAACCTGAAAGCTGACATCATTCCAACAAGGGGGGAGTGGGAATGGAAGTCACACCAGTGACCTCAAACCCCTTGGCTGCCACAGCCATCTTCTCACCTCTGCACTAAACAAGCCCCCGTGGCTGGGCTGTGTAGGAAGTGAAGCCTTTGAAGCGCCTCACGTCTCAGCTCTCTTCAAGTCCTGACAAGAACAGGACTTTGGACTAATGCTTGGAAGGTCAGATCTGCCCAACAGACCTCCCAAGCAGGTATCACAACCACTGCTGGCAGTTTCAGAAACCAGCCTGTTCTGAAGGTAAAGCACTTAAAAGACAGAAGAGGCACAACAAAATCTAACCAGAACAGCAACCAGAGGACTGTGATAAGAGCAGTGATAGGACGTGGGGGAATGGATCCAAGCTAGTGGAGGGTAGACAAAGATGTTATAGACAGATAAAGACATAGATGTTACAGATACAGGTTAAGATAGATGTATCTATAAATATATAGATGCTATAGATATAGATGTATGTATACAGATGTGGAAGTTCTTCACCATGAGGGTGGTGAGACACAGGACATTGCTCAGGGAGGTGATGGAAGCCTCATTCCCTAGAGGTTTTTCAGGCCAGGCTGGATGTGGCTCTGGGCAACTTATTCTAGCAGAAAGTGTCCCTGCCCACAGCAGGAGGATTGGAACAAGATGATCCTTGGGGGGGTCTCTTCCAACCCTGACAATTCTGTGAGTTCATGCCACAATCTTCTCACCTCACAGAAGCCTGGAGGACAGAGAGGCAGCAGGTGACCAGCAGGACTAGGGAGGTTATTCTTCCCCTGCACTCAGCACTGGTTAGGCCACACCTTGAGTGCTGTGTCCAGTTCTGGGCCCCTCAATTAAAGTAAGATGTTGAGATGCTTGAACGTGCCCAGAGAAGGGCAGCAAGGCTGGGGAGGGGGCTGTGAGGAGAGGCTAAGGGAGCTGGGGGTGTGCAGCCTGCAGAAGAGGAGGCTCAGGCCAGAGCGCATTGCTGTCTACACCTACCTACCTGAAGGGAGGTTGTAGCCAGGTGGGGTTGGTCTCTTCTGCCAGGCACCCAGGGACAGAACAAGAGGACACAGCCTCAAGCTGTGCCAGGGGAGATACAGGGTGGATATTAGGAAGAACTTCTTCACAGAGAGAGTGATTGGCATTGGAATGGGCTGCCCAAGGAGGTGGTGGAATCCCTGTCCCTGGAGGTGTTTCAGAGGAGGCTGGATAAGGCACTTGGTGCCATGGGGTAATTAATTAGAAGGGTCAGGTGCTAGGTTGGACTCGATGATCCTGGAGGTCTTTTCCAACCTGGTTAATTCTGTGACTGCCTTTGTCTGCACACCAGAATCTGTATGCAGACACTTAAGAAAAGAGCAGATTCAATGTGTTAAGAAGCAGCCTTTTAATAAAGCAAGCAGGACCACACTTTGCTGTTAACAAATACTCTGGAAAGGGCTTATAAAATCCCATCTAAGCCAACTAGCTGTGCATCTGCAGCTGAGGAGGAAGTGTCAATGCTCCAAACATCTGCTCTGCTTGTGTCTTCTCTTTTCTTACAGAGGAACTATCAGCTTCCAGTTGCACAAGTGACTAATGAGAGCAAGAAGGTATTGCTCAACAAATCTATCTTAGATGATTACAGACTGAGCCCAAAGAAACCCACACATTAAGCACCAGTACCAACGTGGAAGCTTGCCAAAGAGACCAGCTTGAATGGCAGAGCTTTCTTCCTGACCCCCACCCCATGTCTATGGGTCAGCTAACCAGCTCCTGAGAACAACAAAACAGACTCCAGTCACCCTGGAGTCAGCTGGTGCCAGAGACTGGACAGCAGAAGGACCTTGATGTTTTCCATAACGAAGCTGATGGGTGAAGAGTCTCAAAGCACTGGAAGAAAAAAGCCAAAACAACAAATTAGCTCAGTTCCAAACCCAGCATCCTTTGACAGACTGAAGGTATGAACACAACACCCCCAAGAAGGCTACCATCCTCTCAGTGCTGATGCCATCAAGTGAGCTTGTAGCAAACATCAACTATTGGCCAAGGCACACAAAAGTCACAAACCCCCTTTGGAAGCCCCAGCTCCAGCCTTGTCCACTCTAAAGGGTTAACCTTCCTGGGAGTGGTCTGAACCTGACCTCAGGTGTAGTGGTTTGCCCACTCCCACTTCCTGTCTATACTCCCTACAAAGACAGAGGAACTTTCTCTTTCTTTCTCTCTTTGCCCTCCCTGCCTGCCTGATAGCACCACCCTTGTCCCTGCTGCTCCTGTTTTACCACATGGTGGGACCACCACTTCCTGAATCTACCTCCCTCCACTGCCATCAGCCTGGTTGTATATATATATTTGTACCTTGTTTCCCTTCCCAACACCTCTTTGTAACTCCCCTAACCTTAAATTAAACACCTTTTAGTTAAAGCTTTTCCTTTTAACCTCCAAATCAAAGCAAGACGACTCTTTGGCTGCTTTACCCCTTTCTCCTCTCTACATCTAATTCCTTTCTTTCCAAAAGGGGGAGAGGGGAAAGCATCCTATTAATGTATTGTTATGGTAGGTGTTTGAGTCTCTGGGAGGCTTGAATCAGACCATTACATCCACTCACCCCTGGTACAGTCGCTCAGCTGGAGGCCAGGACACTGGGAGCACTCACAGGCCACAGCACCCGCAGCACCTAAGCAGAAGCAGAGGGGTCAGGATGGTTCCTCCCTGCACCACAGCTCTCCCAGCTGCTCCAGATACTGTGGAACAGACTGAGGGAGCAGAGAGATGTATTTATTAGATGTTTAGCCATGGATTTCTTAAGCCATACACTCAGACAGGTGAAAACTGAACCCACAGAGGTTATGGTGGAACCCATTCACAAAAATCACAGAATCAGTCAGGGTTGGAAGGGAGCACAAGGAGCAGCCAGTTCCAACCCCCCTGCCATGGGCAGGGACACCCTACCCTAGATCAGGCTGGCCAGAGCCTCATCCAGCCTGGATCATCCAGTTCCAACCCCCCTGCCCTGGGCTGAGACACCTATCAGAGTAGGTTAAGCACATCCAGGGGACCCATTTTAATTCTGCACCATTCAAATCAGCAAACTGCATTTCTCATTTCATTTTTTAGGGTGATTCAGGGAGGTTTTTTTTCCTAATTGAAAAAAAGAAAGAGAACAAACCAACCTGCTGTTCTAGAATCAGACTCATGCTGCTCCTCCTCAGCCCCATCCCCCCCCCTCCCCTTAGGACTCCACCAGGACTCAGCTTATCCTCACGCAAACCTCTCGTTGCAGGAGGCAGCAATGACAGGACTCATTTACTTTGAGGGTTTTACTTTGGCCCTCCTGGCTTCTATCATAACCTCAAATATTACATTCAAAAAGGCTTTTAAAAACCAGAACACTGGCAGCAGGGCAGGAGCTTTTCTCTGCAGCCAGCTTCTTCCCTGCCTCTTCGCGTGTGGCACCTTCCCATTAAGTGCATGAGTTAAGATGTAGATTAGCAAGGCAAGAAACCTTTGCCCTTGGCATCCACACTCAGCTGTGACAGGAAACTTCAGGCTTGCCTTTTTTTTTCACCCCCCCCACCCTCCCTCCTATGAAGTGTAGAACCACTCACTGCACATTGGCAGGGAAGTGCACATCTCCAAACTATACACATTTTCTCTTAGATAAGCAAAAGACTCAAGTGTTTATAAATATGAAAAGTTCAGCAGCTGGCTAAAAAAAAAGTTAATTCTCCAGTCTCACTTAATGAGCTTTTGGGGGGAAAGTGGTAGGGGGATTTGTTCAGAAAGCAAAGCAGAGCATCCCAGAAAGCAGGACTCGCCAGACAGGGCTCTGTTTAGTCCCATTTTCTCTCTCTGGATGGCTGCTATCAGCAGAATGCTGTGGAATCCTTTGACAGGGAGCTGGGAACAGCCACAAAGAGGGGGAAAAAATGTTTGCTCCTGATCTTGCAATCATAAATAGGCCAATATTTAAGTCCCATGACTTCTTTCTTTGTTGTGAAAACATCAAGCCATCCATATCAAAAGGCCTGGGAACAAGGACTGGCAGGATCCTGTCCAATTCCCTGAGCAGGGAGGATTCAGCAGCAGCACTGCCCCAGGATTTGTTCAGCCCTTTAATAGGACCTGAGGCTGCTCCATTCCAGTAGCAGAAGGTTAAAGTAGGATTGATTTGCAGGGGAGGTTCAGCCTGGTGGTTGTGATCAAGTGACCTTTCAGTATCTGGAGGGGGGTAGAAGAAAGCTGGGGAGGGGCTTTTTAGGATGTCACTTAGTGATAGGACTGGAACAAAGCTGGAAATGGGGAGAGTCAGACTGGATGTTAGGAAGAAGTTCTTCAGCATGAGGATGGTGAGAGCCTGGAATGGGTTGCCCAGGGAGGTGGTGGAAGCCTCATCCCTGGGGGTGTTTAAGGCCAGGCTGGATGAGGCTGTGGGCAGCCTGATCTAGTGTGAGGTGTCCCTGGGCATGGCAGGGGGGTTGGAAGTGGATGATCCTGAAGGGAGGCTGTAGCCAGGTGGGGTTGGGCTCTGCTGCCAGGCAGCCAGCAACAGAACAAGGGGACACAGTCTCAAGCTGTGCCAGGGCAGGTCTAGGCTGGATGTGAGGAGGAAGTTGTTGGCAGAGAGAGTGATTGGCATTGAAATGGGCTGCCCAGGGAGGTGGTGGAGTGGCCGTGCCTGGAGGTGTTGCAGCCAAGCCTGGCTGGGGCACTTAGTGCCATGGTCTGGTTGACAGGTTGGACTGGATGACCTTGAAGGTCTCTTACAACCTGGTTGGTTCTATGATCCTTGTGGTCCCTTCCAATCCTGATTCTATGATTCTAAGAACTTCTGAGCCAATTTACAGCACTGCTGTCACTGCAGCTCTCCTCTCCAGGTGTTGGTTGGGGGTCACTGGAAGATGCTGCAGAAGGAACTGTGCCCCACCACTTTCACCAGATGATGCAGAGCTACCTAGTCCTTGACCTATGGAACTACCAGCAAATAAAACCTGATAGTGCATGGAAAAGAATCAGCCCCTCCTGTCTGCAGTCACACCAGAAGCTGGTTTATGTAACAGCACTTTTCAGCTTGCTCAGTGAACTGGAAGGATTTTTGTCATCCCTTCTGTGAACCTTCTTCCTTCTGTCACTGAGACCACTCTGGACAGCAGCTGCTTCAGAAACAGGGCTGGGCTGATGGTCAGGAACAGTGGCTCTCTGGGAGATCAGAAACCCAACTGAGACACAGCAAGGCTGAGCTCTTACCCGCTGCAGGTCACAGATTGCATCAGGTTGGAAATGACTCTCAAAGGTCACCTTGTCCAACCCCACTACACTCAGCAGGGACATCAACTGCATCAGGTTGCTCAGGGTCACATCAAGTCTCATCTGAATGCCTCTGAGGACAGAGCCTCAACCACATCCCTGGGCAACCTGTTCCAGTCTCCCTCCTAATGTCCAATCTACACCTCCCCTGCCCCAGTTTCAAACCATTGCCCCTTGTCTTATCATCACAGCCCCTTCTAAACAGTCCCTGCCTTTCAGATACTGAAATGCAGCTCTAAGATCACACAGAGCAATACCTGCCCTCAAGCAGGGGCTCACACAGAGACCTTCCCTTCAACAAAGGGCACCACCAGCCCAAGCTGCTCACACAGAGACCTTCCCTTCAACAAAAGGCACCACCAGCCCAAGCTGCTCACACAGAGACCTTCCCTTCAATGAAGGGCACCACCAGCCCAGGCTGCTCAACACAGAGACCTTCCCTTCAATGAAGGGCACCACCAGCCCAGGCTGCTCAACAGAGACCTTCCCTTCAATGAAGGGCACCACCAGCCCAAGCTGCTCACACAGAGCCCTTCCCTTCAATGAAGGGCACCACCAGCCCAAGCTGCTCACACAGAGACCTTCCCTTCAACAAAAGGCACCACCAGCCCAAGCTGCTCACACAAAGCCCTTCCCTTCAACAAAAGGCACCACCAGCACAAGCTGCACAAGGGCTAACAGCCAGAGCTGCCTCTAAGGCGACACAAAGCTCTACCTGCCCTCCCAGCACAGGCTCACAGAGACCTTCCCTTCAGTGAAGGGCATCACCAGCCCAAGCTGCACAAGGGCTAGCAGCCAGAGCTGCCTCTGCTGAGGTCTGTGCACGCTGAGCCTTTCTGCCAGCAGCAGCAGCAACCCCTAGTCCCTGCAGCCCCTTCCACCTGTGCCTGCCACCGGCAATCCCTCCGGCGCCGTGCAGCAGGCACCCGTGGCAGGAGCCTCTGCTGCTGGTGTAGCAGGCTGTATACATTGGAACCAGCAAATGCTTCACTGTGATTTTTGGCCACTTGGAGTATTTTTAACCATTTGCCAAGGTTTACTCTGTGATTTATTATGGAGGAAACAAACTCAAGCACTAACAAACGGAAATATGTAAACTCAGACTTCTCAAGTCAATAGAAAGGTATTCAACTCCTTCAAGCCCTTCAGAGGTTGCAGTTTGCTCTAGATTCAACTGCTGGGCACAGGAGCTTGATTAAGGAGACTGAAATCTAATTTGAAGTGGTCAAAATTCAGTTGATTAGGGATTTGGAGTGAAAAAAATCCCCAAATGCACCACACTTTGCAGTTGTCATTCCTCAAGGAGTGCTCTAAATCTGTTTGGGATTCAACAGTTGGGGGTGGGGGGGGAGGGTAAATATTTTTGGCAGCATTTTTTCCCACCAAAGCCAAAACACTCCAGGTGCTCTAACACTGAGAATTTTATTAACTCAAATTGCTGTGTATTAAGTTAAAAAACACATTAAAAGAACCTTTGAAATAATGAAATGCAAGGAGGGGGGGGGAAATTCATTTAGAAAGCTGAAAGGAGTGAAGCCTCCTGCAGATTTAACACTAGATACTAATTTAGAGTATTCTTGGGGGCAGAGAGGGGGGTGGCATTAAAGAGAAGGCAAATTTCTAGTTTCAGTATGAAAATTCAATTAGATGCCTCTGCCACACACCTCCAGACACCAGAGAGAAGCCTCAGAAGGTGTTAGCAGCACCTATGTTACAATACCCAAGCCAAGGTTTCCTGGGCTGCATCCAAAGCAGCAGCATGAGGGAGGGGATTCTGCACCCCTGCTTTGCTGAGACCCCACCTGGAACATTGCATCCAGTTCTGGTGCCCCCTAGCATAGAAGGGGCATAAAGATGCTGGTGTGGGTCCAGAGGAGGTCATGAAGAGGGTCAGAGGGCTGCAGAATCCCCTCCATGGGGACAGGTTGAGAGTTGAGGTTGTTCAGCCTGGAGAAGAGAAGGCTCCAGGGAGACTTTAAAGCAGCCTTCCAGTACCTGGAGGTGTCCAAGAAAAGCCTGGATGAGGCACTTAGTGCCATGGTTTAGTTGATTGGATAAGGCTGGGTGCTAGGTTGGACTGGATGAACCTGAAGGTCTCTTCCAACCTGCTTGATTGTATGATTTTGTTCTATGCCACTGTGCAAATCCAACTCACTCATACAAAATCCTTTTCTTTTTCCTTTCTCTTGCTTCAAGAAACCCAGCAGAGAGAACCTCACCAAGCAACTCTTTGTTAGCATAACATTTGACCTTGTATCTCTTTGGAAATCACACAACTTTGCTAATGCAGCCCTTACAGAATTAACCAAGCAGATAGTCAGAGCCCAGTTACTGTGAACCCAGCCAATTGTGAGCAGCACTGACATTTGTCACTGGCATGGCCAACTACAGCTTCCCACATAAAGATCAACAGAACTTGTGCAAGTGAGGCCCCACTCTCAGACCTGCAAGACTTGGGACACTGCAGAGTAGAATCTCCAGCCAAGACAGAGCTTTTAGGACAAAGTATCCTTATGGAAAAGAAGGCTTTGCCTCCCACATCTCCATTACCTGTTGCACAAGCCTTTCCCCCTCTATTCTGACCAACAAAGCTGGCTTAAGTGATTCACAGAGCGTTCAGAGCTGTTCATTTGCCACTTGTTGTGCAGCATGGCATCCACAGCTCAGGAAAGGTCAGGTGAGAGATTGCCTGTGCAGAAGTGAGACAGCAGCTTCCAGAAATCAGGAGAAGATGACCAGGTTACAGCCAACAGTCGTGTTCACAGATAAGCAAGGAAAAGAAACCCTAAAAGGAGCAGGGCAGAGAGCAGGAGAACAGAGGTGGGCACAGCAGATACCTGCAGCACAAAGGGCTCGACAGCAGCCACAGGCAGATGTCTTTAAAGCCACCCACATCAGAAAGGTGTTCCAGACCTCAATCATGGAATGGTTTAGGTTGGAAGGGACCTTAAAGCTCAGCCAGTTCCAACCCCTCGCCATAGGCAGGGACACCTCCCACTAGAACAGGTTGTTGAAGGTCTCATCCAACCTGGCCTTGAACACCTCCCTGGGCAGCCTGCAGCAATGTCTCACCACCCTCACTGCAAACAACTCCTTCCTAACATCCAGTTTTAATCTCCCCTCTGCCAGTTTAAACCCATTCCTCCTCCACCTATCATTACAAGACCTTGTCAACAATCCCTCCCCAGTCCTCCTGTAGCTCCCTTCCTATCCTGGAAGGCCACTATAAGGTCTCCTCAAAGCCTTCTCTTCTCCAGGCTGAAGAGTCCCAACTCTTGTAACCTGTCCTCAGAGCAGAGCTGCTCCAGCCCTCCGATCATCTTCGTGGCCCTAATGCCTGCCACTGTCTAGTCTTCCAACAGGCACTCAAATAACAGACCTGTGCTCACTGAATATAGCCTCCATCCAGCAACGAGCCCCAAATCTCCCAAAGACCCCACAAGCCACTTAAGCAAGCCCCAGGACAGAGCCAACACTCACAGCTTTAGCAAACACCACCATCAGCTCCGGGAACTGGTGCGTGAGGAGGGCCAGCATCGCCGAGAAGGAGCAGAGGCCTGCTGTGAAGTGGATGAAAAAGGGAAGCTCCTTCTGGGGGTACACAGACACTTCATGAAATGCTGGAAGGGAAAAAAAAGAGATGAAGAACTTTAACATTTGGTACCAGAAAGCAGCAGCCTGCATTATTTACACAGTCTTGTAACTCTCTTCTAGTCTTGCAGGAGGGGTGGGAGGGTGCTCAGAGCTCTTCTGCAGCTTGGTAGGTTTCAGGACTTAAAACTCCTCCAATACTTTTCTCTACATGAAATGTTTGCCTTCTTTTATTAATAGTTACTACACCTCTCTCTTCTCCATCTTTTTGGTTTTTTTCCACTTCACAAAGTGAAGCATTTCATCAGGTTTAGGGCCAGGAGGATGCTCAGAGGCTGCAGCAGCTCTGCTGTGAGCACAGACTGAAAGAGTTGGGGCTGTGCAGGCTGGAGCAGAGGAGGCTCCCAGGAGACCTTCTTGTGGCCTTCCAGGATCTGAAGGGGGCTACAAAAATGCTGGGGAGGGACTTTTGAGGCTGTCAGGGAGTGCCAGGACTAGGGGGAATGGAGCAAAGGTGGAGGTGGGGAGAGTCAGAGTGGAGGTGAGGAGGAAGTTGTTGAGCATGAGAGTGGTGAGAGCCTGGACTGGGTTGCCCAGGGAGGTGGTTGAGGCCCCATCTCTGGAGGTGTTTAAGGCCAGGCTGGATGAGGCTCTGGCCAGCCTGATTTAGGGTAGGGTGTTGGGACTGAATAATCCTTGTGGTCCCTTCCAACCCTCTTTCCACAGGACAGAAGGAAGAGCTGTAAAACTCTCAAGCTGTCAAAGCTACCCAGAGCAATGAAAACCCCAATTCAGGAGCTTTCAACCCTCAGAAGCATTCATCCCATGGCCTGAAGGGAACAACACATCTCTCCTTCCTGTAAGAACCTCAGCAAGGACAGAGCAACCCCCATGTTTTATATACATCTATATGGAGATACTTAATACTTTTCCAGGATCCCTGGTTGAGAGGCTACAGTAAATTCTTTGGGAGCAGCTGACAGAGCAGAGCTCAAAGAAAACAGTCCCAGGACTGGGTTGTAAATTCTGCACCTAGCAGCTCCTTGCAATTTCCAATCTGTGGTAACCAAATCAAAAGGAGGTGATTAGTGGGGCTGAGGGCTGGCATGTGGAGCTTTCAGCACTCAAGACACTACTACTGGTTAGTAGCTGGGGACCTGTCTGGTGAACTTGCAATTACTGGCTCTGAATAGCTGCAGCTCTGACTCCTACCCAGTGATTTGAAAGGGGTTTTAAGAGCAAGGGAAAAGATAGAGTTTCTACAGACCTAAGTGTGAAAGGTCTGCATGCTTCCTGACAAGCTGCTGCTACAGAGATACCAAAAGCCTTCAAAATTTAAAGTCAGTAAACAAAACAAGGAGAAAAAAAAAAGGTTAATTGCCTTCATTGGTAAACTGAAGTCTGAGGAGGAAAAAGTCACTTTCCCCTCCTGGTTCCTATTCCTGAGAGCTGCCATTGCAAGAGCAAGGTCAGCAGAAGTGCCTGGTGCTCTTGCAATTCATCAGTGGCAAAGTGCTTGGGCTTTGGTTTGCTCTGAAGTAGGTGATTTTGGAACACAATTAAGCAGAACATCTGCAGGGCTGTGCCCAACACCCATCAGAGCTGTTTAGTGTTAGCTCAGCCAACACCACTGATAGAAACACTCAAAGAGACCTACAGGAGGGACTACTGGCAAGGTCTTGTAATGACAGGGTGAGGAGGAATGGGTTTGAAGTGGCAGAGGGGAGATTGAAAGTGGACATTAGGAAGAAGTTGTTTGCAGTGAGGGTGGTGAGACACTGGCACAGGTTGAGGGTGGTGAGACACTGGCACAGGTTGAGGGTGGTGAGACACTGGCACAGGTTGCCCAGGGAGGTTGTGGAGCACAGAAGCACCGAACGTGATCAAAGATCACGTTCGGTGCTTCTGTGCTCCACAACCTCCCTGAAGGTGTTCAAGCCCAGCTTGGATGAGCCATTGAGCAACCTGTTCTACTGGGAGCTGTCCTTACCTATGGGAACTGCATGAGTTTTGAAGTCCCTTCCAACCAAAACCACTCCAAGATTCCATGAAAGACAACTCCAAACATTCAGAACCGTTTCAAACCCATCCCTTGCCAGGCCAGTTGAGGCTTTGCGAATCACTCATTTGGCCAATGTTATTTTTTAACAGATACAGTCCAAAAAAAAAACCACCAACAAACCACACACAACCAATTTGTCAGGATTTCTGGAGGAAGCACTGCAATAAAAGTGTTAAGATGATTTTATTTATGGGGAGGTTTGTGTTTAAAACCTAAGAGGAATGCGCGAGTGATCGCGTTGAAATAGCTGCAACGTGTTGGGTGTTTAATTATGCTGAGGAGGTTACAATTTAGGGTTAGCTGCTAACCAAGGAATTCCTTGTGCAATATCCTGCACAAGTGAGAAATGAGTAATTTAAAGCAGTCTGGGGGCAAATTTCAATTACACATGTTAAATATAACTTCAGGGTTTTAACTCAAAACACGTAGGTGGAGCTTTCCTTTTCGCAGCTGTGGTCTCAGTGGGCTTGCAGTGCCCCTTTCCAGCCCACGAGATCCCTGTTTCTCCATCATGTAGAAGCTCACCCCCAAAAGGAATTCTATTAACAGGCACAATTAACAATCCAACTCTCATCTGCTCTTCTCACTTTCAAGAACCAGCCTTGCTGTTCTCAAAGTTGGCCAAACTTAGGCTGAAGTTTGGCCCTCATCTGAAGGACTGATGCTAGGGTGTCAAGCTGACAAACCTAGGGTGAAGGTTCCACACAGACACAGAGCCCTCATCTGAAGGGCTGATGCTAGGAAGTAAAGCTGACAAACCTAAGCTGAAGGTTCCACACAAACACAGAGCCCTCACCTAAAGGGCTGATGCTAGGAAGTAAAGCTGACAAACCTAAGCTGAAGGTTCCACACAGACACAGAGCCCTCACCTGAAGGGCTGATGCTAGGAAGTAAAGCTGACAAACCTAAGCTGAAGGTTCCACACAGACACAGAGCCCTCACCTGAAGGGCTGATGCTAGGAAGTAAAGCTGACAAACCTAAGCTGAAGGTTCCAAACAGACACAGAGCCCTCACCTGAAGGGCTGATGCTAGGAAGTAAAGCTGACAAACCTAAGCTGAAGGTTCCAAACAGACACAGAACCCTCATCTGAAGCACTGGTGCTAGGGAGTCAAGCTGACATTTACCACACACAGCCAAGCACTTTGGGATCAGCTGGGAGGAACACCAGCAAATAGCTGAATCACCTTCAAGGAAGCTCCAACTTCACAAGTCACAGTAAGATAAACAGAGAATACCACAAGCTGAACGTGTCCTTAAGCCTGTGTTTTATTGCCATGACTGCTTAGAAACCACTCACTTGGCAGCAGCTCTCTGTCTGCTGTCTCTGTGCAGCTCGGGTAGGGGTAGAAGAGGTGACCTTTCTCCAGTGGGTACGGGATCATCCTGAAGGCTGAAAAGAGAGGGAGTCACATCAAGTCTGAGTCTAAACCCAGCCATCAGCACCTCAAAGAGAGCTGAATAAAGGCAGAGATTAGTCTACTGTACAGAAAAAGATACTCACTGCCTTCCCAGGTACAGTGCAGCAGGTTGAGAGCTCCTTCTATCCTTTTCCAGTGCTGGAGATGGAAAAATGCATATGCTACTGCCTCGCTGTCCCCTCGCTTCAGAATATGCTCTGGAGGAAGCACCAAGCTCTTCATTTCTAGTAAATACTGAAAGCAAAAAGGGCAAAGCAGGCTGGGTCAGGTGGAATAGCCCCAAATCTCCCCAGCTGTGAAACAGCAACAATCACCTGAGGCACAACCAAGCACCTCGCACAGGGACCAACTGCTACCTGCTGAAGAGTGCTGCCAGGCTGGACTCACCCAGTGTGGGAAGCAGCAAAACCAGATCTGTGTGCAAGGCTCTTAAATTGGGGGGTTCATACACAGAGTATCAGGAGGAAAAAGGCATCTTCACCATAAGAGTGGTGAGAACCTGGAAGGAGTTGCCCAGGGAGGTGTTTGAGGTCCCATGCCTGGAGGTGTTTAAGGCCAGGCTGGATGAGGCTGTGGACAGCCTGATCTAGGGTAGGGTGTCCCTGGGCATGGCAGGAGGGTTGGAACTGGCTGATCCTTGTGGTCCCTTCCAACACTGACTGATTCTCTGATTCCATGTTGCAGACAGCCATCAGTGAGAACTACCAGACCATGTCAGACACCACCTTCTATGATCTTCAGCAAGGCAAAAGCAAAAACCACACTCCTGTGGCTCACTCACGGAGCAGGACACCACAGGTAGGCTGCCAGAGAGCTACAGCTTTAGGCTACCAAAACAACCCAACAAACCCAAGAGTATTTTTGCTCAGCATTTAATCCCTGCAAGTTTCCTTGCAGGAGACCAACTACCTGTTAGCTCTCAAGAACAAAAAGCAAACCAGAAAGCATCAATGCACTATGCAAAGGAAGCAGAACAGACCAAAAGGCAGGGAAATCTCTGATGTGGCTTTACCACAGTACCACAAAGACTCTCTGATTTCAGAATGCTTCCATTTCAGCCTTCTCCCTGCATCAAGAGCATATCTGATGCACAGAAAGGTCAAAGAAGGCAAGAATGAATCATTTTCCATTTCCCCTGAAACACTGGACATGCAATGTTTTCTCCATGGGTATTTGAACCTAGCCTTTTATAGACAGAGGAGCTCCTACACCTATGCAACGACAGCTTCAGCTCCACTGTTCACCTGTGGGTTGTTCTCTCTTAGCATCTAGGGTCAAACTCAATAAACAACCCAAAGCTAATCCACATCCTTTGATCAGTGTAGCTGGCAATTCCTTTGCCTGGCTCCCAAAGTGTAAGAATGCAGCTAACTCACTGATTTATTTCAGCAGATGCCACAAACTATGAGATTATTTACTAATCCAGTTTGAGGACTTAACTTTTCCCATTCAGATTCTTGAAGGAATGTAGGAGGGGTTGTGCCCTGGTCAAATAAAGCACATTTACTGCCTGGCTAGCTTCTTCTCTTAGTGCCTTGGGCCTGCACTCCAGAGGGTAATATTCCTGCTAATCCTTTCTAATCCTCTTCCAGGGTTGGGGTTGGGTTTTTTTTTGTTGTTGTTGTTGTACTTTATTTCTTTTTTTAACACAGTGAAGGATCATTCACACAGGGCTGCTGTGGGAAAATGGTCTCAAATATCTGACCCCTGACCTCACTCCTCTTGCTCTCTGCACTGCTCACTCTGCCACTACAGGGACCAGAAACACCAATTGGCAGAAGGCAGATTGAAATTGGATGTTAGGAAGAAGTTCTTGACAGTGGAACAGGTTGCTCAGGGAGGTTGTGGAGCACAGAAGCACCCAATGTGATCTTTGATCACATTGGGTGCTTCTGTGCTCCACAACCTCCCTGGAAGTGTTCAAGGCCAGGTTGGATGAGACTTATTCCAGTGCTTTTGGCAGGGGGTTGGACCTGGCTGAGCTTTGAGGTCCCTTCCAACTTAAACCATTCTATGATTCTAAGCCTCACACTGCAGGCACTGCCACCGCACACCTCAGCTTCAGGCTCTGGCTGTGTCTGTGCCCAAGTTACCACAAAGAGAAACATTCCACAGTCTGGCTGCTTTCCACATCCCTGTTTAACCACAGATCAGGCAAGGCATCAGTGGAGAAAAGATGTTGGGGTTTAGCAGATTGAAGAAAGTCTTTAGAATCAGTCAGGGTTGGAAGGGACCGCAAGGATCATTCAGTTCCAACCCCCCCTGCCATGGGCAGGGACACCTCACACTAGAGCAGGCTGTCCACGGCCTCATCCAGCCTGACCTTAAACACCTTCAGGGATGAGGCTTCCACCATCTCCCTGGGCAACCCACTCCAGGCTCTCACCACCTTCATGCTGAAGAACTTATTCCTATCATCCAGTCTGAATCTACCTATTTTGAGCTTTGTTCCATTTCCCCCAGTCCTATCACTCCCTGACATCCTAAAGAGTCCCTCCTCAGCTTTCTTGTAGCCCCCTTAAGGTATTGAAAGGCCACAGCAAAATTCTGTAAGGCATCCAGAGGATGACTGAAGAGATTTTTTTCACACAGGAGCAAAACATAACTTATAAACTCCTGATTGGAAATGGCCTAAGAGAAGCAAAGCAGCTGTAAAACGCTTCCCAACTTTCCAAACAAAGCCCAGTCTTGTAAAAGCAAAACTCAGAAGAAAGAGAAACAAACAGGATCTTATTTTCCTTATGCAAAAATAATGTTATGTGCAAAGACAACCACTGCCACAGGTGGGGGAACAAAGAGATTCCTGCTTTGCATCCTCCTCTCTTTTTAGCCCATGGGACAGAAGAAACTGAAAAGTCAAACCCCAAATTTTCTTTCCCTCTACTCCACTGCAACCCATTTGGGCAAATTACTTCCCTTGCTGCCTCTGTTCATTCTGCTTTGAGTGTTTCAGTGCTCAGCCAGAGGCAACACAGCTCTGCCACCTGATAAATTGGTGCTTCAAGGCAACAGTGGAGTAAAAAATAAAGTCATGATGCTAGGATAGGGATAATGTTAGAAGATCAAATTAATGCAATCTGGAATCAGTTTCTGTGGCTGGCTGCAGAAGCACAGCAGGCATTTTGCAAGCAGCACTGTGTGAAATGCTATCTAACTCCTTTTCCAAGGTGTATGAAGCTCCTGAAACAACAGGAGGGGACACCAAAGAAAAGAAGTTTTAGATAATGATAATGCATGATAATCTTCTGCCCCTAAAGGCAGAGGCTAAAGAGAAAAAAAACCTGTCTGAGACTGTCTGAAATGAACTTGCTGTGCTCTTGATCAGTCATGCACACAAGCAGCAATTTCTCCCAGCAATTAGCTTTCTCAGTGCACATTCTATTGGATTGGACAGGCAGACAGAGCAGAGCTGATGGTTAATTCGAGCCTTCACAGCGATGGGCACCACGACTCCATCATCATTTGCAGAGGATTAGGTCCAGGACTAAGCCAACCTTCTGCAGTCAAGGTTTCTGCAGTGGTTCTGGGAGTCACTCACCCCCACACACAATGAATTCACCCAGACTAGACTAAGCTATCTGGAAGCCAAGGAATAAAGCTTTAGACTCACAGCTTAGCACAATATACAAGCAGATATTTGCAGTATATTACAAAGCTTTACAGCTATAGGCAGTTATAAACAAGTTAAAGGTAATACAGAAACACAACAGCCCTCCCAGCAACCAGAGTGCCCAGGAGGGGCTCCCAACCACCCTTCCACCTTCTTTTCACCTCCCTCCCTTATCCCAGGTGTTTGTCTTACATGCAAGGTGAGTCAGAAGGATCAATAAGGAAGGGGGCTACAAGCAAAATGATTAGTTGGGTTATGTGCAGGGTCAGGCAGAAGCAGTTAATACAGCAGAAGCCAGAAAGAGACTCAGATTGCCTTATCTATGTCTGTGTCCTTGTTTTTATATGTCCAAGCAAACCTATGAGTGGAATAGAATCAACCACATTGGAAGACAGGTCTCACCAGGGCAGAGTAGAGGGGGAGGAGAACCTCCCTTGACCTGCTGGACACACTCTGCTTAACACATCCCAAGATCCCATTTGCCTTCTCAGGCACAAGGGCACATTGCTGCGCCATGGATGTTCCCCACCAGCACTCCCAGGTCCTTCTCCACAGGGCTGCTCTCCAGCAGTCACCTCCCAGCCTGTACTGGTGCAGTTCATTAATCCTTCCCAGGTGCAGGACTCTGCACTTGTCCTTGTTGAACCTCATTTGGCTCCTCCAACAGCAAGAGCGTAACAAAAAGATGGCTTTTGTCAGAAGACAGCAAAAAGTCACCCAATAGGATACAATTTTCTCACCTTTGGAACGTGAGGGTTAAATTCCACAGCTCTGTGAATTGCTTCCACGGCATTAATTTCTGCTGTGCTGAGCCCTCTTTTGGAAGCAGTTTCTGGGGAGAATCTGAAGAGGGGAAAAAAAAAACCCACCACACTGAGAAAAAGCAATAAATAACAAAAGCTAGTCAGGTGTTTCTTTTTCTCCATGGAGGATTTACAACTTTTAAACTCCTCTTACACAGCCCAGCCTAAGACCAGCAGCAAGCCACTGGTTCTCCCCACAGCGCTCACTCACCTTTCTGACACAGCTCTGGCTTTCAGCAGGGCTGCTGTGTAACATATTGCTGCTGATTTGGGCAGGCTGATATCTGGGAGAAAACAAAACAATTAAGCCTGTAAGATTTTAAGGCAAAACAAAACACCTTAAACCCACATCCTTTGAGCCTAAAAGGTTGTTACTTCAGGTTGATCAGACAGTTACACCTGGAAGATTCCAGCTCCGATGAGAAACTCGAGTTTCTTTGCAGAGGCTTCTTTCTGCTCCCCAGTCAGTCCCACTTTAGAATCAAAGAATCAGTCAGGGTTGGAAGGGACCACAAGGATCATCTAACTCCAACCCCTCTGCCATTGGCAGGGACACTCTACCCTAGATCAGGCTGACCAGAGCCTAATCCAGTCTGGTTAGAGCCTAATCCAGTCTGGTTAGAGCCTAATCCAGTCTGGTTTAACATCCACTCCGAGTTTAACAACTCAGAGTTGTAGTTAGATGGGAAAGAGGAATTATTTTTTTTCTCTTCTCAATGTAGCAAGAGACTGAAACTGAATTCAAAAAGCAATGCCTGAATAAATACAGCCTCAAGGACAGGCTACTTGCCCTGCAGTTAACCTGCCCTGTCCTGAACATTACAAAGGAACACAATAAATACAGCAGAAGTTAGGTGCCTTACGATGTAAAATGCTTTTAGTCACTCCTGTCTATCTGTCAAGAAGGAGTTAAATGTATTATTGGGCAGCATATAATTCAAGTGTCAAACAAAACAAAGCTTTAAACTAAGCTTCTAACCTTCACTTCATTTTACAAGGGTCTATTCCTCTAGTTTAACACAACCCTGAAGGAAAGCTTGACTAAAGCAGCTGACTAAAGCCACAACAGGACACAAACTAAGCTTCTAACCTTCACTTCATTTTACAAGGGTCTATTCCCCTAGTTTAACCCAACCCTGAAGGAAAGCTTAACTAAAGCACCTGACTAAACCCACATTACATAAGCCAAGCTTCTAACCTTCACTTCAGTTTACAAGGGTCTATTCCCCTAGTTTAACCCAACCCTGAAGGAAAGCTTAACTAAAGCACCTGACTAAAGCCACATTACATAAACTAAGCTTCTGATCTTCACTTAACTTTACAAGGGTCTATTCCTCTAGTTTAACACAACCCTGAAGGAAAGCTTGACTAAAGCAGCTGACTAAAGCCACAACAGGACACAAACTATGCTTCTAACCTTCACTTAATTTAGCAAGGGTCTATTCCTCTAGTTTAACACAATCCTGAAGGAAAGCTTAACTAAAGCAGATGACTAAAGCCACATTACACAAACCAAGCTTCTAACCTTCATTTTACAAGGGTCTACTCCTCTAGTTTAACACAACCCTGAAAGAAAAGCTGACTGAACCCACAACATTACAAGCAGGTAGATGAATCAGAAGGAAAATACAACTCCCATTTTTCTCCACTTCCACAGGGGGAAGGTAAAAAATAAAACATCTTGTAGGTTTTGTAGAACATCCGAGGCCAAGTTTGAGCTGACAATTACAGATTAGGAGGTTAGCACTCCACAGTACAAGTTTACTTTAAAAGCAGACAAAGTCTGGGGTCTAATTCCCAAGTACCACGTTGTGTATAGTCAGATGGCTCTTGTTTTCTTTGTAAATCCCATCCTGGGCTTGTCCATCACTTACTGGAAGTCTGGCTGTCGTGTCAAGCAAAACACAGGGGTGCTACAGAGAGTCTAAAGCTCATATTCATTTTTCCAGATGCTTAGGAGGAGGTAAAAAAAGATACACACACACAAAAAAAAATCAGCAACCCTTTCTGAAGAAAGTGTTGGCAATTTGTGGTGTTAACACAAAGAAGCACCAGGAAAAGAGCAAATGGCTTTGTTCAATCAATGATGCACAGAGAAGAAAGTGGATAGGAGCAGGCTGTGAGGGTGGCCGAGCACAAAAGGGGTAGGTTTGGGGTAAAAATGTCCTAGTTTTGATTCCCTGAAGCAATGAAGTGGTGTGCTCAGGTGATCAAGAAAGCTAAGGGCCTCTCAGTAAAGGACATGGAGGTGTCCATGTCCAGAGAAGGGCAGCAAGACTTGGGAAGGGCCTGGAGCACATCACCTACAGGCAGCAGCTGAGGGAACTGCAGTTGTTCTGTCTGGAAAAGAGGAGGCTGAGGGGAGGCCTCACTGCTCTCCACAGCTACCAAAAGGGAGGTTGGTGCAATGAGTGGGACAGAATTTTGTCCTTGGTGGCAAGTGACAGAACTAAAGGAAACGGAGGTTTAGGGTGGATATTAGCAAATATATCTTCACCAAGAGGGTTATCAAACATCAGAGAGGTCTGCCCAGGGCAGTGGTGGAGTCACCATCCCTGGAGGCGTTCAAGCAGTGTGTGGACCTGGCATTTAGGTACATGGTTCAGTGTAGACCCTTCAGTGCTGGGTCAAAGGTTGGACTGGATGACCTTGGAGGTCTATGATTCTATAAAAGAGTGACTGCTGGAGGGCAGGGAATGATTGCCACAAAACACTGCTTCTGGGTGCCTCCCCTCTGCAGCTGGCAGCTCTGCCAGCGGCACTACGTACACCGGTGATGAGGGAATGGGGAGGTGACAAAGCTCTGAGGACAGTAAGGTAGTAAATATTTAATGAAACGTTTCTCTAGGCTTGCACAACATCTGAAATGTGTCAGTGAAAGGCATCATTTAATGGAGCAAAGCCTGCACACACCTCTGAGCTCTGGCAAGCAGCGAGTTGGCACGTGGCAAACCTCTGCTGAGCCACCTCCATACGACAGAACTGAGAACACCTTTTCCAGTTGACTTCCATCTATTAATTAGTGGCCTAATGTGCTGATGAATTCAGGCACAAGCAGGGATGTAAAAGAGATTAAAAAATGAAAATAATCCTGGAATTGCAGCAAAAGTGAACTCCAAGATTTCTTTACTAATTAGAAGCAAGAAAAACCTATCAGAAGTCGTTTGTGTGCAGTTTAATTGGCCTGGATTGATCTAAAGTGGTTAAGTCATCAAGCCTGGGTGTGTTTAAAAGTTGTTGGGATGTGGTGCTTGAAGATATGGGTTAGGGTGCACCTTGTTATGGGTTGGACTTGGTGATTCTTGGGACTCTTCAGCCTAGAGAAGGATTCGAGGAGACCTTGGAGTGGCCTTCCAGTGTCTGAAGGGGGCCTACAGGAGGGCTGGGGAGGGAGTATTGACAAGGTCTTGGAATGACAGGAGGAGGAGAATTGGGTTTAAACTGTCAGAAGGGAGATTGAAACTGGATGTTAGGAAGTTCTTGACAGTGAAGGTGGTGAGACACTGGCACAGGTTGCTCAGGGAGGTTGTGGGGCACAGAATCACCAAATGTGATCAACGAGCAAAGATTACATTGGGTGATGCTGTGCCACACAACCTCCCTGGAGGTGTTTTCAAGGCCAGGTTGGATTAAACCTTGAGCAACCTGTTCTAGTAGGAGATGCTGCTGCTCACGGCAGGGGGTTGGAAGTGGCTGAGCTTTGAGGTCCCTTCCAACCTAAACCATTCTATGATCCTGAGGTGTTTTCTTTCAATCTCAACGTTTCTGTGATTGGAAAGGAGCTTGACTTGCACTCTGGAAGCATCTATCTGTTGCTGATGAAGGGAATCCAAGTGAGACCTTGGGCAAACAGTTGCCTTTAGGCAGCCACACCATGCCCATCTCTCCCACAGCCTCAACCCACCACCAGCAGCAGCTCTCAGCAGGCACCACTCACCATCATACTTCGCTAGCACTGCCTGGACATCTGCATAAGCCTGCAACTCCAGCAGTGCCTCCAAGAGGTTTTCATGGATGTTCAGCATGCTGAGAAGTGGAAACTCTTTCATCAGCTGCAAAGCAGTAAAGAGAAATAAGCACAGAGCTGCACCAGAACCTTTGAAATAACAGAAACATGACAAGCTGCTCCCTTGCTTTTTATTGTTACCTACATCTCTCATCATTTTCACTGCTTCTCGGATTCTTCCAAGCTTTCTTGCACACATAGCTAGCCTCCTTTTCACATACACCAACACATTGGTGTCTCTTCCTGGTGACAAAGACAAAACCAATTCAGTCTGTCACTTTCAATCCTTACTTCTCCTTTCCTTTCAAAATAAAAACCCACTAGAATCTCACCAGCTCTGCTCTAACCACACTTGAAAGAATAATACACAACTGCCCACAAAAGCCCCCAGGCCAGCCCCAGCCCCTTCACCTCTGCCAGTCCCCCAGCCCCTGCCCCAGTTTCTTCCAACTCTGCCAGCCCCCAGGCCAGGCCATGCCCCTCCCAACTCTGCCAGCCCCCAGGCCAGCCCCAGTCTCTCCCAACTCTGCCAATCCCAGTCCCTGCCAGCTTTGCCAGCCCCCAGGCCAGCCCCAGCCCCTCCCAACTCTGCCAGCCCCCAGGCCAGCCTCAGCACCCCCATCTCTGCCAGGCACAAGCAGAGGAGCCTAAGGACTGCCCTCGTTGCCGCTGACAAATATGTGCAGGGCAGTATCAGGAGGATGGAGCCAGGCTCTGCTCAGGGATGGCCAAGGATAGGACAAGGGGCAGTGGGTGCAAGCTGGAGCAGAGGAAGAGGTTCCACAAGAACACAAGGGAAAACCTTTTCACTGTGAGGGTGCTGGAGTCCTTGAGCAGGCAGCCCAGAGGTTGTGCAGCCTCCTTCTCTGGTCACATTCAAAACCCACCTGGATGTGTTCCTGTGTGACCTGCCCTGGGTGATCCTGCTCTGGCAAAAGGGGGCTGGGCTCATTAGAGATCCCTTCCAACCCCAACGACTCTGTGATTCTGTAATTCCCAAAAGCTATCCAGACACTACAGCAGCTGCCAGGGCAGTGCATGCACAAGCATGGCTAAATCAGCACATAACCAAGGGCTTCTGTGGCTCTCAAGTCCTTACTCAGCTGTGCTTCATGTTGAGGACTTTGGGAGTGGCAGTTCTGAGACTTTCTGTAAATCATTTCTCCTGCCTTCAGAGCCTGCTTGAAATATTTCTCAGCATCCACAATAGTTGTTGCTTCTTCCTCAGCCAGGAGGACATAGGCAGTGGCACAACTGCAACAAGATGAAAAAGAAACCAAACAACCAATTATTCTGAGGGTTAAATTTTAGTATTCCTTGAGTAAATGTTAAAGCACAAACCTTTGCTAGTTTGCAGACAAAACACACACTGGGAGAAACGACAAAAGGAGGAACTGTAACAGCAACTCCAATTATTTTCCTTGAAACATTGAAAACAGTCTGGAAATTGTCTAGAGAAGGGTGTGGGGGGGTTGTTTGCTTTGCTTTTTCAAAAGCAGAAGATATTTTACATAAAACCAACATGAAAATGGGTCACAGAAGTGTGTGAAATGCTTTGGTTTGAGTCAGAAGAGTATTTTTGACCCTCTGACAGCAGTGGCACCTGTGACCTCCAAACACAGCATGACCACAAGGCCATCTCAGGCATACTCAATCTCATCTTCAATTTAAGGCTGTTCCACAGCCCATGCACAAATGTTTTTTGCCACTGACAAAGATTTAACCAAAATCTTTCCCCAAAGCTGTGTTTTATGGAACAGTTCAATCCTTTAGTGAACTGAAGCCCCCTGTACAGTCCTCACAACAAACAGGAGTCCCCCTGAAGCTATTCAGAACTTGGTTAAAAAAAAAAAGCCAATTCTAAGAGGCACAAATTGGTTGTGTCTCAGGATCACTGCACTCACAGAAACACAGCAGCTGAACTGATACTCTAAACTTACTCATTGTTCAACTCTAAAGCTTGATGGGCTGCTTTAATCCGGGCCTGGGGGTTCCTCTCTCGCCACGCTTTCTGCATAACTGTGTGGAAACATGGAGAGGCTGGTGAGGGACAGAGACACAGCAAACACCTGGGACAGAAAGGAAGGCAAGGCTGATTGCTTGCACCTCAGCTGCACATCTGCATTGGCTTCCACCCTGCACATCTCTGACTGTGGTTGTTACAGACAAATGTTCGCATCCCAGCAGGAGCGATGCCCGATGACAGGACCAGATGATCACAGAACCTTAGAGGTTGGAAGGGATCCTCAAGGATCAGCTAGTTCCAACCCCCTGCCATAGGCAGAGACACCTCCCACTAGGACAGATTGCTCAAGGTCTCATCCAACCTGTCCTTGAACACCTCCAGGGAGGTTGTGGAGCACAGAAGCACCGAACGTGATCAGCAACCAAGTCTACTTGAAAAGTGACCCTGGCAGGGGTGTTGGAGTAGATGATCTCTAAGGTCTCCAACCTAAGCCATTCTATGATTATTCCCTGAACACTTCAGAACTCATCCACAGAGAGCTGCAGCCAGCTCAGAGCCAGGCAGATGTACAACTTCCACATTGCTACAGACTTCTGGAAACAGTTCCCAAGGCTTGTGGAAAGCTTGGCAGGAGCAACTGTTAAACACAGGCTCTTGCACAGGCCTGCACTGTCAGCTTTCAAACAGAACTTCACAGCAGACAGGGACAGAGTGAGCTGGGGCTGGCACAGGTGCTGTTCAGGCTCAGGTCTGAGACTGAGACAACTACCAGATCAGGAAGGGTTAAATGATTTCTTTTGCAAAGCACACTTGAGAGGTAAAACATGACAGAGTCAATTCAAGATCTATTGCAAATCATCAATCACCTCCTTACTGAGTTTCTAGGAAACAAAGGAAAAGCCTGAAATGGATCAATTCCAAAGGGTTCCTCAAATGACAACTTGAATTCAGTGTCATGGGCAGGTAGGGAGCAAACAAGTTCTCTGCTATGACTCTAGATCCCCCCAGTAACTTTAGGCCCACACACCCCCTAATGACTCTAGACACCCCCACATCAATGACTCGAGACCATTCCTCCCCACAGTCATAGAATCAAGCAGGTTGGAAGAGAGCTCCAAGCTCACCCAGCCCAACCTAGCACCCAGCCCCAGCCAAGCAACCAGACCATGGCACTAAGTGCCCCAGTCAGGCTTGGCTTCAACACCTCCAGGCACGGCCACTCCACCACCTCCCTGGGCAGCCCATTCCAATGCCAATCACTCTCTCTGCCAACAACTTCCTCCTAACACCCAGCCTAGACCTGCCCTGGCACAGCTTGAGACTGTGTCCCCTTGCTCTGTTGCTGCTTGCCTGGCAGAAGAGACCAATGCTGCCATTAAGGAAAAATTCACAGATTCTCATATTGCATCAGGTTGGAAGGGACCCTCAAAGGTCATCTTGTCCCTTGCAGTCAGCAGGGACACCTCCAATTGGATCAGGCTGCCCAGGGCTGCATGGAGTCTGCTCTTGAATGTCTTCAAACACATTCCTGGGCATCCTGCTCCAAAAAAGAGGGAACATTCAAACTGAAACACAACTTCTTAGAAGCAAACCCAGGCACATGGAGCTCCCATTTGCCACACAGCACAAACTGCTTCCACACCACAGAGGAGCTGTGAAAGAACTCCAAAGCCTCCTGTTAGTGGAGCTCCATCTCTGGCCTGTCTCAGGGACGATAAGAGCAAGGCTGAACCTATCCATGTTTCTTTTGGAGCAAAACTTACTGTCCAGCAAGAGTAACGAGGAAAAATGTCTGAGTTTTGATTTGGAACCAAAATATTAGTCTTGGCTTAGGAAGCCAGACGATACACTCCACTCTGTGAAAGCAAAACACAGCCTCCATCCCCAGGCTGTCACAGGCAGCTGACAGGTAAGGCTTCCGCAACCTGACACCAGCTCACACCCAGCCTGACAAGAACCAGGGAGCAGTTTCTGCTCTAGACACGTGGAACGAGAGGAATGGATGGCAGGGATTGCACTGCTTGTTACTAAGGTTTAAGGAGAACACAACCTGGGTTTGCAGTACTGTGTGGTTAATTATTTGAGAGGGACGAGACCTTGTAACACATCAGGCACCCAACAGCCCAGATGTCAGCAGAAAAAGCACAATGTAAACCAGATCTTCTCACTGAACATCTACTGAACCTCCCCAGCAGCTGAGAGAGGCTGTCATTTCATAGAATCAAGCAGGTGGGAAGAGAGCTCCAAGCTCAGCCAGCCCAACCTAGCACCCAGCCCTGGCCAAGCAACCAGACCAAGACACTAAGTGCCCCAGCCAGGCTTGGCTGCAACACCTCCAGCCACAGCCACTCCACCACCTCCCTGGGCAGCCCATTCCAATGCCAATCACTCTTTCTGACAATGCCTTTGAGATGGAAGAGAGATGTAGATCAGGAAGAAATTCTTGAGTGAGGATGGGGAGACACTTGGACAGGTCACCCAGGGAGGCTGTGGATATGCTCCCTCCCTGGAGATGTTCAAGGCCAGGCTGGATGAGGCCTTGAGCAACCTGGGCTGGTGGGAGGTATCCCTGCCCATAGCAGAGGAGCTGGAACTAGACAATCTCTAAGGTCCCTTCCAACCCAACCCATTCTTTGAATGTATGAGAGTGCCTCACATGGCAGCTTGTGCTTGCCCACTGCAGACCCTGGTACCTGTGTCTGAGGGCCGCAGGGCGTCTGTGTCGCATGTGAAGAAGTTCTGATGATCTTGAGCAGACAAGTTCATGTCATAGTAGGTAAGAGGCTCCTTCCCAGTCACCCACATGTATCTTAGAGAGGATAAACTCCAGTAAGAGGCAGTCCTAGTAAACAGCAACACTGAAACCAAGAGGCTACCTGATTGCTGGACAACTCAAGCTAGTGCAGAACGGTTTCATTTACAGAAGCCTGGAGCTCTAAGTCTTAACTGCTCCAGGTTGTAAGACTCTAAACAGCTTGGGAACTGCTTTCCTAGCAAGCAGCTTTTCCTATGAACTAACACAAGGAGACTTACAACACAGCCAGACCAGTTTAATGGAAGAGAATTTAGATTCAGCATCACTCTCTCAATCTCTGAATAGAGTTTTTCTCCTCCTTGACAACTTTACAGTGCTGTTTGCACTCTTAACACTGCAACTGCCAAAGCCTTGTAAACACAGGACTGGCAGCTCCCATCCCTGTCATCTTGCTGGTCTCAGCTGTCTCCTGACATTACCAGTGCAAGCTCTGTGAAGGAGTCATGTGTATAACCCCAGCTCACTACGAACCATGCCATGGAAAGTAAGAGAGCAAATACCTGCTGTACTCTGCTCCTCTGAAAAGATTGAGAGGATTTCGCCACACTTTGCACTCTGGGGGGAGGAACAAACAAACAAAAAGGCACTTTTTGAATCAAGAACACAAGAAATACCACTTCTGAGCTGCAAATGCAGTTTCACCTGCAAAATCTGCTTCTATTTTATTGTTCTACAACCCAGGCATGATCATACAACCTTCTTCTTTCTGAACTGCTGCTATCACATAGGTATTATTGCCCCCTAGTTGGACATTGAAATTATCTCCCAAGCAGTGGATTCTCCTGCTTTGGACACTTTGAGGACTCAGCTTGATAAGGTGCTGGGCCAGCTCATTTCAACTGTTCTATTACCTAGAAAAGTTGGACCAGATGATCACAGAACCTTAGAGGTTGAAAGGGACCTCCAGAGATCACTGAATCAGTCAGGGTTGGAAGGGACCACAAGGAGCAGCCAGTTCCAATCCCCCTGCCATGGGCAGAGACACCCTACCCTAGATCAAGCTGCCCACAGCCTCAGCCAGCCTGGCCTTAAGCACCTCCAGGGAATGGGCCTCAACCACCTCCCTGGGCCACCCATTCCAGCCTCTCACCACTCTCATGGCAAGGAATTTCCTGGTGAAAATCACTGAGTCCAACCTCCCTGTCTGTCTCCCTAACCTAGGATGCCCTGGGGTACCCCACAGAGGTGGGTTTTGAAAGCCTCCAGAGAAGGAGATTCCACAGGAGTGGACAGGCTACAAGAGTTGGGGCTCTGCAGCCTGGAGAAGGCTTCCAGGAGACCTTGGAGTGGACTTCCAGCATCTGAAGGGGGCTACAGGAAGGCTGGGAAGGGACTACTGAAAAGGTCTGGTAATGACAGGATGAGGAGGAATGGGTTTGAAGTGGCAGAGGGGAGGTTGAAACTGGATGTAAGGAAGAACTCTTTGCAGTGAAGGTGATGAGAGACTGGCACAGGTTGAGGGTGGTGAGACAATGGCACAGGTTGAGGGTGGTGAGACAATGGCACAGGTTGCACAGGGAGGTTGTGAAGCACAGAATCACCCAACGTGATCAAAGATCACGTTGGGTGATTCTGTGCTCCACAACCTCCCTGGAGGTGCTCAAGCCCAGCTTGGATGAGGCCTTAAGCAACCTGTCCTAGTGGGAGGTGTCCCTGCCTATGGCCAGGGGGTTGGAACTGGCTGAGCTCTGAGGTCCTTTCCAACCTAAAACCATTCTACGATTATTAAGGAAAGCCATTGCAAGACTCAGGTCTTCCTTCAGCTCCCACAACATTAAAGCAGAGGCAAAGCCACCCAAAAGCAAGCTCACATGAAGCAGTCTCAGAAGTGGGACAGGGACACTCACCTGGCATTCCCTGCCTGCTGGTCTCGCTCTCCCCAGAGGAGAAGGCAGCTGGGGCTGGGGGGCTGCTCTCTGTGCCACCAATGAGAGGCCTGAGGTGACTGACAGAGACCTGCTCGATGAAAGAGGTGCCATACTTTCGGAAATGCCACCACTCAAACACCTGTCACGGGAGAAAAAAGCACCAGGGACTCCTCTGGGTGACAGAAGCACTGCAGGTGAAGAGCCAATTGCCCACAGCTAACACATCCCCTTGCCAGTGACTGTAGATGGAACTTAACATACAATTCAGCAACAATTATCTAATCAGGCCTGTCTTGTCATGGATCATGCACATAACATGAAAGGGGGAGAGAGGGAAGATAACATTTTAGTCCAATTTGTATTCTTCCCTCCCCAGCTCACACAGAAAGAGCTGTGCCAGCAGAACTGCCCACACCAGCATGTTCTAGCCACAGTGTGCAGTCAGCCACATCTGCACACACAACCAGCTGAAGAGGGGCTGAATGAATGCCTTATTTGCATAATCAAAGTTGTTAGGGTAGCTACACAGTGGCACAAAATCCCCTCCCCTCCAAAATGACTGTGGGAAGCTAAACTAGCCAGCTGGTTTAGGGGAGGGCAAAATCTGAGTGCTTGCTTTAGACACAGAGGTCTGCAGGTGGGTTTGCATTTTCACTGCATACAGACACACAGACAGACACTCCCTCAAGACAAGCTTGAGCTCCTAACCCAGGTATAAGTCTTTTTGTCCCTTAGACTCCCTCCAACACAGAGCAAAGGAGCCTGTGCAATCCATCAGAGAGGATCCTGAGCTCCTAATCCAGGTACAACTTTTTTGTCCCTTAGACTCCCTCCAACACAGAGCAAAGGAGTCTGTAAAATCCATCAGAGAGGATCCTGAGCTACTAACCCAGGTACAACTTTTTTTCCCTTAGACTCCCTCCAACACAGGGCAAAAGAGCCTGTAAAATCCGTCAGAGAGGATCCTGAGCTCCTAACCCAGGTACAAGTTTTTTTCCCTTAGACTCCCTCCAACACAGGGCAAAAGAGCCTGTAAAATCCGTCAGAGAGGATCCTGAGCTCCTAACCCAGGTACAAGTTTTTTTCCCTTAGACCCACTCCAACACAGAGCAAAGGGCGATCCATCAGAGAGGATCCAAGCCCACAATCCCAGTACAAAGGCACCCTCTAGAGCCTGCTCAGAACAAAGCCTGCTGCATTTACCCTCAGAGACAGCACCCGAGAGAGGCTAAAACTCTTTGGGCAAGCAAAAGCAAACAACTTACAAATATCAGTCCAGATATAAAGGATGAAGTCACTGTCAGGGCAAAATAGAACTTCGGAGTCAAAGTGCTTAAGAACACAGTCACTGTTAAGAGAAACAAAACCAGAGACTTAACAAATCGAACTGGAGAACACAAACAGCTTTTGTTAAGCAGTGATAAGTGTAATGCAAAACACAGCCCTAGAAACTTCACAGATAATGTCACTTAGTCAGAGAATCCTTCCCACCTCTAAGTGCCTCTCTGTAACCATCTGTGCCAATGAGTCAGGTTACAGACCCCATCAAAACCCAAACCACCCCCAACAGTTCAAGCTCTCATACAAAGCATCTGATGGTCCCAACCACAGCATGGCTGCTGGGCCACAATAAGCCAATTTAATCTCTTGTTTCAGGTCAATCTAAAACGGCAGAGTGCCGAGTGCTGTTTTAATGCAAGCCTCTATTCGATCTCAAGAGCAGATTGTCTACAGACCTCTCCTCTGCGGTGTTCACAGCCCAAGGCAGGGAATGTCCCTTCCTAGGGCTACTCTACCTGTGCCCCTGACCCACGCTACACAGCAGCTTTGCCACCCACCACCGACCCGACAGAAAGGGAGCAGGGGAGGAACGCTGGGGGCAAAGGGCTGCCCGCCCGGGGGTGACAGCGAGCTCGACGGCCGCAGGATCCCCCTCTATCAGGGCTCCGGCCCGCCGAGACGCTCCGGGGCCGGGAAGCGCCGGGGTATGAGCTGGGGATGCAGCCGGAGCACGATCGGCATCCCCCCCGGGGCGCCGTCTCGGACACTTCCAACTGCCCCGGTACCATCACCGGGCTGCCGAGCCCCGGTTACAACCGCGGAGGTGACGTTGGACACCAGCTGTGCCCAGAACCCGGAGGGAGCAGCCCCGGGGCCAGGCTGAGGCAGTCGCTGTGTCGCCGCGGGAGCTCTGGGACGCTGCTAGCCCTGCTCGGCCCGCACCAGCGGCCTCGCTCCCTGCTACCGGAGCTCGGTTCGGCCGCCCCCAGTACAGGTGGGAGCAGCCCTCCCCCAGCAAGCTCTAAGCCCCGCGGCGCGGCCCGCAGCGTCTCACCGGCCGCCAGACCGTCCCGGAGCCGGAGCGGCACTCGCAGCACCACATAAAAGAGGCCAAGTCCGGCGGCCACAGCCAGGAGTCCGCGGGCCCAGGGCGCTACCGTCGCCGCCCGCCGCCGCAGGTGCTCCCACCGCCGCAGCGCCGCGGCCGCCCCGGGGCACGGCGGCCCCCGGCCGCTCCCAGCGCTGTCCGCCATGGCCGCCGCCGGGGAACGCCGGGAGAGGGGCGGGACGCGCCGCGGGGCGGGGCCCGGTGCGCGCCGCCAGCGCCTTCCCCGGCCCCATCATCGCTCCCTCGCCGGCAGCCCACAGACCAAGCGTCTCCTCACGGCGCAGAGCGGAAAGCTCGAAGGGTGCCCCCGCCTCAGCCGCTACAGCCCTACCGGCGCCGCCCGGACCGACCCGCCCGTCCCTGCGATGGCCGCCGCACGGCGTCTGCCCACAGCCAAGATGGCGCCGGGCGCGCTTCCGGCGCAGCCCCGCCCGCCGCTCCCGGCAGGCTCCGCGCGGGGCCGGGCCCGGGGCTGCCAAGATGGCGGACTTCGAGGAGCGGGTGTCGGACGAGGAGAAGGTAGGGACGGGGCCGCGGCTCTGCGGCGGGACGGCCACGCTGGCCCCGCAGCACCCGCGACAGGGCCGCGGGAGGGGCGGGGGAGGCGGGGAGGATCTCCCGGTGCCGGCGGGACGGCTTCCCTCCGCCTGAGGGCGGGCCCTCCGCTACCGGCTGGGCCGCCGCTGTCGGGCTGAGAGCGCGGCCGGGGATCGGCGGTTCCCGGGGATCGGCGGTTCCCGGGCACCGCTAGGCTTTGTTTTGCCATTGCCGTGTTACCGAGATGCAGCTCAGGTGCCTCAGCGCACGGACATGTTTTCGCTGCTCTTGGGCTTTCGTTTCCCACCTGAGCAAAGTTAGCGGCGCCTTCTGAATCATGGAATCACAGAATCGGGCAGGTTGGAAGAGAGCTCCAAGCTCAGCCAGCCCAACCTATCCCCCAGCCCTAGCCAGTCAACCAGACCATGGCACCAAGTGCCTCATCCAGTCTCTTCTTGAAGACCTCCAGGGACGGTGCCTCCACCACCTCCCTGGGCAGCCCATTCCAATGCCAATCACTCTCTCTGCCAACAACTTCCTCCTAACTTCAGCCTATACCTGCCCTGGCACAGCTTGAGACTGTGTCCCCTTCTTCTGTTGCTGGGTGCCTGGGAGAAGAGCCCAACCCCCACCTGGCTACAGCCTCCCTGCAGGCAGCTGCAGGCAGCAATGAGCTCTGCCCTGAGCCTCCTCTGCTGCAGGCTGCACACCCCCAGCTCCCTCAGCCTCTCCTCGTAGGGTTTGTGTTCCAGCCCTTTCACCAGCTTTGTCACTCTTCTCTGGACATGTTCCAGCACCTCAACATCTCAAACCTGTTCAGCTCCAGAGCACCCTCCGAGCCTGGCTACACCTCCTCTGCTTGCGCCCTCTGCCCCTCGGTAACTTCGGTGTAGACGCCACAAATTATATTGGGTGGAAGGGACTGAGCAGGAGCAAATGGAGCAGTGTTTATGCAAGGGAAGGGAGAAGTGAACAGATTGTTCCTCCTGCGTGGGAACGTGGGGAAAATGACAGCCTTAGAGAACGACGCCGAGTTTCACTTAACGAATCAAGAGGTCTCCTTTTCTGCCAAGTAACAATGGGTACCTACCTAGAGCAGTTAAAGAAACACTGATACTCTTCCTCACGTCATAAAAATATGACAAGTAGGTCTCTTTGCTTTGATTTTTAACGTTCTGGAGGGAGCTTTGAGGGCTCAGGGGTGGGCGTGGAGCCTGCGAGTCTGGAGCCTGCTTTCGTTTTCCTTTAGCTCGTCCATTTCAGCTGCCTTACCTTGCCGTTCCTCACCAAAAGAGCTCGGAAAGTGCAGCTCATCCTGTAGGTAATATTTTAGGTGGTGTAAGCATTGTGTGGAGTGAGTGTTCCAGGACAGAATTCATGTGGTCTTTAGCACAGAACTCAGATGCATCCAGTGCTGTATTACATATTTCACACGATGCCATTTGGCTGAGTTGCATTTGAGCTGCTAACATCGAAGTAATCTTTGCATTTGATGTGAGAAACTGAAGCTTTCTTGTGTTGGAGGTTGTGGTGGTGCAGAAGGTGAAGTAAATTGCATTTGATAATCCAGCAAAGGCTTTAGGGGGCAGGAGCAGAGCTGTGGTACCTGTCTGGGCTTAACGAGGGCTGGGTATTTGGTCTGGGAATAAGAGTCAGAGTCTGGGGTCACTTGGTGGCTTTTTCCTTGGCATTCACCTGCAGTCTGCAGTTGTATCAAAGCACCTGCAGAGAAATTGTCCTGCAAGAACAGGCTCCTCAGAACCACCTGTGCCCAAGTGCTTTCTGGAGTGGAGCAGGAGGGATTTTGCTTGAAACTGGAGCTTTTGTTCTGCTTCATGCCCTAGCTTAGGCAGCTGAGATTGGATTTAAAGTCACTCCATGCTGCACCCATAGGAAAAGCTCATCTTGAGTGGGGATCTGAAAACAGAAACCTGCAGGACAGAGTCACTCCAGGATCCATTTAATAACCATTCAGACCCCTCTAGAATTGTTTCATTTCTGTTCATGAGTTTACCAGTGCAAGAGAAACAAACAATACTCACTAGAGCCAAGCTCATTCATTGCTTCCCCACTTAGCCTCACTCTCTTAAGTCCCCAAAGGCAGATTTTAGGTGAGCTAAGGGATTCCTTTTAGTGCAGGGGTTACTACCTCGTACCCCTGTTGCCTGCTGAAGCTCACTCTGCTGCCGTTTTGCCTGTTGAAATTTGAGCAGCTTCCTTCTTTGAGACTTTCCCCATTTTAGAAGCAGGAAGTTGAGTTTTGCTGCATGCTGCAGAGCTACCTGAAATGGCAACGATGGCCAGGAAGTAGGTCAGGCTGCAGAAAGTCTTCTCTTTTTTTGTGCTTCTGCATGCAAACCAACATCCTGCAACTGAGCTGTCACTGCTTGGAACAAAGCAACTCCAAAACCCAGCAGCCACTGGCATTTTGAATGAATTCATCTCTGCCTTCTTTCCTGCATTCCACTCCTGATTTCAGCAGTTTGACTTAGAAGCTTCTGCATTTAGAATCATAGAATCAGTCAGGGTTGGAAGGGGCCACAAGGAGAAGCCAGTTCCAACCCCCTTGCCATGGGCAGGGACATCCTACCCTAGATGAGGCTGGCCAGAGCCCCATCCAGCCTGGCCTTAAACACCTCCAGCCATGGGCCCTCAAGCACCTCCCTGGGCAACCCAGTCCAGGCTCTCAGCACTCTCATGGTGATTTTATGACTTAAGTCATTAAGAATGTATAGAGATTTTTTTTAAGTGAATGCTAATTTGGAAGATGATCTATTTTTGTCTGAAGCTCAAGCCAGTTAAAGGCAGAGCTGTTACTTGATCCTGCTGGAATAAGGCAAGAGGCCCTTTCTTTGGGAAGGTGGTTGGTTCCTTCCAGGGCTTGCTTTAAGTCATTATGTGACAAACACCACAAACAATTTCTAATTAAAACAGGGGAGGCTGTGGAGAGAAGCAACTTATTTCCAACTCTGGTAATAATAACTCAGCTGAAGGAGTTGGATATATGCTCACTGCTTTGTTTTACTGCTCAACATGGAAAGCAGAGAAAGTAATCAGAGTTGTAAGGACTTCTGCAGTTTACTCTGCTCTTATCAGACCCCACCTGGAGTACTGTGTACAGTTCCGGAGCCTCCAGCACAAGAAAGGCATTGAGCTGTTGTAGCAAGTCCAGAGGAGGGTCAGGAGGATGATCAGAATGCTGGAACAGCTCTGCTATGAGGACAGGCTGAGAGAGTTGGGGCTCTTCAGCCTGGAGAAGAGAAGGCTTCAAGGAGACCTTGGAGTGGCCTTCCAGTATCTGAAGGGGGCTTACAGGAGGGCTGGGGAGAGACTATTGACAAGGTCTGGTAATGGCAGGACGAGGGGTAATGAGTTTAAACTGGCAGAGGGGAGATTGAAACTAGATGTTATGAAGAAGTTCTTTACACTGAGGGTGGTGAGACACTGGCACAGGTTGCCCAGGAAGGTTGTGGATGCTCCCTCCCTGGAGGTGTTCAAGGCCAGGTTGGATGAGGCCTTGAGCGACCTGTTCTAGTGGGAAGTGTCCCTGCTTATGGCAGGGGGCTGGAGCTGGATCATCTTTGAGGTCCCTTCCAAGCTAAACCATTCTATGATGAAATGTCTGGCTGAGCAAGAAGGGCTGCAGCACAGCTTTGCTAGCTGGGCTTGCTGCAAGAAATGTGATGTTTGTATTACTCCAAGGGAGTGGTTTCATTTGGTGCCATTCCTGTTTCAGGTCTTCTGAGATGATTCTCTTTAGTCCTGTAAAAAACATAGAAGATTTGCTTATGAGCACCATAAACTCTTCCTAGTTCCAACAGATACCTGAATTCTAACAAGGCAGGACATGTGGTGCAGTTCAAAGCATTGTGCAGCTTTATTACTTTAGAATCCAAGGATGGCTTCCTTTGGAAGGGACCTCAGAGATCACCTATGCCAACCTCCCTGCCATGGACATGAACAGCCAAGGCTGCTCAAGGTCTCATCCAGCCTGGCCTTCCAATTTCCCAGGGAGAAGGCAGCCACAACTTTTCTGGGCAACCCATTCCAGAGTCTCACCACCCTTGTACTGAAAAACTTCTTCCTCAGATCCAGTCTAACCCTGCTCTCCCTCAGCTTGAAACCATTCCTCTTTGTCCTGTCTGTAGACACTCTTGTGAGAAGTCCCTCTCCAGCCTTCCTGTAGCTCCCTTCAGCTTTTGGAAGACAGCTCAAAGGTCTACCTAGAGTCTTCTCCAGGCTGAACACCCCCAGCTCCCTCAGCCTATCCTCATAGCAGAGGTGCTTCAGCTTTTGGATCATCCTTGTCACCTCCTCTGGCCTCACTCCAGCAGCTTTGTGTCCTCCTTATTCTGGGGACACCAGAACTGGAGGCAGTATTTAAGGTCTCACCAGAACAGAGTCCAGGGGCAGAATCCCCTCTCTTGCCCTGCTGCTCACGTTCCTCTTGCAGCCAGCACACAGCTGCCTTCAGGGCTGCATGAGGACACTGCCAGCTCATGGTGAGCTTCTCATCAATCAATACACCCAAGTCACTTTCTTCAGAGCTGCTCTCAGCCCACTCTACACCCAGCCTAGATTTGTTCTGGGATTGGGCTGACCCAGGTGCAGAAGAAAATGGCTTTTTGTTTTCCAGCTTCTTGAGTACAGTTGGAATTGCTCTGCTTGGCTACGCTGAAAAAAAATCTTAGGAGACTATTTCTATCCTGACAGTGTAAGGCTGAGTTCTCCCTAAATTTGCCACTTGCTGTCACT
Source organism: Pogoniulus pusillus (assembly GCF_015220805.1). Taxonomy (NCBI): domain Eukaryota; kingdom Metazoa; phylum Chordata; class Aves; order Piciformes; family Lybiidae; genus Pogoniulus; species Pogoniulus pusillus. Next base: position 6,597,116 of record NC_087302.1, read on the forward strand.
GTCAGAGCTGGGCTTGTTGCTGGGTTGGTTCAGTGGAGGGTGCAGTGTGCAGCTCTGTGATCCTTTGTGTTCAGTTTCCTTGCTCTTCTCCTCCGTCACAGGTGCGCATAGCTGCGAAGTTCATCACTCATGCACCCCCTGGAGAGTTCAACGAGGTGTTCAATGGTGAGTGAACGAGGACAAGTGAGCAGTGCTGTTCTCTTTGTGTTTCATCTAAAGCTGTGCCACAATATCCTGCTTTTAAGGCTGTTGAGGGAAGAGGACGTTCTCATTCTGTGACTACATCATGATGCCATGATTGAGTCATATGAATGTTGCCATTGGCGCAGGTGAAATGCACCAAGAGAAAGGTTTGATCCAACCTCCAGTAACCAACCCAAGCTCTTTCCTCTCCAGATGTCCGGTTATTGCTCAACAATGACAATCTTCTCAGGGAAGGAGCAGCACAGTAAGTACTGAAACCTCAAACACAAGTCAGATTGCCATCAGAGGTGGCTGTTTCCTCACGCCTGTCCCGCTGTGACAAAGCAAGCCACATGTTGTATGGAGAGCAGTTGTCTGCAGCTCCTTATCCTCCACCAAAATACCCAAGGAGAGGCATAGGGAGGATTCTTTTTTAAAGCCCTAAGTTGGAATTTGTGCTGTGGAGGCTGCATTAAACTGTCAGGAAGGCACCCTGCCAAAAAGTTCCACTCTGCAGCAGCAAGTTTGATCTTGTTAAAGCATCATTTGTCAAGCAAGTGAAGCCTGAAATACTGAGTAATCCTTAGTGAAGTGCAGAAAAAGAACTGCCCTCAGTAAAAAAGCTTTCCAGAGATCTTGTTTATTCTCACAGTCTCATCAGGGGGTGCTTGAAGGTTATGCAGATGAGCTTTTTGATGGTGAGATTTGACTTCAGGCTAGGTGACCTGTCAGTCAGCAGGTCTTTGCAGAAGAAAATTGTGTCAATATTAGCCTACTGGTTTGTTTACCTTGCTGCTGTCTGAATTGTAGCTGGGCTGTTCCTGCTTTGCCTTGGCTTGCTCAGGTTTCCCCCCAGGCTGCCTGCTGTTCTACTTTTGAACTCTGTACTTTTCCTGCCCATCACTGACTAAACCTGGTTTTAAAGATCTGGAGTTTTACAGCTGTTGTCAATAAAAGGTATTGAAAAGCCATTTAAGAGTGCCCAGGAGGATTATTTGCCACACTGAGCTGAAATTGTCTGTAATATCCATCACAGCATGTAGCTGTTGGAGTCAGAAGAGATGTGCATGTACAGCCAGAGTTCAGCTCATGCTCTTTTTGTTCTCGACAGTGCTTTTGCACAGTACAACATGGACCAGTTCACTCCAGTGAAGATAGAAGGATATGATGATCAGGTAAGAGAAAACACTTCCTGTACTTGGTGTGTATCACTGCACTGCCAAACCAATACAGAATCACAGAACTGGAGGCTGGAGTAGACCTCTGAGGTCACCAAATCCAGCCTGTGACCTAACACCACACTGACCAGACCATGTCACTAAGTGCCACATCCAGTACGAATGCTGCTTCATCAAGATGTTGACTGATTTCATTCTGCTCACCTCTCCTCCTTCCCCTTACATCACCACCAACATACTCTCCTTAAGTGTTGTCTGATACTACCTAGAAGCTCTAATTCATTGTTCCTTGCTGAACTCACTGGAATCCCACTTGGAGTATGAATTATTAAAGGTCACTTAAAGCTCAGTTTAAAATCCTTATGCTGCTACCTGCTGACACTTCATCCTGGTGAGTGGTAGTAGATTCTTAATAGTGTTTTTCTCATTTTCTGCCTTTTTAATCTCTTCTCAGCCACTCTAAACCCCACATTATATCTTTGCTTGCACCAATCTGATGCCCTCCAGTCTGTGGCAGGAAAACTAATTTCTGGAGAGCAAGCAGCAAGTGCTCCCAGAACTGAAAAGCTGGCCTGGCCATCTGTTCTCCTCTGGGAACCAAGCACTGACCCAGCCACTCTGCTGTCCCAGATATTTTTAAAGAGGGCTGTCCATAGAAATAGCTTTGGCAAGAGAGAACTACAGTACAGCCTGCAAAACAGATATAAATAAGGAAGTCAGTGTCTGGGAAACCAGAGAGTTGTGGTGAATAATACAAAAGGAGAGAGGGAAGGCTCAGGACTGCTTTGCTCTGTACTTCAGTGGGAGTTATAAGTAGCTACATCTCTAGATTCTTTTTGACCAAGAGAGCTACTGCTACATGGACCATGACAGTAAACAGTCAATTCCAGAGTAAAATACTCCATTCCCTTAAGAAATGAGGAAGAAAAAGAGCAAATTTAACTTTTTAATCACCTATGTGTGTTGAAAGGATGCCCAACTTGAAACTGAATACATGCACTGTTGGAGTAGGGCCATTCCTGGGAGAGAAGACCAAGAGTGGTATCATAGAATCAGCCAGGTTGGAAGAGAGCTCCAAGCTCCTCCAGGCCAACCTAGCACCCAGCCCTGCCCAACCAACCAGACCATGGCACTAAGTGCCCCAGCCAGGCTGTGCTTCAACACCTCCAGCCACGGCCACTCCACCACCTCCCTGGGCAGCCCATTCCAATGCCAATCACTCTCTCTGACAACAACTTCCTCCTAACATCCAGCCTGAACCTGCCCTGGCACAGCTTGAGACTGTGTCCCCTTCTTCTGTCCCTTGTTGCCTGGCAGCAGAGCCCAACCCCACCTGGCTACAGCCTCCCTTCAGGTAGTTTTAGACAGCAATGAGCTCTGACCCTGAAGCTCCTCCAGGCTGCACCCCCTCAGCTTCCTCAGCCTCTCCTCACAGGGCTGTGCTCCAGGCCCCTCAACAGCTTCCTCAACTTCTCTCTGTGATCCCTGTGAGGAACAGAACCTAAAACCTCTTCAAAGTCCTTATTTGTGTGATATTATAGCTCAAAGAACCTAGAAACATTGATACCTCTTGAAACAGTCCGGGGTAAAAGCAACGCAGCCCATTACCAGCAGCAGAGAACTTGAGTATAAAGCATCTAAATTCCCACTTCTTTTCCAGGTCTTAATCACAGAACATGGTGATCTGGGCAATGGCAGATTTTTAGACCCAAGAAACAAACTTTCTTTTAAGTTTGATCACTTAAGAAAAGAAGCAAGTGACCCCCAGCCCGAGGACACGGAATCGGCTTTAAAGCAGTGGAGAGATGCCTGCGACAGCGCCCTGAGGGCTTATGTGAAGGATCATTACCCCAACGGCTTCTGCACTGTTGAGTATCCACCTTGTTCTTCCTCCAGTTCTCTGCTCTGTGACAGTTAGGACTAGGAATGGGCTTTGTACTGCCTGAGCTCTCCATAGGAGAGTCATAGAATGGTTTAGGTTGGAAGGGACCTTAAAGCTCAGCCAGTTCCAACCCCTTGCCGTAGGCAGGGACACCTCCCACTAGAACAGGTCTCTCAAGACTTCATCCAGCCTGGTCTGGAATACTTCCAGGGAGGTTGTGGAGCACAGAATCACCCAATGTGATCATAAGGTTGTGCCAAGCACTTTGACACCCACAGTCACTAAAAAGGAGGCATTATTTGCACCTAGGTGCAAGTGGAGATGTTGCAGACTGTAGTTGGTGGTGGCACATTGTGGTTCCTCCCTGGGAGCAACAAACCTCCACGGTTCTGCCAAGAACAGAACTCCAGAGTGGTTTTCCTCAGCATTTGGGCCTTTTTAACTCTTCTTCTAAATACAGGTTTATGGTAAATCTATAGATGGGCAGCAGACAATTATTGCCTGTATTGAGAGCCACCAGTTCCAGCCCAAGAACTTCTGGTAAGACCATTTCAGTGCTATCTATTTCCTTCCTTTGCTAGTCCTCAGCTAAACCTATCCTCTGTCTTCTGAGACAGTCTGGAGGGCAGGTAGCCTTGGGCTTCCCAAGCTGCTGTCTCTGATCCCCCTCTAACACTTCCCTAAAGCCTTTGGTGTGGCTCAATGACCTATGCAGAGAGGGGTGGCAGTGGCAGAGGCAGACAGAGCCCCCTGAGCTGTTCCAGAGCACAGGGAGATGAGCTGCTCTCTACAGCAGCTTCACTGCATTCAACTCTGCTTCAGACCTGCAATTCAGTGCCATGAAAAGCAACTGGTCATAAGGTGACAGCAGACACAGCTTGCTCTTGGTGGCTTGGTTCTGTTTGTTGTTAGAGCTTTTGGGAAGGAGTTGTCATGCTCTGCTTGTTTGCAGGAATGGCCGTTGGAGATCAGAGTGGAAGTTTACCATCACCCCACCCACAGCTCAAGTGGCTGCAGTGCTCAAAATCCAGGTGAGTTGATAAGCACTGTGCACTGTGGCTTGGACATCATCCACAGGCTGGCCTGTGGTTGTTTCTGTAGCAATGGCCTGTGCACCTCCAACTCAGCTGCACTTGACAGAGCTAAAACCTAATGCCTTGAATTCTTTTATGATTTGTTATGGTTTGGGAGTTTCCTGCCCCCCACTCTTATGAAATCACCCAGCTGGAAGTTAAGGAGTGAAGCTTTATGTTTACAGCTTAGCAGAATGTACAAACAGATATTTACACTATTTACAGCTCTGGACTGAACTAGGCAAATTAAAAGTAACACAGGAACACAGCACTGGGTGGGGGGCAGACTCTTCTCATTTGCTCCCTGTGATAGGACAGGGAGCAATGGGTGTAAATTGCAGCATAGGAGGTTCCACCTCAACACAAGGGGGAGCTTCTTTACTGTTAGGGTCACAGAGCACTGGCACAGGCTCCCCAGAGAGGTTGTGGAGTCTCTTTCTCTGGAGACATCCAAGGCCTGTCTGGATGCATTCCAGACAGGCTGTGTTAGATAGCATTGTCCTGCTCTGGCAGAGGGGTTGGACTCAATGATCTCCTTGGGTCCCTTCCATCCCCTAACACCCTGTGAGCCTGTGAACACCCTTCCCAGATAATCAGTCCCCAGGAAGGGCTCCCAACCACCCTTCCACCTTCTTTCCACCCTTCTACCTTACCTCAGAGTCTGCCTTATGTGCAAGGTGAGTTTGAAAGATTAGCCAGGGGGGTGAGAAAGCAGAAGGATTAGTCAGCAAAATGGAGAGAGCACAGACTCCAGCAGAGACCCACACACTCTGTCTGATCCATGTTTTGTGTTCTTGGGCTTTATACACCTCAGCAAACCTATGAGTGAAGTAGACATCCCCATTGTTTCCTTTTCACAGCCTATCATATAATTCTTCTCACTACGTTGTTCCAGATTGCCTCAAACTAGCACATAATTGCTCTTGTTTCAGCTCCAGGTGTTTACTGCATTAAAATAACCTTGAACAGTCTTGACAAAGAATGAAGCCTTTTAGAAAAGCCATTCTGCTTGTATCCTCCACATAAGCAGGGCAGAGTGGCACAACAAGGCTGTTGGGCCATGCTGGCAGCTTCTGGGGGCTCCAGGGGCTAGGAAGTGAGTGCTAATGAAGCCTGCCTTTTGCCTCTGTCCAGGTTCATTATTATGAAGATGGCAACGTTCAGCTGGTCAGTCACAAAGACATCCAGGACTCTGTGCAGGTCTCAGTAAGTGCTAAAAGGCTTTCTTTTAACTAAAGCAGCTGTTTCATTCCTTTAAGATCTCCTGGAGCATGCACTTCTGTGACTACAGCCTCTTGACTTCAGTGTCTTTTCCAGGCAGAAAGGGACCTGGGGGTGCTGATAGATAGTAGCTGAACATGAGCCAGCAGTGTGTCCAGGTGGGCAGGAGAGCCAGTGGCATCCTGGCCTGGCTCAGGAGCAGGGTGGGCAGCAGGACAAGGGAGGTTCTTCTGCCCCTGTGCTCAGCACTGCTCAGGCCACCCCTTGAGTGCTGTGTCCAGTTCTGGGCTCCTCCATTGCAGAGAGATGTTGAGGTGCTGGAAGGTGCCCAGAGAAGGGTGGCAAGGCTGGGGAGGGGCCTGGAGCAGAGCCCTGTGAGGAGGGGCTGAGGGAGCTGGGGGTGTGCAGCATGCAGAAGAGGAGGCTCAGGGCAGAGCTCATTGCTGCCTGCAGGGAGGCTGTAGCCAGGTGGGGTTGGGCTCTGCTGCCAGGCAGCCAGGGACAGAAGAAGGGGACACAGTCTGGAGTTGTGGCAGGGTAGGTCTAGGCTGGATGTTAGGAGGAAGTTGTTGTCAGAGAGAGTGATTGGCACTGGAATGGGCTGCCCAGGGAGGTGGTGGAGCGGCCGTGGCTGGAGGTGTTGCAGCCAAGCCTGGCTGGGGCACTTAGTGCCATGGTCTGGTTGGTTGGGCAGGGCTGGGTGCTAGGTTGGGCTGGCTGAGCTTGGAGCTCTCTTCCAACCTTTTTCATTCTATGATTGTGAAGTCATTAATCAATGTGGTTGTGTTTAGAGTCATGTGGGAAGCTCAGATTCTCAATTGCTTCAAATCAGACTGTCTCAGACAGTGCAACCTGTTGGAAAGCTTCTCTATGAGGCTCTATTAATGAAGGCAGAATGTGCTTTGTGTATCCATGTGCATGGGAAACCAGCAGCAAGAGCAGTGTGCTAGGGGAAACTACGAAGCCCTGTAGCACAGCAGAGGGAGCAGCAGTCACAGAGTCCCTGATCTGTACTGAGATGGCCACTCTGTGCTCACTGGAGTGCAGCCCTGCCTCAGCCTGGAGCACAAGCTCCAGCCAGTACATCTGTGAGACACCCATCATGAGCCTATGAGACAGAACCTGCTGATGTTACCCACTTCATCCATCCCCAGGCTGTTATTTGAGAAGAAATCTGTGGTGTAGCTTTTGCAAGTTGCTCTTAAACACCAGAAAACATGTTTTTTCCTTTCATAGAGTGATGTCCAGACAGCTAAGGAGTTCATTAAGATCATAGAAAATGCAGAGAACGAGTACCAGGTAAGCTCAGGGCTGGTTAAATGGGTTGGAATCATATCAGTCTCCATTCACAGTGCCTGGAGATGTGGAAAAGGGACCTCATTCTGGGCTGATTCTGGTGTGGACTGTAAGAATCCCCTAGAAAAGGGCAGTGGGATTTGTTTAAAGCCTGTAGCTGTAAAGCTGTGCAATTTCCAGTCAGGTTTGCTTTGTGCTTATCTTAAACAGTGTCTGGAGCAAACATGGGAGGGAGTGGGAGAGTCTGAGTGTGCTCCTCTGTGACAGTTAGAAATAGAGAGGAGATCTGGAGCTGTGTCACAGCTTTTCACACTGTGTCTGTGCGAGGGACTTGATACAGATGAGTGGAACACCTGCAGCAGCAGGGGGCTGGACAGAGACCCTTTTCCTCACAGGCCCTGGTGAGGTGGTTGCAGATGAGCAGTGTATTTCCTTCACCTTGAGGAGAAGGGTTTGTGGTGTCAACAGAGTCCTGCATCCTCACAGCACGTTAGCCCTGACCAAACCTTGCTGGTCTCCAGGCTGCTGACACATGGGTTTGATGGATGGACCACTAGATAAAGAACTGGCTTGATGGCTGCACCCAAAGAGTGGCTGTCAATGGCTCCATGTCCAAGCGGAGGCCAGTGACAAGCAGAGTCCCTCTGAGATCAGTCCTGAGACCAATCTTGTTCAACATCGTTGTCAGTGCCATGGACAGAGGCACTGAGTGCAGCCTCAGCAAGTTTGCTGCCCACACCAAGCTGTGTGGTGCAGCAGACAGGCTGGAGGGCAGGGATCCATCCAGAGGGACATGGACAGGCTGGAGAGGTGGGCACAGGCCAAGCTCAGGAGGTTCAACAAGGCCCAGTACGAGGTCCTGCAGATGGGTCGAGGCAATGCCAAGCACAAATCCAGGCTGGGCAGTGAGTGGCTGAGAGCAGCCCTGAAGAGCAGGTCCTGAGGGTGCTGGTGGAGGAGAAGCTCAACAGGAGCCAGCAGTGTGCACTTGCAGCCCAGAAAGCCAACAGAGCCTGGGCTGCAGCAGCAGAAGTGTGGCCAGCAGGGCCAGGGAGGGGATTCTTCCCCTCTGCTCTGCTCTGGGGGACCCCACCTGGAGTACTGCATCCAGTTCTGGAGCCACTATTACACGTGGGATGTGGAGGTGCTGGAGAGTGTCCAGAACGGGGCCAGGAGGATGCTGAGAGGGCTGCAGCAGCTCTGCTGTGAGCACAGCCTGAAAGAGTTGGGGCTATGCAGGCTGGAGAAGAGGAGGCTCCCAGGTGACCTTCTTGTGGCTTCCAGGATCTGAAGGAGGCTACATAAAAGCTGGGGAGGGACTTTTGAGGCTGTCAGGAGTGCCAGGACTGGGGGGAATGGAGCAAAGCTGGAGGTGAGGAGGAAGTTGCTGAGCATGAGAGTGGTGAGAGGCTGGAATGGGTTGCCCAGGGAGGTGGTTGAGGCCCCATGGCTGGAGGTGTTTAAGGCCAGGCTGGCTGAGGCTGTGTGCAGCCTGCTCTAGGGTAGGGTGTCCCTGGGCATGTCAGGGGAGTTGGAACTGGCTGCTCCTTGTGGTCCCTTCCAACCCTGACTTACTCTATGATTCCACTTTGCAGACAGCCATCAGTGAGAACTACCAGACCATGTCAGACACCACCTTCAAAGCCTTACGCCGGCAGCTTCCTGTCACCCGCACCAAGATCGACTGGAACAAAATCCTCAGCTACAAGATTGGCAAGGAAATGCAGAATGCTTAGTGTGGGGCTGAGGGAGAGGCCCAGAATGTTTCTGTGCAAAAAAACAAATCGTGGTCCTATGCCAAGTAGAAGGGTTCCAAACCAGTGCAGCGTTTTCCCTAGGGCTTTCAGAGTTAGCAGGTTTTCCAGCCTCACCCAGCACTATAGAACAAATTGTGTTGTCTTTCGTGGGGTTTTTGTTTCTGTTTTGTCTTTCTTGCCATGTCAACCTCCTGTATTTACTGCTAGGTCATTTTAGCTACGCCACGGCTGTGGTTCAGAGGTGTAGCATCTTTACCAATCATCCATTGTCTTGGTTGGAAAACTTCCTAACTGGAAAAGCCCTACTCTAAATAGAGCTGAGGGTGCAAAACGTTCCCCTTGCCCCCCTCACAGCACTCCAGGTACTCCACTAAGTTTGTCAAACCTACCAACAGCTGCAAGGTAACAAAAACAAGGCAGCAAATCTTCCTCTACCCTTATCGCTGCCCTTCACACAGCAGGGAGCCTGCAGGCTTCCGTCTCCCTTATCAAATGAGTTTACAAGGTCCTTACAGACTCCACCTCCCCCACCCCACCCCCCAAGCCAGCTCTTCCAGGGATCTCTTCTCTCTTTTAACCTGAAGATTTGAGCCATGTTCCCCCAAAGTGGCTGTTTCTGCTCTCCCCACCTCGTGTGTGTGTGTGTGTACGGTTAGCAGACATCTGCGTTCTCGCTGCCCTGCAGGCTCCTGAGGCAGGCAGGCTGGGTGGTGGTGAGACATGCAAGTGTCCCTGGAACAACAAGGGGTATGTTGTGCTTTCATGCTTTGTGGCAGGTTCCTAAAATTCGTATCCCAGGTGTGTGGATGCATAGTGTACAAAATAAACAAACTTGCACCCAAGCAAGAGAAAAAAACTTCCCTTTTTGTCGTTGTTTGGGTTTTTTATTCTGGTCTGTTGTGCCCAGTTTCTTGTCGTACTTAAAGGGGGGGTTGGAGTTTTATCTCAGTGCTCTCTAAATGCTCTGTTGCTTTGTGGAAACAAAAGCAGCAAGTGCTGCCAGTTTCCCTGAGGGGAGGCTGAGGTGTGCATGTGGCTTTCTCAGGCAGGGCACAGAATAGGGATTAGCACAGAGCCTTCCTTGCAGGTTCTGCTTTTTAAACTGGCTCATGTTTGACTGCTTTTAAGTACACAAAAGGAGGGAGGTGGAAAGGTAGGGGTGGGACTGATTAGACCTCATGGTTTGCACAGTGGTGCCACAGATCAGTGTCTGTACTTATGGATGTGCAGCTGTAACACTGATCCTGCCTCACAAACTGCTGGCTGTGTCCTAGGCCAGGGACGCAGGACAAAGCAGGGCTGACCTCGAGGACTGGGGCTGTCCTGGGGAGGATCTGCACACCCTGTGCAAAGAGCTGGTCAAGGACAGGGCTGCTGCCAGCCAGTGTTTGTGCAAAGGCTCTCCTCCTTGCCACAGCACAGAGGAGATGAAAGGTTGTGTGGATGGGCAGCTCGGGTGCCGTGGTCTGTGGCCATGGTCCCAGCCCAGACAAGCACTGGAGTGATTCCAAGAATGTGAAGCTGAAGCAGGGCCCAAGATAAAAGCTCTGCTCTGTGCACACCCTTATCTGTCTCAAGGTTAGTCTTCCCTGCTCCAGGTTACATCACAAGCAGCTCACCACTACTCCTTCCAGCCTTCAGACCATTTCCATCTCTTTGTTCTTCTCCAAATCTTTCACTAATCATCCCTCAGTCCACCCCACTCACTGCCTGCCTCCAAGCCCTTCCCTCCCCTAGCAGCTTTCTCCACAGCAGGCTCAGCCATTCCATCCTCTCCCCTTCTAGCTCCTGTTTCTTCCTTGGAGAAGCAGCACTTGCCCTGGTTCACCACCACTGGACCACTAAGCAAAGAGCTAACCTAGGATGATGCAGGTCTAGAGATGCCCTAATCCTTAAAGCCATCAGCTATTGTCTGCTGGAGACCAGAGGCTGCAGCAAAAGTTGCAGCGAGCTCCAGAGCAAGATAACCTCCTGGGCTGGCTCTGCTGAGGTGGACAAAAGTCAAAGTGACCCTAATGAATCACAGCAAGCAGCCTTCTGAGCCAGGGACAGCAAAGCCAGCCCTGCCCAGTGCTGCAGGACAGGTCCTGCGAGCCCGGAGAGAGCAGTGGTGCTGCCCAGCTGCCCCCTCAAGGAAAGAATTTTCCTCTATTTGCTTCACAGCTTAAAGCTCCAGGATTCTGCCTGCAATATCCGCCAGAAGGAGCCACAAGCAACTTCTTCAAAGGCAGCACTCCCATTTTTTAAGCCTTGGAGCCCTCCTGCAACTTGCAAAGGATCCTATACCACCTTGGAGCCCTCCTGTAACCTGCAAAGGGTCCTATACCACCACAGTCCATTGGCCACCTCCAGACAATGTCAGTTCATCGGCAGAGCTTGGGACAGCAGCCAAGCACCTGAGAGAAGATGAGGGAGCCAGCAGACTTCCCCCAACATCCCTGAGCCACAGCCAAAGTAAAAAACAGCACCATGGGCTGTGCCAGGGTCCTGAGCCCCGGTCAGGGCTCACCATCCTCACTGCCCAGAAAGCAGCTCCTGCTGCACTGTAGGGGGAAGGGAGGCTACAGCCCCTGGTCTCTCACCTCTACCCCAGAGGCAACCAGTGCCAGGGCTGCGGGCTGGAGTGGAAGAGACCTAACCCAGATCCCTGGCACTCGGCAGCCCTGCTGCCCCCAGCACTGCAACCACAGCCCCGTGTGCGGGACTTCTGGGGTAGCCCTGCAAGGGAGGGGTGCGCACCTCTCGGGCTCCCGGTGCGCCAACCCCCTACACGTAGCCAGGGCGACTCCCACAGCCGGGACCCTCTGCGGGGTGCGGGACTCTGGACACGGGGCGATGCTGCGGGACCGGCCAGGAGCCGCCCCCGGTCCCCTCCCGCCGCCGTCCCAGCCGCGGCGGGCGGGTCCGCAACCTGCACGGCCCCTTTCGCTTTCGTTTCTCGCTACGGGATCGGCCCCGGCCCTGCCCAGCCCAGCCCTGCCCGGCACGGCTCGGTACGGTACGGTACACCTCGGCACGGCTCAGCTCGGCACGGCTCGACCCAGCTATGCCCCGGTTCACAATAGCGGAGACCAAGTGGTGCGGGGAGCAGTTCGTGCAGTTCCTGCTGGACACGGGCCGGGAGCAGGAGAAGCGGCGGGACACGCTGCGGAGCATCTACAACCTGGAGTTCCGAGGCAGGTGAGGGCTCTCGGCCGGACCCGGGCTGCATCGCCTGGGAATGTCCCCAGCTAGCCAGCACCCAGCCCCTGGCCAGCTTCACCGGTGTCTGACTAGCATCGCCCAGTGCCTGCCCAGCATCACCCATCTCCAGCTGGCATCGCTCGGGCTTCACCCGGGGTGGGCAGGAGCTGGGGGGGGGAGGTTGGCACTGAGGAATAGGTTGGGGCTTTCCCTCGCCATCAGAGAGGACCCGCAGCAACTCAGCTCAAATTCAGGGATTCTGTTCTCCAGTCACGGGGAATAAAGGGGCAGCACTGTGGGGGCAGCCCCTGCGCCCCTGGGCTGTGGATGTAGTCAGAAGCAGAGCTGCTCTCCAGACACCAGCCCCACTTGGGTCCCCTTCACCTCACCACAGCCCTGCTGGGATATTTCCCAGCTGCATGGGCCCCCAGCAACTGCCTGGCCATGGCCACTCACACTCCCCAGCTCGCTCTGTTGACACCAGACCCGCTCGCCTTTGTGCAACATCACCGCAGTTAATCATTGGCAAAGCTGGAAGCGCTGTGGGAAGTGCCTCGGGATGTGGGAGTAGGGACGTGGGGAGGTATCGTTGCCAGAGGCACAATGGCCACATTTTGGAGGAGCTGCCATCTGCACCTGCTCTGCCCCTGGGACTGTGTAGGGACCTGACCCCTCTGGACGGCTCCTTCTGTGGACAATCTGAGGCCAGGGAGAGGTCTGTGCCCCGCTGCTGCTTGTGCACTGGCAGGGACAGGGACTACTGCATGGCTGCTGAGGCCAGACAAAGGTGCTATGGCACGGCTGGAATGGCCTTGGCACGGCTGGAATGGCCACGCTACAGCATGGAGCTGCTGGAGCAGCCTGCAGGGATGCAAGACCTGCGTGGGCTGGTGAAAAGCCACAGTCCTTCTGCCTCGCCCAGCGCAGAGGGGAGATGCTGAGTGCCCCTTACCCGAGCCTCTGTGCCCACTTGCCCCTCCCCTCCTGCTTACCTCCTCTCAGCTGGTGCCCTCAAAGAAACCTCTCTCCCTGTGCAGGACTGAAATCAAAATGCCCAACTTCTCCTGCATCTTGTATGCTCTGAAGGTGACCCACCGGGTGCAGGTGTATGGGGAGTTGGTGCTCTTCAAGAAGGTAAGGGATGCCCTGGGCTGGGCAGGGGGCAGCTCCTGCACCCACTGGGACTGGGTCTGTGGGAGCAGGACCCCAGGGCTATGCTGATGCTGGCTGCTCCTCACAGGACAAGAAGCGTGTGGTGGTGGCAGACCAGTACTGGAGACCCAGAACCAATGCAGAGGCATTGGCACCAGCGTCGGCATCAGCGTCGGCACCGGCATCGGCATTGGCACCAGCATCAGGGCAGCAGACCAGCTCTGTTCCGCAAATGCCCCAAACCCACGCCAAGAAGTGGTACGACCAGAAGCACCCTGCCCACACCCACCCTGGCATGGCCCCAGGAGTCCCCCACCCAGGCTGGAGCTGACCCTCTTGTCCCACAGGGCTGAGTCCATCCGTGGGAAGCACGGAGTCGAGATCGTCTCGGACTATGACCAGGGCAACGGGCACATCCGCTTCCCCGTGGTGCCTGGCGAGCCCCAGGCAATCACCATCCTGGTGCAGAACTGTGGGACAGAGACTGTGACACTGCAGCGGTGCCAACCATGCCAGCCAGCACGGGAGCTCTCCTTCACTGATGAGAAGGGAGTGATGTGGGGACAGTCAGTGCTGCTGCACCCAGGTAGGGCCCCATCCCTTGCCACATCCTCTGCCCTGCGCCCTACCCTGCCAGAGATGCCAGACCCATCTCTCGCCTCTGTGCCTTGCAGGCAGCAGGTACCCTGTTAAGGTGCGATGCCAGGCCACCTGCAATGGGTACTTCCATGCCATGTTGATCTTCGAGTTCACCAAGGAGCCCCACCAGCCCTTCAGTATCCATCGCTACGTCGCGGCTGTCGCTGAGGGCGAACTGGCCAGGGACCTGGGGCCCTCAGAGCCTTTCCAGCCTTACCAGGCTGGCCTCCGCCGCCCTGTCACTGTCATCACCGAGGATGGCATCCCCCCCAGCAGGTACGTGGCAGGATCATCTGCTGCCATCCTCTGCAGGGGGCCCCAGCCTGTTCTCCACCTGAGACAAGGCTAAGTTGCTTGGGACCTGGCTTCTGGCACCCCAGGACAGTGCTTCATCCCTGTGTGATGGATGGCAACAGTGGGGTTAGGGGCATCCTGCTTGCCAGAGCCATGGGTGGCTGCAGCCCAGGGGCAGCCCAGCCCTGCAGTCCCTATGGCACCACTGTCCCTTCTGCCCAGCTCCCAGCAAAACGAACTGGAGAAGGAAATCCCTCTGGGCACCTACCAGTACCCAAAGAGCTACAAGGACACGATCATGCTCGGATCCAATGCCAGTGCCAACACCGGCTGGGCTGCCATGCAGTGAGTACCACCCAGCCCTGTGCCTTCCACCCGCTGTTCCTTGGCTGAAGTGTCCCCAGGGCACAGTGACCTCCCTGCTGCCTGCAGGTTGCTGCTGGAGGCTCCCCTGAATGCCAAGAACTACAAGGAGAAGTTCCAGCTGCTGCTGCACCTGGAGGAGATCCAGATGGAGGTGAACATCCGCTGCTACGACATGAAGGACGTGACCATGGATCAGGACAGGGGGCTGCTGGTCCTCAAAGTGCGTAGAGCAAGCTGGGGGGGGGGAGGGGGGTGTCAGAAAGGGTGCTTGGGGCTTGAGGGTGCCTGGCATCACTCTGGCTGCTTGGCAGGTGCCCGGCGTGGCTGAGAACCGCCCGTCCGTGCTGAAAGGAGACCACCTCTTTGCCCACCTGAGCAGCGAGCGGGACCACTCCCCCCTTGTCCAGTACAAGGGCTACGTGCATGGCGTGGAGCTGGAGAGCGTCAGGCTCGGCTTCTCCACCAAGTGAGTGATGTCCACCTCCTGCGCTGGCAGAGCTCTGCTAGCGCCGCTTGGAACCGCTGGAGGCCAGGCGTGGGCTGGGACAGGCTGGGGAGGACGTGGGGGAGTGTCCCTTATGGCCTGCTCACACTGCTCCTTCCCAGGCTGATGAAGAAGTTCGTGAACAACCTGAAGTTCGATGTGACCTTCACCTTCAGCCGGCTGCCGCTGCAGGTCCAGCACCGGGCTGTGGACATGGCCATGCGGCACGGCTTGGCCAGCATCCTCTTCCCCTCTGCCTCCTGCCACCAGCCCCTCCTCACAGGCACCTTCCAGCCCCAGTGAGTTCAGATGCTGGAGGGGACGAGGAGGGAATGGGTAGGTGAGGACCTGGGAGGGGATGGAGACCCAGCACACTCGGCCCCTGCTCCTGCAGGTGGTTCGACCGCAAGCTGCAGTCCAACGAGGAGCAGTGCAGAGCTGTGACACACATCGTGATGGGGACGTCCAGGCCAGCCCCATACCTGATCTTTGGCCCCCCGGGCACTGGCAAGACAGTCACAATAGTGGAGGCCATCAAGCAGGTGAACAACCGTTGACCATAGGTCCAGCCCCCCAGGTCACTGCTGCCCTCCCTGGCCCACGAGGCTCACTGCCACCTCGTCCCACCTAGGTGTGGAAATGCCTCAAGGACTCCCGGATCTTGGCCTGTGCCCCTTCCAACAGCGCTGCAGACCTGCTGTGCCAGCGCCTCATCAAGGACTTTGCTCCCCGGCACATCTACAGGCTGATGGCCAGCTCCAGGAACTTCCAGGAGGTGCCTGCTGATATCAGAGTAGGTTCCTGTACCTCTATCCTGGCGCCCCATAGCCCATCTGTGTTGGTGGCCCTGGAGAGAGCAGGGTCCCACCAAACAGCTGTGTTTCAGCCCTGCTGCAACTGGGACAACCGGCTGAGCTGCTACGTGTACCCCAGCAAGAAGAACCTGGGCTGCTACCGGATCATTGTCACCACACTGGTGACAGCAGGAAGGTCAGAGGAGATGGGGTTGTCCACACCACCCACAGTGGGGGGACCTCACAGCCATCTGTGAGGGCAGCAGGGGAGGGGTGTGGAGAAAGGTGGGCAGAGGGCAGGACCTCTCCTCTGTGGGAGGGTGAGGACCGAGGCAAGGGAATGATTGGTGATCAGCTGGGGCAGGGCTGCTGAGGAAGCCTCACTCAGCTCTCCCCCAGGCTGGTGTCAGCCAACTTCCCCCCAGGGTTTTTCTCCCATGTCTTCATCGATGAGTGTGGCCAGGCAGTGGAGCCGGAGAGTGTGATCGCCATCGCGGGTGAGTGGTGCCCAGCTGCCCTCTTGGGGACCAGCCTCCCTGTGTGGCTTGAAGATCCCCCCACTGAATTCTCTCTCTGCCTAGGGCTCCTGACTGCCATGGATCAGAAGACCAACCCCAACGGGGGGCAGCTGGTGTTGGCAGGAGACCCGAAGCAGCTGGGTCCTGTCCTGACATCACCGCTGGCTATCGAGCACGGCTTGGGTGAGTGGGGAGAGAGGTGAGGCTGCTGCCAACAGCCAGGGGGGTAAGCAGCCTTGCAGGCAGCCACAGGGTTCCTCTGGGCACAGGCACCTCGCTGCTGGAGAGGCTGATGCTGCACAACCCCCTCTACAAGAAGTCAAGTGGAGGATATGACCCTCAGTTTGTCACCAAACTGCTCTGGAATTACAGGTGAGGATGGGGACAGCACATGGATGGGCACAGGCAGGGTCCAGAGCCCTGTAGTGTCACAGCAAACCTTCTGTCTCCAGTGCATCGTGCCTGGGAGGGTGCTAGGGCTGCATGCACCTACCCTGGGCACTGTGCTGTCTCTGCCAGGTCCCACGAGGCCATCCTCAGGATCCCCAATGAGCTCTTCTACGACAGTGAGCTGAAAGCCTGCGAGCGCAGCGAGCTCGACGTCCGCAACACCTACTGTGCCTGGGAAGAGCTCCCCAAAAAAGTGAGGGGGGCACCAGGGAGGGGGCCTGGGAGGATCTCCAAGCCATAGGTGGAGCAAAGCCCAACCCTGTCTATCCCCAGGGGTTCCCCATCATATTCCACGGGGTTTGTGGAGAAGACCGGAGGGAGGCCAAGAGTCCCTCGTTCTTCAACACGGCTGAGATCGAGGTCCTGGTTGGCTACCTCAGGAAGCTGCTGCAGAGTGGGGGCAAGAGGGGCATCCCCAGCATCTCACCCAAGGAGATTGGCATCATCTCCCCCTACAGAAAGCAGGTGAGGGGCACATCTCATGAGGAGAGACATGCACACACAAGGAATAGGGGGCACTGGGATAGATGGGCAGCCTCAGGATGGCACAGCAGGGTGGCTCGGGGGGGGGGGGGCTGGACAGGAGCAGTGTGGGCAGCAGGACAAGGGAGGTTCTTCTGCCCCTGTGCTCAGCACTGCTCAGGCCACACCTTGAGTGCTGTGTCCAGTTCTGGGCTCCTCCATTGCAGAGAGGTGTTGAGGTGCTGGAAGGTGCCCAGAGAAGGGCAGCAAGGCTGGGCAGAGGCCTGGAGCACAGCCCTGAGAGGAGAGGCTGAGGGAGCTGGGGGTGTGCAGCCTGCAGAGGAGGAGGCTCAGGGCAGACCTCATTGCTAGGGCTAAGGCTGGGTGCTAGGTTGGCCTGGATGAGCTTGGAGCTCTCTTCCAACCTGCTTGATTCTGTGATTCTATGACTGTGCCTTCCCTAGGTGGAGAAGATCCGGAGAGCCATCACCTCCCTGGACCCTGTCCTGCGGGCACTGCCAGACATCAACCTGCTGAAGGTATGGTCTTGGGCATGGGGCAGAGAGGAGCCCACCCTGTTTGTGGAGTTGCTTCCTGGTCCCTCAGCAGCTGTCCCCACCCCAGGTGGGCTCCGTGGAGCAGTTCCAGGGCCAGGAGCGACGTGTCATCCTCATCTCCACGGTGCGCAGCTGCAACCAGTACCTCATGTTTGATGAGACCTTCAAGTTGGGCTTCCTCAAGAACCCCAAGGTACTTTGCTGTCCCGAGTGAAGCTCTCTTCTTAGCACCCCCTGCTCCCCTCTGCTCTCCTGCAGCCAGCAGAGCTGCTCCGGGGGCTCAGTGCTGCACTGAAGGTGCCTGCACCCAGGTGGGGCTAGGAGGGACCTAGCAGGGCTTCTGCAGGGCCTCCTGTGGCAGGCCAAGGGGTGATGGTTTGTAGCTAAAGGAGGGAGATTCAGACTGGAGAGAACGGGGAGATGTCTGGCACTAAGGGTGGTGAGACCCTGACCCAGGCTGGCCAGTGTCTTGGAACCATTTCAGATCAGGTAGTCTGGGGCTCAGAGCAACCTGCTCTAGTTGCAGATCTCTCTGCTGACTGGGGGGGCTTGGGCTGGATGAGCTTTAAAAGTCCCTTCCCCCCCCAAACCATTCTTTCATTCTCCTGTTCTCTTCTCAGAGGCTCAACGTGGCCATCACCAGGGCCAAAGCTCTTCTGATCGTGGTGGGCAACCCAGCTGTGCTCAGCAAGGACCAGCACTGGCAGAGGTGAGCTCCTGTTTGCCCTTCCTTACCACTTGCAGATACTGCCTGGCCATGCCAATGCTATGGAGGCAGCGAGGCCAGTGCCAGTTGCAAGGTCAGTGTCAGCAGCAGGGCCAGTGCCACCTTCTGCCCATACTCCCCTTGCTCTGTGCCCACAGGTTCCTCAGGTACTGCAGGGAGCAGGGGGGGTACACTGGCTACCCCTACGAGGATGAGAGCCCAGCTGAGGATGGCCTCTCCGCTGACCTCCAGGGACTACATCTTGGCCATTAGCAGCCAGGTGAGCAGGGCCTGGAACCGCCCACAGAGCTGGGGTGAGGAGTGGCACAGCCAGGGCCAGGCTGCGCCCTGCCACCTATGCCACTGGGAGGCTTCTCCTGAGCAAGTGCAGTGGGGTTCACAAAGGGCTCTTGCTCAGGGGGGCTGCCTGCCCCCTCCCAAGCCAGGGGCCAGCTCTGTCATGAAGTTTCTCTGCAGGAAACCCTCCCTGAGACAGGAGAAGCCCTGCAGAGCTTCAGCACCCCTCAGCATGCAGCAGTCTCCTGCTCTCCTCCCACCTTGCTCCTGAGGTGCTTGGTGTTGCCATGCATGCCTGCAGAGATGGGCAAGGGGGTCCTGACAGCCATCACTGGCATGGGCATGGGCAGGTTGCTGCTCCCCTTGCAGAGTGGGACCATACCAGTGCTGAACTGGGACCACTCTGCTTTTTAAGCAGTTTTTTATACTGTTGTGGAAAGTCCTTTCCCTGTGCCTGCTCCATTCTGTCCACGAACAGCCCAAACCAGAGCCTGGCCTCTGAAGAGCATCACACAGTGCCCAGGGGAGCCTGGTGCTGTCGTGGTGGGTGCAGGCAGCAGGCAAGTACATGTCTGGGCACAGAGTGGCTGGTGTTCCCTGCCAGGGAGCAGCCTGGCCCTAGAGCTGGCATGGCCACCCAGGCACACCTCACTTTGTACCCTTGAAATAAATGTTTAGAGAAAATAAGCTGTGTTCACGTTGAGTCCTGGGCTCTGCCACCACCCCTGGGGCTGCTGGAGAGGGGTGGGCTGGCTGCAGCCCTGCTCCAGGAGGGTCACAGAGGCAGGGCTGGCTCCAGCACACTCTGTGCCAGGGAGTGGGCACAGCTGGGGAACTCCTGCTCTGCCCTTTGCCTGTAAACTGCTCCCTGGGTCCCACCCAAGCCCACGGTGATGAGCCCTGATCCTGCAACCAGTGGCTGGAGCAAGGAGGGCTGAGACTGAGCAAGGCCTGTGCCCTGCAGCACGTGGAGCCAGCCTGGGCAGGGGCACAGAGGGCAGCCAGGGGGAGGCCAGGCAGGCAGAGTTACACTTACTAAAATACCAGTTTGCATTTATTCTCCCAACTACGCAGTTCAGTTTACTGGTGCCAAGTCCGTGACCAATGCAGACTGGAAGGCAGCGCTGCTGGCAGAGCTGGGCAGAGGCACAGTCCCGCGGGCAGAGTGCTTCTGGCAGCAGCCAAGCCCAGCTCTGCCCATAGATGAGGCTGAAGGCTGCCCCAGACACGTCTCTGTGAAACACTGGTGCGTGCTGCCCACCAGCCGCAGGGACGCCGAGGGCACAGCAGACCCCACAGGCGAGCTGCAGGCACCGGCACCTCCAGCTGCTGTGGCACCTGCCCGGAGCCGGAGATGCCCGCGGCGATCCCCACGGCAGAGGCACAACCAGGGAGGCTGGCACAGAACGGGGAGATGTGGGGAGCTACGGAAGGCCCAGCCCATGGAGAGCAGTGGGTACTGAAGGCACTGGCCCCTCGCGGTCCTGCAGCCTCGTGGGGTCACCCCACGGGCTTGGGTGGCAGCTCTTGTGCAGAGGGTCGCGGGGCAGGTACTGGCACCACCAGGTCCCGGGGCGCTCAGAGCAGCGGGCAGCCTCTGCGCCTCTTGTTCTTGCGCACCTGCAGCCCCGCGCGCGTGGCCATCTCGAAGACCTCCCGCACGCCCTCCTTGGTCTTGGCCGAGCACTCCAGGTAGCCGAAGGCGTTGATCCTGTTGGCCATGTCCCGCCCTTCCTCTGGCTTCACAGGCTCCTGGGATGCACAGAATCGTGGAATGGTTTAGGTTGGAAGGGAGCTCAAAGCTCAGCCAGTTCCAGCCCCCACCCCCCCGCCATAGGCAGGGACACCTCCCACTAGAACAGGTCACTCAAGGCCTCATTCAGCCTGGCCTTGAGGATAGAATCACAGAATTAACCAGCTTGGGAAAGACCTTTGAGATCATTGAGTCCAACCTAGCACCTAACCTTTCTAATTAACTAACCCATGGCACTAAGTGCTTCATCCAGGCTCCTTTTAAACACCTCCAGGGGTGGGGACTCCACTACCTCCCCGGGCAGCCCATTCCATAAAGAACTTCCTAATATCCAGACTGAACCTGCCCTGGCACAGCTTGAGGCTGTGTCCTCTTGTTCTGTCCCTGGGTGCCCAGAGCCAGGACAGAGAGGGGCAGGTCACAGGCTGAGGATGCAGCACCCAGAGCCAGGACAGAGAGGGGCAGGTCACAGGCTGAGGCTGCAGCACCCAGAGCCAGGACAGAGAGGGGCAGGTCACAGGCTGAGGATGCAGCACCCAGAGCCAGGATAGAGAGGAGCAGGTCACAGGCTGAGGCTGCAGCACCCAGAGCCAGGATAGAGAGGAGCAGGTCACAGGCTGAGGCTGCAGCACCCAGAGCCAGGATAGAGAGGGGCAGGTCACAGGCTGAGGCTGCAGCACCCAGAGCCAGGATAGAGAGGGGCAGGTCACAGGCTGAGGCTGCAGCACCCAGGGTTGTCCCTACCTGCTTCATCTTCGCCAGCTCCCGCCGCGTGTGCTCATCGTTCCGCAGATCCTTCTTGTTCCCCACCAGGATGATGGGCACGTTGGGGCAGAAGTGCTTCACCTCTGGTGTCCACTTCTCAGGGATGTTCTCTGCAACAAGCAGGTGTGGATCTCCATGAGCTAAGGTTCTGCTCCCCTTTGCAGCATTCTCTTCTCCCACCACTTCCACTCAGCAGGAAAGTTCCCAGCACCTTCCTGGAGTGCAGGCAAAGCCAGGAGATGGAGGACAGGGACTGGCACCCTCCCATGGGGTTTAACAGTAGCACCCAGCCCTGTGGCAGCCCCAGGCCAGGTCTCCTCTGGCTCCCTGCTCCCTACCGAGGCTGTCCGGGCTGTCAATGGAGAAGCACATGAGGATAACGTCTGTGTCTGGGTAGGAGAGTGGCCGCAGCCGGTCATAGTCCTCCTGCCCTGCCGTGTCCCACAGGGCCAGCTCCACCTAAAGTGAGGGGGACAAGGACACACCTCAGCAGCTTGCAGACAACTTGGCAGCTTTTAATCTTCCTCAGCTACAGCTACAGTCTGCCTCAGGCTGGGGCAGGTTCAGTGTGACCCAGAGACCTGGATCATCCAAATCACACAGACCAATGCACGCAGCAGCACCGGGCAGTGGCGCTGGGACCAGGGGAGAGAGAGGACAGTAACAGCTCTGGTACCCGGTGGCATTCCTTACCTGCTTCCCATCTACCTCGATGTCAGCAATGTAGTTCTCGAACACGGTGGGCACGTAGACCTCGGGGAACTGGTCCTTGCTGAAGACGATCAGCAGGCAGGTCTTGCCGCAGGCGCCGTCCCCCACGATCACCAGCTTCTTCCTGATGGCTGCCATCGCTGCGGGCACAGGCGTGGGGCAGTGAGCCACAGCAGCCACGGGTAGCTCCCCGCCCCTCCCGACTCCCTGTGCCCAAAGTCTTCTGCACAACTGCCCAGAAAGGTACCAGCCCCAAGCATCTGGGCACACATCGGCACAAGCACCCACTGAGGGTTAGGACAGAGGCTCTCCCAGCCCCTTGCCAGGCATGCTCCAGCTCCCACACCAGCACTGCAAGAACCAGCCTGGCTGGAACCACTCTCATCCATCACCGTGGCCAGAGACATCACACTGATGCCCCAGCCCCAGTGAGTGCCAGTGGCTGCATGCAGAGACCTCTGCTTGACTCCCGGTCCCGGGCAGCAAGGGTCCTGCCCCCACCACCCAACCCTCACTGCGCTGGGCTTCCTCCCTGTGCCACCAGCCCAGGGAGATGGCTTTTCTGGTGACCTCAGAGCCACACACCCCCACCAGCTTTATTTCACATTATAAATTCTTCAGGGCAGAAGCTGCACCAGAGGTTTCACCCAGGCACACTCACCAGCTCCCAGATAACCCCAGCAGCAGCAGGAATGTGCCAGGCTGAGCTCTTGGAGGTCTGGGTGAGCACGACTTGCGTGCCTGGCACCCGACACTGGGCTGGCCCCATCCCAAATCATTTGACAAAGGAGCCTTTGCCACATAACAACGAGAGCCGACGCTGGCACCGGCAGCAGGAGAAGCTGCCAGCCATGTGCAGAGAGGCTGCCCTCTGTCCTGCATCACAGGGATGCAGCCTGGCAGGTGAAACACTTTTTCCTTGTGCCCTCCTGCTCCTGCTGGTCCCAGCTGGACCAGGAACACCCACACAGCCAGGAGCCCACTCAAGGTGATGACCTTTGTGTTACAGAGGCAGAAAAATAGGCTGGAGGAGTCCTCTGTTTCCTGCCCACTTGAGGAGGGGAAGCTCTTGAGGACAGCAAGAAATGTGTCACCTTGCTGGAAGCATGAAACAGGAGAATTAAGGAGCCCAAGGCTGCTGGCAAACACATAGTGACCAGAGCTGGCACAGCGACTGGGTGGAGACCCAGTGGTGTTGCCATGGCACTGGGCAGAACTGAAAGGGGGCAAGGTGGAGCCCTACCACTCCACTCTTCCACTTATCACCTGCCAAATTGCTGACCAAAAATACCAAGAAAAGTTCTGTGCAGCTGATAAAGGAACAACTGGTTGAGCACCAGGAATGATGGCTTGACTGCAGTCCCACCCCACACTCTGCACTGCTGCAGATAAGGAGGTATAAATATTGCCCCAATTTCATGTCCAATTTGGAGGGCATCGAGAGTTGGATGCCAAAGGGCTGGGGGCAAATCAACAAGTCTGCCCCTCTCATTCCTCACCACCCAGGGACACCCTTTGTGACTTCAGCTAGGCTGAGTGCTTCCCCAGGGAGATCCAGTGTGTGGCTACGGTTGTGCTCTGGAGCTCATCTGCAGTTCAGTGCATTTGTCACCAGCAATCCAAAGAACCTGGACATGTTGCAGGGCAATAAACCAAACCATTTGTGCACTGACTGCTGATGATGAGCCTGGCCAGACCTCCAGCAGATGTGCTCTTTGGGTACCTGGTGTTGTGCTGCTAGTCCAAACAGCTGGCATAGAATCATAGAATCAGACAGGGTTGGAAGGGACCACAAGGATCAGCCAGTTCCAAGCCCTCTATCATGGCCAGGGACATCCTACCCTAGATCAGGCTGGCCAGAGCCTCATCCAGCCTGGCCTTAAACATCTCCAGGGATGGGCTGCCCGGGGAGGTGGTGGAGTCGCCATCCCTGGGGCTGTTCAAGGCAGGGTTGGACGTGGCACTTAGTGCCATGGTCTAGCCTTGAGCTCTGTGGTAAAGGGTTGGACTTGATGATCTGTGAGGTCTCTTCCAACCCTGACGATACTGTGTGATACCTCCCTGGGCAACCCATTCCAGGCTCTCACCACTCTTGAAGTGTTGACTACACAGCTATGTGTAGCTGACCCAAGCCTCTGTGATGACCCAAGCTACTATGTGTAGCTGACCCAAGCCTCTGTGATGTCTGAGGGCCTGCTAGAACACAAAGGGATTGATCTCTTCCCAAACTGATCCTCTTCTAAATACAACACACCTCTGCTGCAAACCATCCTTCTTGTCTGACCCGAGGTTCATCCTCCCTCCATCACCTCCACAGCACGGGAAACGGAGAGCTTACAGTCAGAAAAGTCTGTTTACCTAGAGCCAAAGCTCCTCTGCCCACAGCAAAGAGCCATTTGTGACTCCTGATCTCACCGACAAGCCGGGACAGCACAGCTGCGGGGGATGCGCTGCCGCCCAACCCACTCAGCACAGGAGACACAGCACAGCCAGCAGCAGGTGCCCGAGGGAGACAACCGCCCGCTCGCAGACAGACACCAAGGTCTGCCCGTGCCCAATCTGTTGGGCACCAGACCTAAAACAACAACAAGAGGAGCGGCACAGCGCAGCAGGGATGGGTGCCAGCTCCCCCTGCCCACACAGTGAGCCGACCAGGGGCCGGCAGAAGCTCCAGCCCAGCTCCTTCCCACGGCCTCCGCTGTCCGCCCTGACCCGGGACGGCTCCAGCCCCGGCAGCTCCCGCGCCCGGCGTGATGCCGAGCGGTGACTCAGAGGGCAGAGGCACCGTCCCCACCCAAAATCTCGGCACAGTTCATTCCATTACTCACGAGAGTGGCCAGAAATAGCCTATTGCTAACGCGGAGCCGAGCGCAAGGGCGAGTGGGGCGAGGAGACTGCGAGCACCTCTCATGCCTCGGCGGCTGCCCAGGCTGCCCCATCTCCCTTGCCCCCCCCACCCCGAGCCGGCCAGCACAGCACCAGGTGCTGATGGCACTCTGCTCCAGGACAGATTAACTCCTGTATCGCTCAGCATGATGAGGCCAGTCCCTGGGACAGGGGAGCCCCACACAAAGAGCTCTGCCTTGTTCCCAGATCAGTCGGCAAGGAAGTAGGAAACGTGAGGACAACTTGGGGACAGCTTTACCACGACTGCCAGCAGGCCAAAGGATTCCCAGGGCACCATCACCCACATCAGACATGCAAATTCAGATTTTAAACCTTGCTAACCACCCAAGTTACAGCACAGAGTGCCCAGCCACTCTGGCACCCAACCCAGCTCATACAGCAACCGCAGTGCTGGGGTGGCAGCAGCACCTGAGATGCCTCCTGCTCATCCAGAGATAAGGGCAGGGAGCAGCACCTTTGTGCTGGCTACTCCCACAGTGGCACTGCCAAACCCTCAGGGCTCTGATCCCAGCCCCATGCCTGCTGCTGCAGGCAGGATGGGGCCAGAACGGGACAGGCACAGGTTTGGTGTGTGCCACCACGACTGGCAGTGCCCACGCTGCCAGCTCCAGCCTGATCCTGCTCTGGCAGCTCCTTCAGCATGCCAAGAAACTGCAAAACGAAACCAAGTTGATCTGCTCTCCTCTCTAAGCAGCTACTCTGGAGTCATCACCATAAAGCAGCTGGAGCTCCCCAAGACAGCCTGTGTCTTATTGGTCCCTCTCTGCTTCGTGCCTCAAAAATGTGAAACTCCTGCTGAGCAGGAAAAGGGGAATTCCTCTGGCAGCAGGATGCATCCATCATCCCGGGTTTGCTCTGGGATCTCAGGAAATGGCAGACAAAGACGTTAAGGCTTTGGGAAAGGGACAGAAATCTTTCAGTGAACCTCCTTGACGAGGCTGCAGCTCCCTGAGCCAAAAGAATCGCAGAAGGTTAGGGATTGGGAAGAACCTCAATGGGTAATCTAGTGCAACCTCCCCCTCAGCCAGAGCAGGATCACAGAGGGGGTTTGTTTTACAGCAGAAATTCCCAAGCGCTGCTGGTGACAGCCGCGCCCCGGCCAGACCTGTCACACCACTATCAGCAAACCCAGCCCCAGCTCTGCTCTGCCCACAGCCCTGGCCGCAGGCACAGCCCCAGAGCCTGGACAGGGCTGCCGGGGACGGGGCCATGCTGGGAGCAGCCCCTTTGCAGGGTCACCCCCTTCATAGAGACACCCCCAGCACAGCCTGCATGGCAGGACCAGCCCCCCACAGAGCCCCAGACCTCTCACCCCAAACAAAACTTCCTCATTCTGAAGAAGCAGAGGAGATTGGAGTTGGGAGGGGGGGATCAAGGCTCCAGGCAATGCTTGTGCAGCCGCCAGCATCACCCTGGTGATCTTAGCCAGAGGCAGAACAGACCTGGGCTCACGTTCCTGCCTTTCAGAGCTGCCACCAACATGTCCTTGAGGCCAGTCAGACGACCAGAAAACGTTCCCCTGCCACAGCAGCTCTTTGGTTGTTCTGCTTGGATGGGAAACTCAGGGAACAAGCAGCCCCATCACCCAAAGCCCAGGCACCTGTCTGGACCCCCTGGCACCGTGACACAACCACAGAAGGAAAACCACCTCTGTGAACAGACCAAGATCTTCCTGGCATTGCTGTGCTTTCAGCTCTGCCAAACTTTTCAACAGTGTAAAGAAACAAAAGGAGCCAGAGAGCTCAGCTGGGCTGGGCTAGCTCCAGTTTGCAAGGAGCTGGGCTAACACAGCACAGATCAGGCTTATGCCACCACAGGGCATTCAACTGGATCTCAGGAACCCCAACAATCATCTTCAGCTGCAGCCTGGGGTACAGATGAGAGCAACAGGAGCCTGCAGCATCCCAGGAGCTGGGACACTGCAGGGCACACAGAAAACACTTCCTGACCAGTGCAGCCAGGGACAAGTCACCTCCCCTTCTAAAGATGGCCCTGGTGTGCACAAGGCTGATGCCACTGCTGGCAAAGGCACCTCAAGACAGGGCCCCAGAGATGAGCTACCAGAGAAACAAGAGTTGCTTTGGGCAGCCACAGGCCATGATGGGTCCCCAGTGGACAGGAGCATGAGGTTACCCCCCCAAGGAGCAGCTCTCCTCCTAGGTCATGGCTCCAACCAGCACAAGCTGGGAGCCCTACCAAAGTGGGTGTGGAGGCCACAGCTGCCCCCAGGGAACTGGAAGGAGAATGGATTTTTGGGGGGACAGAATGACAGAGGGACAAGTGTCATTTACACACATCACCAGGGCTGTGTCACAACAGGAAAGGTCCTAGCTGGTAGGGCTTGAGGGCACAACTGGTGTGATAAAGAAACTTCCAAACTGGATTCTGACAGGTCTGTGTCTGTGCATCCAGAGGAATCTAATCTGCTGAGACATCTAAATGGCCAAGGGAAAAGAGGACCTGGAAAGTGCTCCAGGTATCTTGCACAGCAGCAGGAAGAGGTTCCAAGAAGCATTTGAAGTGCAAAGCAATGCAAGAGGGACAGCACGGACAGAGGCCCTGCCTGGAGATGCTCAAAGCATCTCTGGTGCTGGCACAGCAGCAGCTGCAATTTCATGCTCACAGCCCCAGGCAGGCCCAGTTGGGCATTTCTGTGCAGCACAAAGGACACCAACCTCCAGCCCTTGCCAGCAACCACCGCTGGCACCCAGAGCAGGACCCACACCCACCAGTAACACTGGCTCCTGCTGCTCAGAGCCTCCCGTCCTGCCTGCCACCACTGCTGCCAAAACCACTGGGCACCGAGGGAAAGCTGCCTGGGACTCCTGGACGCCTCAAAATCCAGACCTGCCACATGCAAACAACGACCATCAGAGAGGGAGCCCAAACTCAGCATCTGCAAGCTGCTTCTAGGGCAGGGGCAGGCAGCCTGGGTTCCCAGCATGTTCCAGCAGCTCAGGGCTGCTGGAGCTGGAGCTGAGCAGCCTGGCTGGGTGGTTTTCATTGCTAAATCCCACAAAAACATCCACAAGCAAAACAGAGAAGGGACAAGGAGCAGAGGAATTCCAAAGCCCAAACAAAGCTCAAACCACAAGCGCCAGAGCTCTGTGAGAGAGGCTGCCTGCCCTCACCTCCTCTTCCAGAGGACACCAGGCCACGTTCTTATTTTGCCCCTGGTGGCAGTGACAGCCTTCCCAGGCTCAGGGCAGCACAAGTGTCCTGCTGAAAGCTCCCAGCGCCAGTCTGAGCAGACTCCAGTGCTGCTGCAGTCCCTACTGCTGCCCCAGCACCGATCAATGTTTGCTAACACATTCCTTACTTTTCATGTCAAGAGCTTCTCCAGGGTAAACAGCAAGTTAGGAGATGAGCCTGGACAACCCGACAACCTGTTGGGAGACAGTGACTTGGCTTATTTTCCACTTAAAAGCAGGTTTCCCTGGAGAAGCTGTAGCTGTTAGGAGCATGGAGCCAATCTAAAGTCCACAAACTCTCACACGGCCTCTGCCTCCTCGCAGCTGAGACACTGAAGTTAAAACTGGAGCTGTTTGGCCACCGAAGGCACTTGGCACACAGGCGGGCTCGGGGACACGCCGGCAGCCAGCGCCGCGACTCCCTGCCTCCGGCTTCACCGCTGGACGCCTCCCTGGGGATGTGGCGGAGCTGCTGCTGCCCAGCTCCCAGCCCACTCTCACTGCAGAGCCTCCCAGGGGCCACGCTGCCATACCCTGGGGGTGTCAAGAGGCTGGGGCTGGACGGAGGGGGTTTGGCGGCAGGGGGACGCGGGGCTGCCAGGCTGCCCGTGCTGGAAAGGGCCGCGCAGTCATGCCGTTGGAATGCTCCCTTGCTCCGGAGACGTTACACAATTAGTTCTCCTCCCCGCAAGCCCCCCTAACGTAAATGTTTAAAAATGAGCTCAGCAACAAGCAAAAGGAGATTTCCTTTTTCTGAAGAAAACACAGAGCAGCTGCCCTGCGAGCGAGGCTGGGCACGGGGGCACTGCCGCGGCAGGGGCTGCGGGCAGGGCTGGCAGGACAGGCAGCAGCCCCCCAGGTTCTCAGCCCGGCCTGGCCCAGGTTAGTTATCGGCTGGGAGGCAGCAGGGAGCCCCGTCCAGGTGGCACCCACGAGAGGGGAACTGCAGACCACGGCCACGCTCAAGGGATGATCCGCAGTGACCGAACCGAACCGCTGCCGGCCCGTCCCTGCCCCACGCCCAGGGGCCCCCACCCCATCCCAGGCACACCCATCCCGTCCTGTCCTGCTGTGTCCCACCCAGCCCGGCCTAGCTATCCACCTTCAATGCCCTGCTCCCCCAGCAGTGCCCCAGACCCCACCCGTACCAGTAACCGCAGATTTCAGCAGTCATCCAAGACCCATTTTCCCAGCCCTCCCCAGTAATCTCACACCCCACCAGTATCGGTACCCTCAGATTTCAGCAGCAACTCCACACCCCATTTCCTCCAGACCTCACCAGTAGCCCCACACCCCAGTTCCCCTCCTCCAGACCTCACCAGTAGCCCCACACCCCAGTTCCCCAGCCCCCTGCTCTGACCCCCCACTTTACCAGCCCCGGTAATCCCACACCCATCAGTAACCCCACACCCCAGCTGTCCAGCACTGACCCCAAGGCCCCTAGGTCCTCGCACCCGCAGCAGTGTCCTCGCCGATCCACTGCCCGGGACTCGCCAAGCCCAGCCCCGCACCTCTCTCCGCCGCTCTGCCGCTCCCGGTCCCAGCCCCGGTCCCGGCCTCGGCTCCGCAGCGCGACTCTGGCGGCACCGCCCCGTCCGGGGGCCGCCCGCGAAGGCGGGGCGGGAGCTCTCCGAGCCGCGCCGAGCAAAGCCGAGCCGAGCCGAACCGTGCTGTGCCGTGCCCCTTCCCCGCTCTCTCCCCGTCCCGGCATCGGGGCCAGACGGGACTTGCCGCTGTGCCCCCACGGTTGCCATCCCCGGGCAGGGAGATGCCTCCAGGCTTCGCCAGCCCGGGCTCACGGCAGGGATGTTCCCTGTTTCGGTTACTCCCGCGCAGGGAGCGGGATGGTCCCGGGGCTCAGCTCTCTTTAGGGCAGCGCTAGGAGCTCTGCCAGGGCAGGCAGATCCCAGCCAGGGCAGCAGCAGGGCTCCACCGTCCCCATGCTGCCAGCCGCTCCCCCAGGAAAACCATAACCCCACCGTACCCTGTCCCCATGGGACACTGCCTGTGTCACTGGCTGTGACGTGCCAGGTCTTACATCGGGATGATCCCGGCTCTCTGTGCCCCCCACGGGCTGTCGGTGAAAAGGGAT
The DNA here is from genome assembly GCF_015220805.1 of Pogoniulus pusillus. Classification (NCBI taxonomy): domain Eukaryota; kingdom Metazoa; phylum Chordata; class Aves; order Piciformes; family Lybiidae; genus Pogoniulus; species Pogoniulus pusillus. The sequence goes on from NC_087302.1 coordinate 6,627,027, forward strand.
TGGATCCTGCACCCCCATCACACCCCAGCTGCGTGGATGAGTCCCCATTCACTCAGCCAGCAAAAGGCAGTCCCAGAGCCCTGGCTCAGACCCAGGCTGTTATTTTAAGGGCTCACAGACAATTTTCCTTAATTTCTGGGGCCTCAGGCCAGGAGCTGGTTCCAAAGGAAATGTTTCCTTAGAAAGTGAACCCCAGAGGAAGCTCCGAGGGCAGCCTCTGCCTCCTTGCCTCATCCAGCAGCTCCCAGGCAGTACCCTGGAAAGGCAAAGCTGACATCGGGGCAGAGGAGGAGGCTGTGCAGAGTTCGAGGGGGAGCTGGGGGTGTGGGGGAAGTGTTCATGGGCATGGGGCAAGGATACTCTGCAGGGTCCAGGTCGTGCCAAGGGCAGAGGGACAGCTCACATGGCTCTGCCTGCACTAATTTGCTACCAAACCTGCCTACACCAATTAATCAGAGCTAATTGGCTTCTGGGTAAGTCGCCTTTGCAGGAGCTCTACAAGAAAGCCTTGGAAGTGGGACTGTGTGTGACAAAACCTTTATTGAAACATGGGGTGCTGTGAGGGAGGGCTCCCAGCCCCAGTCCTGCTGCCTGCCCCCATCAGCACAGGAGATGGCAAGAGGTCAGAATCTGGCTGGGTAGCTTTCACTTGCCATCAAGTGCACCCAGTTTGTTTACATCTTGCTCATTACAAGAGACAAGCAACGTTCACTTGACAAGAGCTGGCTGCACTCAGTGACAGCAGGACACAAACTACTGGCGCCATGGAGCCTTTCCAAAGCCAGAGACCATGGCCCAGCTCTCCTCATCACCACCCTGCCAGGATGGGACCATCCCTCGTGGTTTAGGAGGACACAATGCTCTGCAGAGCTCCCGGTCAGAGGGGGAGGTGTGTGTGCTGCTGAGCAAGATGCTGTGCAGAGATCAACAGCTGCACTAGCTCTGAGATTATGAAGGAAAAGGAGGGAGCTGTCTCCCCCTTCTCCCCAGTCACCACCAAGCTGCTTTGCTGTGGGCTCCAGCCCTGGCTAAGCAGATCCATGCAGCACGTCTAAGCTGCTAAGCTTGGCTGAATAGGGCTGCTCTGTGCAACCACTGCTCAGCAGTGGCCAACTCAGAACCACTCCAAAATAAAGAGAGAGTCACAGACTGCCCCCACCAAGAAAGGATTTAGACATTTCCCAGCTCAGCTCTCCCATTAATAATAAATAATTGGCTCCAAAACACAGCAGTGACCCAAGGCAGGAGGAGGGGAGGGGACAGAACCCGTGGCACAGGCAGTGCAAGTGCAGCAGCTCATTCCTGCCCAGGGGCTCTTGGTGACCAAGTGCTGCCCCATCCTCCCATACCAAGGAATAAGACAAGATACATGTCTGGGATAAGGGGGTGAGAGGCTGGAAAGGGCAAGCACAAAGCTAGGGTGTCAGCCCTGGGGCTCACCCACCACCATGCCACCCACAACTGGACTTCTGCCAGGCTCAGCACTGCCCAACTGTCAGCAAAGCTTCACCTCAGGCCATGCCCTGTCCTAACCCCAGCACCCAGCTCCAACAGCAGCTTTGCCATCACAGGGCAGAGGGACAAGAGATGGCTGCAGCAGCAGGCACACACTTCTCCAGATATCAGTGTCCCACCAGCCCAGCAGCTGCTGCACACTGCTGGAACCAGCACTGGCCCAAGGTAAGGTGCAGAGGAGCCCCCAGGAGTCACAAGCCCTTCAGGCTTTTCACAGCAACCAAAAAAGTGGCAGCATAAGAAATGTCCTTCAACCTTGCTCCCTGTCCAAGGCCTTTCCATCTCCACCTGGGACTGGGATGCAGCTGGTGGAGGGGGATGCTCTGAGCAGGGGCAAAGAAGAGGCTTTGGGTTTCTCACTCTTGAAGTTGGCTCAGAAAAGAACTGCTTCAGGAAGAGGTGGCCCTGAAGCAGCACCAGTATCCCTCTCATCTTGGTCCAGGCAAGGTGAGCCTCACTGCTCCAGGGTCTTGGAGCATCATGTGTAGCTGCCTGGGCCACCCAGAGGGATCACGAAGACAGAGATGTCATCACCAGAGCCCAGCCTGTCGTTGGCCAGGCGCCAGCCCCGCTCCTTCAGCACCCCTCTGGACCGCACCACCAGCTCCTGGGCCACCATGGTGTACCTGGGGAGCACAGCACAGCTGTGACCCTGGACTCATCCTGGACTACTGCATCATGTTCTGGAGTCCCTATTACAAGAGGGATATGGATGTGCTGGAAGATGTCCAGAGAAGGGCCACAAGGATGAGCAGAGGGCTGGAGCTGCTCTGCTGGGAGGAGAGCCTGAGGGAGTTGGGGCTGTTCAGTCAGGAGAGGAGAAGGCTCTGAAGTGACCTTATTGTGGCCTTTCAGTATCTGAAGGGGGTCTACAGGAAAGCTGGAGAGAGACTTTTTAGGATGTCAGGTAGTGATAGGACTGGGGGGAATGAAACAAAGCTAGAAATGGGTAGATTCAGACTGGATGTTAGGAAGAAGTTCTTCAGCATGAGAGTGGTGAGAGTCTGGTATGGGTTGCCCAGGGAGCTGGTGGAAACCTCACCCCTGGAGGTGTTTAAGGCCAGGCTGGATGAGGCTGTGGACAGCCTGGTCTAGTGTGAAGTGTCCCTGCCCATGGCAGGGGAGTTGGAACAGGATGATCCTTGTGGTCCCTTCCAGCCCTGACTGATTCTATGACTCTATGATTCTATGACTCCACAGACTCTCTGATGCAGCATCCACAGTCCCTGACAAGCAAGTGGAAGCTGGAGGAGCTAGAGGTGCAGGAAAGGGTCCCTAGGACAGGAGAGATCTGAGCTCCCACATGCACAGCAAGGGGAGCTTGTCATAATGAGGAGCACAGCACCAGCCCCAGGCCAGAGGCATGTGGCCATGACACTGCCCTGAGGAGCAAGGCCATGGGCACACGTGCAGGACACACTGCTCTTCCTGCCCACTCGCAGCTCACCTGCAGGGGTCATTTGGCTCGTAGCTCGTCAGCACCTCCATCACCACACCAGCCACCTCCTTGTCGTTGGTGACATCCCAGAGCCCATCAGTGCCCAGGACCAGCACATCGTCAGGACAGTGCTCATACTGCGTGAGGTCATACACCCGGACCTGGCGAGCAGCAGGGTAGGACAGGGAGGTGAGGAGCAAAAAGGCAGAGGAGGCTCCTGCTGCACTGGATGCACCTCAGGTCTGGTCACCCTGACCAGCTCCTGCTGCTGCAGGAAGCCCTGGGTAAGGAGCAGCTGGCAGCCAGGCTCACCTCTGGGAAGCAGGACAGGAAAGGCTTGATGTGGATGTTGGAGCTGAACACCTTGAGGTCGTGATCCCCCAGGCCCCGTGTGACCCCAATTGTGGCCATCACCCGAGCCTGGAGAACAGCAAAGGGGTATCATAAGCAGCTTCACCTCCATCCCAGCTGAGACACTGCAGCACCAGAGCAGGCTGGAAATCCCCAATTCAGGGAGGGCAGAGGGGAAGTGATGCCCCACACACAGCTCCTGCCACAGCACTTCACCTTTTTGCCTTCCCCGTAGATGAGTGGAAACTTCAAATCATCTTCTTGAATTTTTTTGTAAGCCCTGTTTAAAACAAGCCAGAGACAGGAGGATGTCAGCAGGTGAAGGCCCCCAGCATGTCCCCTGCCCATCTGGGACAGAACAGCATCCCCCAGGATGAAGGCCCCTGCAAGAGCTGGCTTCCAGCATGCCAGAGCCATCCCCACCTGGTGAGAAGGGATGTGGGAGGCAGGCCGGGGGGTGGGGGTTACCAGCCATTCATGTTCTGGTCTCTATAGAGCATCTTCTTCCCCAGCTCCTTGGGCTGGATCCTGCGGGGGAACTCGAGGTGGGTGAATTCCTTCCCCAGCAGCTCAGGCCTCAGGAATCCCTGTGGGATGAAGCCACGGCTCAGACACAGTGCCAGAAGAGCAGGATCACCATGGCAGTGCCTGCCTGGCTGACACTGGCACCACAGCACTGGAGCCACCAGCTTGAGGGGACCTCAGCTGTGGCATTTCATCATGGGGTAACATCAGCTGCTCTGCTGCAGCTCCAGCTGAGGGTGGTGAAACATCCAACTGTGCTATGCCCAGAGCAGACACAAGCTGGGCACAGCCACGTCAGCACCCAGCAAGCTTTGGCATGGAGAGGTCTGGCAAATGAGGATCTCCAAAAAGGATGGAAACCCAGCAAACCCCAGGAGAAGCTGTAATTTGCCCAGGAGGAGCCAGAGCTGCAGACCTCCCAGGACCTGGGAGGGCATTTGTAGGAAAAATGCTGAGGGGTCTCTTCAAAAACCATTTGCCAGCTATGCCATGGCAAGGGACAAGAAGCAACACAGAGCCCCTTCTTGAGGCAGCCCCAGTACCCCTGGGAACAGGGACAGCGTTGGAAGATGCAGACAGAGGAAGAAAGAGCTGGAAGGAGGAGGAGAGCCCTAGGGAAGGCAGGAGGGTTGGCTGCAAGGGCATGGAGAGCCCTGCCCATGGCTTGGGCACTGTACAGCAGAGCAAGCTTGTGCCTGGTGCCTGCCCATCACGGCCGGTTGGGGAGGATCCAGCTTATAGCAGTTTCCTCCTCTTGGTCATTCAAAAATAGAGTCAAGGGGGAAAAAAAAGCCTCAGTGTTTTTCCAAGTGTGCTGCTAGCCAGGAAATCACATCCAGCAAATCGCCTCCAGCAGGAGCTCCTCCAGCAGTGACAACTCCTCCCCTGCGCTGCTGTCAGAGGTCTTTATAACCTTAAAAAGTCTCCCAGCGTAGCTCAGGGAGGGTTGTCCAGGCCAAGCAGAAGGAGCTGCAGTAAACCAGCTAGGAACTCGCTGGCACACGTCAGCTCCTGGCTCCCCCAGGGAGCAGCCAGGCAAGAAACTAGGACCAGGCTCCTTTGACCGTGCGAGGGACCGGATCCAGCCAGCCCAACGCACCCCTGCCCACCCCGGCAAGATGGACCAGGCTGGTTCCCTGCAAGCATCACAGACCAGTCCCACGCTCAGCCCAGGACCCCCAGCTCCTGGCCAGGCCAGAATTGCAGCCTCTCATGCTGACCCTACAGCAAACAGGACTCCACCAGCCAGGAGACAGCAGGGAGCCAGGGCAGCTCCCCACATCCCAGCATCTCTCCCCAATGCGGGGAGCTGGCTGGGATGCACAAGTGCCATCAGCAGGCCCCAGCTGTGGGGCTGCCCTTGGCTCCTAGACCCCACCAAGAAGGCAGCTGGAAGGGGGCAGGAGGTGGCTCAGCAGGAAGGAGGTTAGAAGAAAGGTCCTTCTTACTAAGAACTGCAGCCTCTGCCTCTCTGTCTCTGGAGTAAACTCCCTGGACATTGGAATGATTTCCCCGTTACGGATGATAATGGCCCTGCAATGAGAGATGGAAGGATGAGATTAGAGAGGAGTGGGGACATGGTGGGGAGCTAAGCCTGGTGCCTCAGGGCCAATTTCCTGCATGGCTACCCAGGCAGTGCCACCCTCACCCAGCCCTGAGCTGGGGGGCTGCTTGCAGGCTATCTCCTGCTGCTCCACAGCCCCTACACCTCCCTCCTGTGCAGAATTTGGGACAGAAGAGAAATGTAAGACAAGCAGGGGGCAGAGAGGGGTGAAGAGAAGTGAACCAAAGGACAGGATGTGGATAGAAAAGGAGCATCATGAAGGTGGCAAATCCACCTTGGAGAGAAGCTGCACCCAGGAGGGGCAGAAATTGCCAGCAGCAGGGCACAGGTCTCAGTGCCCAGCCCACAGCAGCACTGCAGCTCACTGCTGGCACCAGTCTGGTTGTTTGATATGTTAAAGGAAAAAGAAGTCTGATTATGAGATGTTTCTGGATGTCATGGAGGGGTCAAGGATTTCCAACGGTGCTGGCCCAGCCTCTCCTGCCTAGGACTGCAGGTTTCCATGGATGCTGGGTTTGGCTAAGCCTAGCTCCGGCACCACCCAATGCTCGAGGGGGGAACACAGACCCTCTGCCATCCTGCACAGCCCCTGCTGCCGTGGAGGGGAAGGAACTCCTTCCCTTCTGTCCTGGAGCTGGAAGCACGTCCTCCTGCTCCAAACCATTTACCAGAGCCTGTATTTGCTGGGCTGCTGAGGACAAGCCAACCCTGCAGTAAATACAGGGCAACTCAGACTAGCTTCATCCTCAGAAGAAGGTGGAGTCCCCTTCCTGCCTCTGCAAGAGGGCACAAGCACACCCAAGTGCAGTTACAGCACCCAAGGAGATGCAACTACCACTCAGAATCCTTGGACCCCAAGCTCCCAGGGCACTTCTCTGTGTGTCCTTCTCCTTCTATGAAATGTGCCCTAAAATGACTTCTTGCACATTTCTGGAAGCTCTGCTGAGGGCAACTGTCAATTCTCAACTTGCAGCCCAGGCCAGCACTGGCACCAGGGGCTGGGGTGTGATGATCCAGAGCCATCTGGGAAGCAGACAGGATGCTGTCAGGAGGGAAGGGAGCAAGTCCCAGATTCTGGGAGGTGGCTCTGTAGCCCCACATGGGCACTGGGCAAACACAGAGATCACAGCAGAACACACTGTCCCTGAGGAGGGCAGGCAGGGGTGGCTCTGCCTGGCCCTGCTGCCCAACCAGGATACCTCCCACTTCCTGGGTGAAAAGTAGAGGCTGCTCTTCGGGGACATACCTGCTGTCACCAGCGTTGGCCACGTAGAACTTGCCCAGGAGGTAGATGGCAGCCAGGGCACAGCAGCCCCCAGGTAGGTGCTGGGATGCCCTTTCCCTCTCGATCTGGTCATCCTGAGGAGACAGAGAGCAGTTCCAGGCAGGGAGGGCAGGTGGTCTCATGTCGACATGCAGCCCAAAATAGCACCTGGCTGCTGCTGTCCAAGCCAAAAGCTGTCCCAGATGGGAGCAGAAATCAGTCAGACCTGGACACCTCTCCTCACACAGCCCAGGGTGGCTGCAGGGCTGAGGGGGATGTGGCTTCACCAGCGTGGTGGAGCAAGCAGGAAAGAGCAAGCTGAGATCAGCAGCAGCAGTGAATCCCTTTGCACCTACACAGGCCTGGAGCCCAAAGTCTCTGCATCCTGCATGCTGGAAATACAGGGAAGCATCATGGTGCTCTCTCCAAGACCATCCTGCTAGAAGCCCTCACTACAGCCCTCACCTCGCTGCAGAGCTGCCTTTGCAATGCAGACACCAACAGCAGAGATGCCCCCAGGGGAGCCCTGGGTGTCCCTGCAGGCAGGGGCTCGCTCACCATCAGCTTGAAGGCATTCTCGATGGCACCAATCACCAGGCTCTCGTGGGACACTGCTTTCTCTAGGTGAAACCGTGGCACAGCGTCGTTGGGAGCCTCCCCATCATCCTCTGTGAGGGGCAGCCGACTCTGCTCTGTGGGGCCAGCTCTCACGTCGTGTGGGAGACAGATGGGAGGTGGGGAGGGGTCCTGCAGGATGTCCACAAGGTCCCGGAGCTGCTCACAGATGTGCAGATGGAGTTTCTTGGATGCCATGACAGCAGCACCACTGCCTGCATGGCCATCAAACAGGGCCCAGTAGTGGAAATAAAAACCCTTCCTGCCCTGCAAGGAGAGGAAGGAAGGTGAGGTGAGCCTGTGAGGAAGCAGATGGGATAGGGAATTCTGAGCAGCTTGGGGCACCAGCTGGGCACAGCAACATGGGGCTCTGCCTGCAGCTCATGGATGTGGGCAGCTGATGGAGGGCAGCTGGACACAGCCCTGTGTCAGACACCTCGTGCTGCCAGCAGCATGTCTCTGCAGCCAGCACCTCAAAAGGAGGCAGGATAGGGACCCCCAGGCCAACCAGCCCTGGTACAACCAAGCAGGGATCATGGCAGGAGGTTGCAAGGAGCAGAGGCACCATGGGCCCCATCTCTCACCCTGCAGCTGGGCATCCTCCCAGCTTCCCTATCCCACCTCTGCCCCTGCACGGCTCTCACCCCATCCAGCTCCCTGCCACCTTCTCCGGATGGCCGCCGGGCCCTGGGGCTGGGCCTTCTCTCCACAAACACCACCTCACAGCATGCCTGGTCCTCATTGTGCTGGCTCTTCCCTGCATTGATCACCCTGCCAGGAGGAAACAAGGCATAAAAGCTTCTTCCACATCCTGCTCCAGCAGAGCTCACCTCGCAGCGTTTCATCCTCTGTGTCCCTCAAGATGCTGTCCAGATGCTCCTGCCCTGTCTGGGGCAGCAGCAGCCTACCAAGCAGATGCCCCAGACCAGCTGTATGGGTTGACCTGGGGGCAGCAGCAGCATTTGCTCTCACCAGAACAGCTGGGCCCAGTGGCAGAGCAGCCACCCAGGCAGCCACCAAGGGACCAGGAAAAGCTGGGTTTGCTGGAGGTCCCCACCACTGCCCCAAGCAGAGTGAGTGCCCCAAAACCTGGCCTGGCCTCAAGGAGCATGCATCCATCCAGGAGCCACAGAATTACAGCCTCCTCCACAGAGCATCACACCCAGCACCTCTCAGAGGGAGCAGGAGCCTCCAGGAGAGGAGGAGATGGTGGAGGTGAAACCAGCAGAACTCTTGCACAAAAAAAAGTTTCAGACTAACTTCTTTCAGCCTGTGCTGGCACAGCAGATTTCAGGTCTAGATTGCAAAGCCTGCTCACGGGAGGAAGCTGCAAACAAGCTCTACAGGATGAGCTCTTTGGGCACAGGCTTTTAGAGTGGCTTGCAGAAAGAAATCTGGGAAGTCCTGAGCAGAGAGTGAGGTTTGCTCCAGGTGGTCCTAACCCAAGGTCTCTGGGGGCAAACTGACACCTCAAAAAGCTCCCCAGGATATCAGAACAGCTGAAGCAAGGGATGCAGGAGTGGGCTGAGCAGCAACGGTGGCCGCCGAAGTCCGACCTTCCCCAATGGTCATCAATTAAGGATGAAACTGGCCGCAAGTAAAAGGAGAAGAGGATCAGGCTCTTCAAGGGGAAGTCGAAATCAAGTCCCATTCACATAACAGCTTCGATTCCCTCCTCCTTCTCGTCCTGCAGAGCCGCAGCGGCTCAGTTCCCCATCACCGACAGCGGGTGTGGTGCCGGTAAGCGAGGAGAGCAAAGGGGCCAGAGGAGCCAGCAGCCTCCCACAGGAGGGGGCGGGTGGGTGCGGGTAAGAGCATTAAACCCACGCGGCCTTTTCCCACCCGCGGGCGTTCGCGGATCCAGCTCCACCCTCCTCCGCCAGGAGCCTCCGGCCGGCTGCGACCTAGATTAGCTTCCCGGATCTCGCACCGGTGCCCAGCGCTGACGATCCCGCCCTCCCCGGTCGCGGGGGTACCCCCATCCTATCCCACCCCACCCCGTCCCACCCCGGTCCCGCTCACTCGGCGTAGCCCGTGCTCCAGGGCAGGCGGCGGCGGCCGTCGCGGGGGCTCTGCACGGCTCTGCCCGTGTGGTCCCCGGCGCGGCGCAGCTCCTCGGGGGTCAGCTGCAGGAAGGCCGGGCGGCAGCAGGAGGAGGAAGGCCCCTCCGGGGACCCTCCGGTCCCGCTGCAGCCACTGCCGCCCCCTCCACGGCGCTCCGCCGGGGGCTGCCCGCTCGCCCCCGCGCCCAGCCCTGCCACCAGCTGCGCAACGGCTGCGCGCACCCGCGGCAGCATGACGAGCCGGGCCGGGCCGACCTGAGCCGGGCTGAACGGGGCCGAACGGGGCCGAACGGAGCCGTGCCGTGCCCGCCGCCCCGCCCCGGGCCCGCCCCGCTCCCCCGCGCCTTCCGCCGGCCGCCCCGGTGCGGGGGGTGCGGGAGGGGCCGGCGGCGCGGCCGCGGGTACGCGCATGGCCCCGCAGGCTCCCCCCGTGGCAGCAGGTACCCGCCGCACACAGCCTGGTGTGCCCCGGCACTCAGCCCGGGGACAGCCACCGCGAGCTCACCGGGGACCGGCTCGGAGAGATGCGAGGCTGCGGAGGAGCGGCGCTGGGAAAGGCTCTTCCCGACCGCAGGCGGCAGAGGGAAGGTAGCAGGGGGCTGCAGGAGAGCCGCGCCGCTTCCCAGGCTCTCCCGGTGGATCGGTGTCCTGGCTGGATCTTCCCGGGGCTGCAGGAGAGCCGCCTACCCCGATACGACATCCCCAGCGGTGGCAGCTGCTTTGTCACCCTCCCTGCGCTCCCGGCGAAACCCAGCCCCCGCAGCCATGCTCGGCTATTAATAACCGCCCTAGGAGGAGCGAGGAGCTGAGAGAGAGGACGGGGAGCTGAGTCGCCCCCTCCGCCAAGCCCCAGCACTCATCGGGAGCTGGACTGAACTGACCCAGAACCAAACACTCCCGCTGCTGGGGGGAAGGTCTGGCACCCCAAACGGCATCACTGGCCCAGCCCAAACTCAGCACCTCCCCATCTCTGGGTTCCTATAGCAACAAAAAAGGGAAAGGGGAAAAAAAGGGAATAAAAAAGACAGGAACCTGCTGAAAGAACAGAGGCTTTGCCTACAGTAAATCAAAGCTGAGGCTATCTCCTGAGGGCAGTGTGCCCCAGTGCTCCCAGCTCTGCACAGCAGCCGTTTATTCCTTTACGTGCAGCACTTCGGCGCTGCAAGGTCCCAGCAGAAGCAGGGCTCTGTAAAGCTCCCCACGCTTTAGCCTCCTTCAGCCAGAGCTCTTCTAACTGCACCATAGCACCAAGATCACCCGACAGAGGTTACTCAGCGCTCCCTCCTGCCCCACTTCCCAGTCCCTACCTTTAACTGGACAGACCTTGTTGAAGCTCATCGCACACTCCAAGCTCACACTGCTCTCTCTAACGCCCCCACTGCTTGTAGCTGCTGCTTTATTTCCCACCTAGCCTCACCGCCGCTGCTTACCTGTGTGTCCCCACCCGTTACTGGGCTCCAGTTAAAGTGTTCCCTGACAAAATATCCCTCTGCTCCCCCGTGATGGGTGCTGCAGGACTGGGGGAGAGGTGAAACGAGCTCTTTGGTTTGGGGTATCTGAGATGCAGGTGGGTTTGTCAGCAGATGCATTTGTGCTTGTTGGATCAGAGTAAGCCACACTTTGTCACCGTCACTTACAGTGACCTCCTGCTTGAGCTGCTCTGCTGCCAGCACCGACCTGTCCAGGTTAAGATTCCCTTGCCCGCAACTTCTGCTTTCATGCCTCCTGGCAGGGCCTGTCCCCCCTTCCCGGCAGGTGTTGTGGGGGGCTACAGCCTCTCCCAGCCTCCTCTGCCAGCCTCGCCCTGCTCCAGCAGCTCCTAATGCCGGGGCTGGAGCCGGCGGCAGGGGGTGGGGGCTGCAGGTCGCGGCGGAGGCGCTAGATGGCGACACAGGCTGCGCTACGGCCCCGACCGCACACCCGCCTGGGTCTACCGGCACTCACCGGGGACCCTCGGACCGGCCGAGCAGGGCCAGCGGCCGGCGTGCGGCTGCACCGACGGTGAAGGCCACCAACTGCCCTCCTGTCCTCCTCCTGTGAGGGATGGCGAGCAGGGAGAGCCCAGCTGCCTCTTACAAACCATTCCACTGTCCTCCGGTCCCTCCAGCCCGGGGCAGCTCTCCGTGAGCCTTTAACGAGGGCACGGGGCTCCTCCTCGTGAGCTGCCTTGGGGTTCACCATGGCCGGGAAGCCCGGGGTTTGGCTGGGTTTGCAGCCCTGGTACACACAGAGGTGACAGCCTCAAGTAACTCTGGCACTGGCTCCCCATCTTCTCCCTCACAGTCATTCAGTGCCTCCTGGCCTTCTAAGGGCTCTGGTAGTGTAGAAGCCGAGGGTCTGGGACAGCAAAGACCCCCGAGGGACTGCAACAGCATGGCTGAGAGCTGTGGTGGGTAGAGGAGCAATTGTGCCAGCCTGGAGACCTGAGCGTCTGTACCATGATGGCTGGGACATGTGGTGCCTATGGACTGGTAACAGCGTCTGCAGGTCAGCACTCCTCTGGTCCCTCTCCAGCAGCCCTGGGGCCCCTCTCTTTGCTCCGTATGCCTGCCCCCAGCAGCATCTCTGTCCTGCTGTTAGTCACGTAGGGGAACCTCCGTCACGGTAAGTGCAATGTCCTTGTGCTACTGAGGCTGGAAATCACCGGATTCCCTTGGGATCTTGTCTCCTCTGTGGGGCTGCCAATCTGCCCTGGTCTGCTGAGTCACCAGGATGCTTTCCTTGGAAAGAAGGAAACGGCAGCTTGTGAACCGATTCCGGTGTCGGGCTGCTCCTGTCTGGCGTTTGTTGTCTCTGCTCTGCTAAGCACTGCACAGAAAGAATGGCCTGACATAAAAACAGGCTGCAGGAACGCTGCCGGGAACTATGCCCTGCTAATAAGGGGATTCCAAGAAAGAGGGCTGCATTTCCTCCCATTCATCCAAGCCCAGGTCAATGGGGAGTTTCCCTCTTGCCTGCCAGGCTGCTGTGCCCCTCCCCGAGGCTGCCGGGAGCAGGATCTGAGGATGCAGGTTTGGGCTGAGTCAAGCTGTGAGCTTGCGGAGGCAAATGCCGGTAAATGGCCCCTTCGGAGATCAGTGGCTTTGCTCTTCGCCCTCCCCGCACCTCAGGGGTTCCTGCCGGGGCGGGGTGGGGGTCAGTGCTCAGGCTCTCCCTTCATCCCTGTCTTGCCCAAGGCATCCTTCCTGGCCTGAGCACAGGGCCAAGCGATCCTTCTCCACGTTCATGGCTTCCAACACTTTCTTTGGCAGACTCGTGTGATTCCCATCAAAGCCAGCACCTTCCTGCTTCCAAACTCATCTCTGGAGACAATTCTCCACCCCAGGGCTGTACTGAACAGTTTTTTACAGCAGTGCTTCTCACTCCAGTGGGTGCAAAGATGGGTAGGGAGGGCACTGGGACCAGCAGCCCCTTGCCAGCCTGCTGCCACGATAGACACAGGTTTAAAAATCAGTAACACAGGAATTTGGCTCACATTTTGGTGTTTTGCTTAATTTCTTGTGTGGCTGCTTAGCATTAAAAGAAAACAAACATTTCAAAAGCCTAAGTTCATCATTCATCTGCATTGCCTGAGCCACACAGGGGGTAGGAAGAAGCCAAGGATCTTTCTCTGGGAAAGAATGGCATGTTAGTGGCATTTCAGCCAGAACAGAAGTAAATTAAAGATCTAGATCATAAAAGCACCAGAAGATGCTTTAAAGCAGACTCTTTGCAGCAGTGCATTAGTTGACTGTGCAGCTTTACTGTGTAATGAGCAATATATTAATTTATAATTAGTGTAATACAGTGAAGCTCAGCAAATAGCTCTGTGCACTCTGGATAATTCATCAGCAGAAGAAGCAGCTCTTAATGGTTTCCAAGGTTTGCCTGTCCCCTGTAATTGGGAAGTTAAGAATTTATTGTTATTTCTTCCAAGGGGTAATTTGATTGCATCCATCCCAGCTTTATTCCTTCTCTGTTCCTATTGGAGTGCAGAACAGTTCCCAGAGCTCAGGGCTGTGTGACCTCTGTGCAGGGAGTTTTGCAGCCTGGGTAAAGCTGAGGCTGGTGCAGATTCCCTGCAGGTTAATCTTCTTCCCTGCTGCAGAGAGTGGTCAGCAGGTTAGAACCTCTGAGGTCATTTGGCTTTTCCTCTTCTGCAGCTCCTGGCATGGTGTTACATCACCTGAGAGAGATTCTTTACCCTAAATCCTGCTCCCCAAGGCTTCTTCTGTTCCCATGGAACCTCACCTGACAGTAGCAACACAGCAGGACAAAAAGAAAAGTGTGACAGTAAGGCTAACTGGAAATTACAGAGCCTTTGGAGGTTTGATTTTTTTCAGTTTGGAAGCTCAGATGCATCCCAGGGACCCTGAGCAGGACTCATCCCTTCTTGTACTCCCCATAGACCCTCTCTCCTGTGCCCCACATGATCAGGCTGGGATCTGAGCTCAAAGTCCCTGTCCTCAGCAAAGCCTCCTGAAAGAGGATCTAAATCCTTGGAGCTGTGTGCTCAGAGCTGAACTAGTTTGGAGGCCCTGCTGCTGCCTCAGAAAGGAGGTAAATAAGCTTCAACCTGAACCCAGTGACCTGCTGAACACAGGCTGTGACAATCCCTCCGCAGGAATAGAACATCAGGGGTCCTGCTTTGTCCATCCTCAATAAAATCATTGGCACTTCTCTGCCTCCCAGCAGCTGCAGAGAAATTGATCTCACTGAGAGTTTAAAGTCTTCTGGTGTGTCTCTCTACCTCAGTGTAACCATCTAACTTGTGTCTGTGTCATAAAGACTGAATTTTCTTCCCCCAGACAAGTCACTTGGTCACGGGAGTACAGAGGGGTTCCAGGTATGTTGGCAGCTGTCTGTTCTGAGGGGAAATGATGCTGCAATAGAGCAAGGGGACACAGTCTCAAGTTGTGCTATGGAAAGTCTAGGCTGGATGTTAGGAGGAAGTTGTTGTCAGAGAGAGTGACTGGCATTGGAATGGGCTGCCCAGGGAGGTGGTGGAGTCCTCATCCCTGGAGGTGTTGAAGCCAAGCCTGGCTGGGGCACTTAGTGCCATGGTCTGGTTGGTTGGGCAGGGCTGGGTGCCAGGTTGGACTGGCTGAGCTTGGAGCTCTCTTCCAACCTCCTTGATTCTATGACGTGTAGCAGCACCAAGATTTCCTAGCACAGCTCCAAACTTGTGCTGTTACAGGCACTAAAACCTTTTTTTTCCCCTCCCTAGTAAAATAACAGCCCCTTGGAAGGTCCCAGCCTGGGCAGCAAGCAGCACTGAGGTGGAAGTCTGGGGAGGAGGAATTGCTGCCATTAATCCAAGCAGGATTTAAATGAGACCAGTTTTACTGAAGCCTTAATTCTTGCCTTGCTCTGAAGCCCTGTGATCTGGAAAGCAGCAAGTTTGTTTCTGTGCAATTACATCACTAAAGAGCTTGATTTTTGTATTGAATAATCTGGCCTAATTGAATTGGAGCTGGCTGGCATGAAAGGCAGTTCTGATTGCATGTGCTCTTGATCAGTCCCATTAAAACTCTGTGATCTGAAAAGTAATATGTTTGTGTTTTCCTTATGGCAGCAGCAGAGACCTGAGCTGGCAGGCTCTTGATCAGATCACCTGATGCACATAAACAGCAGATTTAATTTAGTTTCATATTGATTTCTGCCATTATTATCAAACCCCTCTGATCTGAAGAATGAGATGCTTGTGTTTCCTTAATGTCTTATTACCAGGGCTTGGGTTAATCTTGTAGAGCTGCTCCTTGGTCTTTTAGGCAACCAAGTCTAATTAAACTGGAAATTAACATATGGTAGGGTTTATATGGTAGAGAGAACATAGTTCCCTTCTAGCAAAGCAGCCTCTTCTTAGCATGGTCCTCTTAAAGCTGGGCTACTTTCCCTCTGTTTGTTTTGGGGTGACTCTTCCCTCAGACCAAGGTCTCAGATTCCCCAGGAGCTGGTGGGTCCCCTCTGGGTGGCTGTGCCAGGTGGGACCATGCCTGGAGGAGAGTGATGGGGCTGTGGCCTGCTCTCTGCCTTGACCAGCACTAATTGGTTTTGCTGATCCCAACTAGAGATGTTATAAATCAGACAGACTGAAGAAGAGCGAGTCTGGGCTTCTGCTGTGGATACAGAGAGGAGAGAGAAGCCTTCTGCACAGGGGGCCCCATCTCTGCCCTGCATCCTTCCTAGGAAAGAGATGGAAATGTCTGATGTGAGGCACCAAAAGGCTGTGGTTTACTCTAAGTGGCTGCAGAAACTTGTGTGGAACAGAGAAAGGAAAACAAGCCAGAGGATGAGGCTGGACAGGGAGTACTGCAGGAACCAGAGCAGGATGGGCTGAGTCACACCCAGAACCATGGTGAGGGTGCTGGGCAGCAGCAAGGGCCCAAGTGTGGTGGTGGCCTGAGATGTCCCTGAGCATGCAGAGCATGAACTGCTGCTCCAGCTGCACTCAGGAGCCCGTATGAACCTCAGCACCAGTGAGTGCCTGGTGAGGGTGGCTGCTGTGTGGCCTTTTCCAGGGGCCTTCAGCAGAGCCCTGTCCAAGGACCAGTGCCCAGGTTGGGAGGGGACTGGTGCTAGGTTGGACTGGATGATCTTGGAGGTCTCTTCCAACCTGATTGATTCTATGATTCTATGACCTGATGTACAAAATCCTCTATGATTCTATGATTCTATTTCATGGGGAGAAAACAGCCAGGAGAGCTGCAAACTGCCCACGTGGGGTTTGCCTGAGCAGCTCTTGTGGCTTGGGAATTACTTGATGCTTCTAGCTGAGCTTGAACGGTCCAGGAGTGAGCTGTGAGCTGTCTTCTGGAGCCAGACTTTCACTGATACTTAAGCAGCTTTGAGGGAAGAGGAGAAAATGAGTTCTGTGTAATCCCAGCCACTCCTCTGGACTGTCCTGGAGCTGTGGGACTGATTCTGGCAGCAGCTGTGAAAATCCAGCCCTTGAGTTGCTTTCTGCTGGCATTTTGCATCCTGTTTCTGCTGGTTGGCACAGAGCACATGGAGCTGCACCTTGAGCTGTCCTGCCTGTCTAGAGCTGCTTTGAGGACACAACCATCCCAGGCTGGGGTTGGCATTCTCTGGGTCAGGCCTGAGCATTCTGCAGAGCTGGGGCCAGGTTGGTGCTTTTCTTCAACTCTTGACGTTTCAAACAGGGTAGGAAGGAGGAGCCAGGGAAGGGATCCATCCAGAGGGAGCTGGACAGGCTGCAGAGGTGGGCACAAGCCAACCTCAGGAGGTTCAAAAAGACCAAGTACAAGGTCCTGCAGCTAGGTTGAGGCAATGCCAAGCACAAATCCAGGCCGGGCAGTGAGTGGCTGGAGAGCAGCCCTGAGGAGAGGGACCTGGGGGTGCTGGGGGATGAGAAGCTCAGCATGAGCCAGCAGTGTGCACTTGCAGCCCAGAGGGCCAAGCAGAGCCTGGGCTGCAGCAGAAGTGTGGCCAGCAGGGTGAGGGAGGGGATTCTCCCCCTCTGCTGTACTCTGTTGAGAACCCACCTGGAGTACTGCATCCAGTTCTGGATGTGGAGATGCTGGAGAGTGTCCAGAGCAGGACCAGGAGGATGCTGAGAGGGCTGCAGCAGCTCTGCTGTGAGCACAGACTGAAAGAGTTGGGGCTGTGCAGGCTGGAGCAGAGGAGGCTCCCAGGTGACCTTCTTGTGGCCTTGCAGCATCTGAAGGGGGCTCCAGAAGAGCTGGGGAGGGACTTTTGAGGCTGTGAGGGAGTGTCAGGAGTGGGGGGAATGGAGCAAAGGTGGAGGTGGGGAGAGTGAGGCTGGAGGTGAGGAGGAAGTTGTTGAGCAGGAGAGTGGTGAGAGGCTGGAATGGGTTGCCCAGGGAGGTGGTTGAGGCCAGTCTGGCTGAGGCTGTGGGCAGCCTGCTCTAGGGTAGGGTGTCCCTGGGCATGGCAGGGGCTTGGAACTGGCTGCTCCTTGTGGTCCCTTCCAACCCTGCCTGATTGATTCTATGTTTCTGTGACTCCAGGAAGGCTCCTCGTTTTGGTGGAGCTGGCAGTGCTGGCTCACTGGTTGGGCTTACTCAGTCTAAACAATTCGGTGACCCCGAAGCCAGGGTCCTGCTTTGAGGAGGAGTGGGGCCAGCAGCCTGCCTGCCTGCCTGCCTGCCTGCCTGCCTGCCTCCCATCACCTCACCGCTACCACTCGCGGGGCCGTAGCTCCTTTTTCTCTTTGCGGGGGGAAGAAAATTGATGTTTAGGTCAATTAGCTACGGCCAGTCCTCGCTACTGGCTCCGCTAATGAGCACCGGGGCTAATTGGGGCGGGGCAGCGTCCGTGCGGGCGGCTGGGCGGTGCGGAGCCGGCTGCCAGCCCGGGATCGCGGGTTCTCGGGGCCGGTCCCGGGGCGGCGGCAGGCGGCGCTGCGCCCCTTCGCGCCGGTACCGGGGCCGCTCCGCTCCAGCCGCCCCCGCCCAGCCCAGCCCAGCCCCGTGCCGAGCCGAGCCCAGCGCTACCGGCGCCGCCGCGCCCGGCGATGCCAGCGGCCCCCGGCCGCACCGGCCCGCGGACGCGGCGCTGACCGGCGGACGGCGGCCATGGACAGCGGCGGCCCCGGCCCGCACGGACGGCACCGGCAGGTACGTGCGGCCCTAAAGGAAAGTTTGGAGCGGGCGAGGTGAGACGGGAACCCCCCCGGCGACGAGTGCGGCTGCACGCTGTCGGGGACCCGCATCCCTCGTCCGGTCGTGGTTCCCGAGGTAGGGCCTTTACCGGCTGGGGAGCCGGGGCGGGGGTAACCGTACTCCGTGTGTCCGCGGCACAGGGGAGAGGACCGGGGATCTGCCGTGGGACCTGCTCCCAGGCCAGCCCGACAGGTGCCTAGGGGCGGCGGGTCCCGGTCCCATGTCTCTCTCCGAGCCCCAGTGCGGGGCGGGATGGAGTAGGTAGCTGCTCTCGGTTAGTCTCGCCGCGCCGGGTCCTGCCCGGTGCTCGCTCGCCGCTGACTCCGAGAGAAGCTGCGCCGGTGTCCGTTCGGGGTGGTGGGAGGAGACCTGGCTCTGGTCACCGGCAGGGTCCTGCCGCGGGGACGAGCCGGGACCGGGGCAGTGGTTTCGCCGCGGTGAAACGATCCCACCGGCGCTGGAAGCCGCTCTCAGCGCTGGGAAGCGGATCCGGGGCTGCTGCGGCCAAACCTGATTCTGCCCCCAGAACCGCTGCCCACCACTGGTGTACCAGTGCCCGGCGGCCAGAGCCCGGCTGGGGTCTTCCTCTGCCTCCTTCCTCCGATGAAACTCCTTCAGCTGCCGTGGGCTTGCTGCTAGTGGAAGCAGGATGCTTCTGGTGACCTCAGGCTGGAGTGGGGCAAGCATCCCTGCGCGGGTGGGTCGAGGGATGCAGGACAGGGAGCAGCCTGTACGGCTGGGGGGGGTCCCCCTCACCTGCGAGAGGAGACTCAGTGGTCTGGAGGACAGCCTGAGTGGTACCGGTCCTGTTCTGGAGACACCAGGAGTGGATCCACGCCATGGTGTTGGTCAGGGAGCAGAGTCCCCTCCTCCCGGTTTGCCATCCCTTCTGCTGCCGTGTGAGGCTTGGGGGCTACCCAGTGTGCAGGAACCCTTGCCCTGGGAGAGCTCATCCATGCTGGGAGCACCTACACCCCAGGAAAGAGCCCGAGCAGGTGAGAGGTTGGGGACACAGTTTGGGCTGTGAAGTCCTTTGCTTCCCTCCACTGACAAGGCTGAGCTGCTGCTGACCTTGGGCTTCAGCCCCCTTGAAGAGCAGGGAGCTCTTCAAGGCATCCCCTTGAAGAGCCTCTCTGCCAGGGAGAGGCTCCTGACACTGGAGGAGTCTGAGGCTCAAGCTGTCAGCAGAGCTGACCTTCAAAATGCCAGAGGCAAAGGGCACTGGGATTCACCCAGAGAGGGAGCAGAAGCAGGCCCATGCTTGGGTGGAATTAAGAACTCTCCTGCTCACCTTGGCTGGGAAGGAAATGCTGCAGACACTGGAGGAATGAGCAAGAAGCTGGAAATAAATCAGCATAGAGAGGATGAGAGAGCAAGCTTGGGGGAAGGAGTCTTATGCATGTCTGTGTGCTCCCCTGCCACCTCTGCCTGGCTGGGGGGCACAGGCTTCCTGCTGCCTTCACTAGCACAGCTGTGGGGCTGGACTGCTGTGGGCCCACCCTGGGAAAGAGCTGAGCTGAGGTGTGCAAAAGAGCTTGGCTCAGCCTGGAGCTCAGGGCTGGCTCCCTTTGAGGGGGTGGTGCAGTGCTGTGGAGGGAGCTGAGGCTTAGCCAGGCTGCTGGCCTGCACTGGTGAACCTGGAGCTGTGAGGGGATGGGGGGGAGGGAGAGGTTGCTGCTGCTGTTGGTTCGTGCAGCAGCATCCTGCTGACCAGCCCCACAGACTAGGGACCCCCAGCCCCACAGCTGGCAGCAGAGTGTCTCAGGGATCCTGGCCCCAGGCCTCTTGCCCTGGGCATGTCTGAGAATTTCCTCACCTACCCAGGATGGAGGATCCAGCTCAGCTGATTCCCAGCCTCGGGAGACAAGGGAGATGCCCTCTGCCAAGCCTGCCCTGCTGCTTGGGCCCTCTCACTGGCTGCTGGAGGCAGAGCTGAACTGGAGCCTTCCCGAGGGACCACAGAGGTGTTTCCTCTCTTGTCAGGCTCTTTTGAGGAGATGTCAGCTCCCCAGGAGACACAGCAGCCTCCCTGTGCTGCTGCCATCGCCGCTGTGCAGCTCACAGAGCTGTGCTTTGGGGTGAGGGAATGACAGGCAGGACATGGAGGGGATGGGGGGCAGCTCTCTTTCTTCTGTGAGGAGGGGTTGACTCAGACACTGCTGTGATGAGGTTTGCCAGGCAGCTCTTTGAGCAGGGTGGTCACAGGCCCTGTGCAGGGGACACTTGCCAAGATGATCTGATCTGGCTTTCTGCTTCAGGGAAGTATTAAAATGAAGTTACCTCCTCCTTTGGGCAGTACAACTTCTCCAACACCCAGATTGCCCCTGCTTGGCTGGGGTACAGGGCACCCTGGCATTGCAGACCCCCAGCTGTGCCTTGTAGGGCCCAACCTGTGCTGGTTCTTACACCAAGTGAAGATGCCCAAGCTCCAAGAAGCACTGAAGTAGCTCTGGGAAAGCTGGGCAGACCTGCAGGGCCAGACGTGCACAAAGGCTGGCAGTGCTGGAGCTGCAGTGGCACAGAAACCAGACACAGTGGCAGCCACCCCCACCTCTCTGTTTCTTTTTTTGGGTAGAGTTCTGCTAACTGTAATTATCCAGCTCACATAAACCATGGGAAACAATGCTCCAGACCAGCAGGACTTGGAGCATAATTTGCCATGTCAGAGTCCCTTGTTTGCACCATGGGCACTGGGCTGAGTTCCAGCAAGCTGTGGATGGAGCCCTCCCGGATGGAAGGTTAAGGTTCTGCATGTGGCATTAATGGAGAAGGAGGAGAAAGTCCCCAGCTCCTGTGGCTGAGATCAGCATGGAGCTGCCCACATTGTGCCCATGTGCTGGAGGAACCTCAGTGAGGCTGCTGCATCTGGGAAGGGACGTGGGCCAGTGCAGAGGAAGAGTCTGCCACGCTGCCTACAGCTGAGCTCAGTCTGTAGAGAAGTTGAGGCACTTTGCAGTTAGTTCAGGTCCCAGCTCAGCCCGAAAAAGTGGATCCCAAGAGCAGCTCACAATAAAAAGTGTCAATGAAAAATCCCCCCCATCTCCAACCAGACCAGGGGAGAGCAGACACTGAGGTCCCCAGCCAGAACCAAGTGCTGTGACGTGCCAGAGCACCACTCTTCATTGCTGAACCCACATCCCCTGCTGATGAATTTCAAGCCAGACCAAACATTTGTAGCTGGAGTCTCCTGACGATGGAGGCTGAGAGCTGTCAAAGCAGCAGTCTCTGCGAGGCATCCCTTTCTGACAGGAGCTTGTGCACCAGCGGCAGCCTCGTCTGCCAGCGCGGCTGAGGGGGCTGGGGAGCGTCGCTCTGACGGCCACTGCTGGGGATGGCAGCTCTCAGCCTCCTGCTCCTCTGCCCCCTGGCTGCTCTCCGGCTGCTGGGCTGCGGTGGCTTCCCTGGGAGCGCGGCGCAGGCTGCATTATTGATAACGCTGATTTATTTATGCTTCCCTGGCTGCAGCAAACAGCTCAGCCTTCCTGAGCCAAATATAGCTGGTGCTGGGAGTGCAGCCCTGTCCTGCATGGGGTGGAGGTGGCCAGCCGTGCACCGGAGCTTTGATCCAGCTGGGAGATTCAGGGGTGTCTCCTGCAGGTTCTTGTGTGCCTGGAGGGTCCCCACAGAGAGGAGCTGGGGCTGGGCTGCTCTGCTTGTCAGGTTTGGGGCTTGGGGCTGGGTTCCTGAGTGGAGGGGGAACCAGAGCAGCAAGCAGGAGAGCAGAGGCTCAGAGGTGAATGACTTCCCACAGGATCTGTCTCCTCTGTTGGAAGCTGTGAGGGATGTGTGCTGGCAGCAGGAGCTCGCTGAGCCTGCTGAGAGCTTTGTGGCTGCTGTCCCCACAGCAGGGCTGCCAGATGTGTCTCTTGGTGGGACTGGACAGATGTTGCACATCTCCTCCCTGTCCCTGCTCAGGTTGCCCCAACCCTTGGCAGTGATGTGGGTCTGCAGAGCCCCCATCTCAAGTCCCTGCAGCATGGGGTGCAGCCTGAGCAAGGGCTATGCCAGCACAGGATCAGTCTCCCTTCTGCCCCTGTACTCAGCACTGGGTTAGGCCACACCTTGAGTGCTGTGTCCAGTTCTGGGCTCCTCAAGTCAAGAGAGATGTTGAGGTGCTGAAAGGTGTTTGGAGAAGGGCAGCAAGGCTGGGGAGGGGCCTGGAGCACAGCCCTGTGAGGAGAGGCTGAGGGAGCTGGGGGGGTGCAGCCTGCAGCAGAGGAGGCTCAGGGCAGAGCTCATTGCTGTCTGCAGCTGCCTGCAGGGAGGCTGTAGCCAGGTGGGGTTGGGCTCTGCTGCCAGGCAGCCAGCGACAGAAGAAGGGGACACAGTCTGGAGTTGTGCCAGGGCAGGTCTAGGCTGGATGTGAGGAGGAAGTTGTTGGCAGAGAGAGTGATTGGCATTGGAATGGGCTGCCCAGGGAGGTGGTGGAGTCCCCACCCCTGGAGATGTTTCAGAGGAGGCTGCATGAGGCATTTAGTGCCATGGGTTAGTTAATTGGAAGCTGTTAGGTAACAAGTTGGACTCAATGATCTCAGAGGTCTTTCCAACCTGGTTCATTCTGTGACTCTGTGACTCTGTCACCCACGAGCAGGGATGTGAGACACCTGCATGCCTGTGCCCTCTGCCTCTACCCAGGTTGCCCATCCTGCAGTGCATCCTTACCTCTAAAATCTTCCCTAGCACAAAATATGAGCCTTTAGCAAAAATACTTTGGGTTGGTTTGTTTGGTTGGGTTTATTTCCCTGGGCAAATGTCAGTGGTTTTGGTGACATTTCCTGATTTGTATTTTCCTTTTGTTGTTTTTTTTTTTTTTCCTCCCCCTTTTTTTTTTCTTTTTATTTTTTTTTCCCATCTGGGAGAACCAAAAATGGGAGGGGGAAGGGGAAAAATCCTTGGAAATCAGCATTTTGGAGATGAAGCATTTTTCATCTTGAACTGTCACTTTTAAACAGAAGAATTAGGTTTGGAAGGCTTCGAGACAAACGATGCCCTTTTGCCACCTCAAATCACTTGGTTTTGATTAAAAATGTCAGTGTTTGCTGTTTGGGCACTTCATTATGCCAGCCTGGCCCAGAGCAGAGAGAAGAGAGTTGAAAATTAAGGATTTCTTCTCCCAGCAGCACACTTTGTTCACTGCCTGCCCAGTGGGTGCAGGCAGCGGCGTCAGTGCAGTGAGATTCGTCTGGGCATGGACCTGGGCATGAGGCAGCCCTGGCAGCTGCTATCCATTCTGGCATCACACTTTGCCCTCAGCATCACCAGCACTTCATGGCCTTGTTTTGATAAAAGATGTTCCAACCCTAAAGGTTCATGGGGGCTCTGGATGCTGGCCCTGGGCAGGGTTAGGTCTTGGGGGGGCATCACCAAGGTCTCACCCAGGAGATGCCCAGCAGGGACATTGCTGTCAGAGCTGCTCTGGCTCCTGCTGCTGCTACAGTGCCTGGAGCTGCTTCACCCAATGTCAAACAGTCCCAAGGCCATCTTTAAGGCAGCCCCCAGTACATTACCAGGGCTCTGGGCATTCCAGTGTTTCCTTAAGGCTCCAGATGATGGAAAACTTGGCTCTTTCCAGCACGTCCTGCAAGGCATGGCAGGGTGACAGCACCATGCCCTGGTGTGCTCAGAGGCCAAGAGAGGACCAGGTGTGTTTGGAGGTCATGGATGCAGTTTTGTGGCTGTGGGTTTATGAGTTTGCAGTTGTATGGGAGGAGAAGCAGGGGGTGTGGGTCCTCATGCTGCCGTGGGCTGTGTGTGTCATAGAATCATAGAATCAACCAGGTTGGAAGAGACCTCCAAGCTCATCCAGTCCAACCTATCCCCCAGCCCTATCCAATCAACCAGACCATGGCACTAAGTGCCTCATCCAGTCTTTTCTTGAAGACCTCCAGGGACGGTGCCTCCACCACCTCCCTGGGCAGCCCATTCCAATGGCAAATCACTCTCTCTGTGAAGAACTTCCTCCCAAGCATTGCTGCCCCTTCCTTGGCTCCCCATGCACTGCCAGTCTCCCTGTGCAGGAGACTGGCTGGGCCTGGCACAGTTGGTATGGTCAGTCCATCTCATCTGCCTTTTGGCCAGTGCCCAGCTCAGCAGAGCCGAACCCTGAGCATCACTGCAGGGGACCTTGGTGGCAGGAGAGTGGTGGCAGCAAGCTGCCAGAAGATATGGCAGGTCCTCATCCCTCATCCCTGGGTACTTCCACAGGATGTCACCACCCATGCCTCTGTGTCTCTTTGCTTTCAGATGCCCTGATGTCTGCCCCGTGCAGAGCCCTGACCTCCCCGGGGGTGGCAGATGTGCAGGTGCTGCTGTGAATCCCCAGTAAAAGGTAACCACGGCTCAGCTGTGCTGCTGCTGCTGCTATTGGCATAGTTTGTCCTGCTGCTAAAGAAGCTTGAGCCTGTCCAAGGCCGGTGGGTGAATCCCGGGTGCATGCCCTGCCCTGTGTCCCAGCCAGGTCACCCTGGTGCCCGTGGCCGTGAGTGCTCAGGGGCCACACTGCTGCGTGCAGCAGCCTCGGTGAGTGGAGCTGCACCTCCCAGCCTGCCTCGGCCCCTCTGCTTCCACACATCTCTTCTTCTTCTTGGCAGAATGAGTGAGAGAGACATCCAAAGCCTGAGCAAATGGGTTTTTGTGCTCACTCTCTGCATTACCACGCTGTGGGGAAGACTGACGCTGGCCTCCAGCCATCACAGAAGCCATTCAGGTAGGGGAAGTGGCATCCTTGCCACCTGCACCACGCCCCTGGGCCATCACCTTCGGCCCCCAGAATGCTGGTGGTACTTTAGGGTCTCCGTGGGATGCTCAGGATGGGGGTTAAGTGGGGTTGAGCTGCTTGGTGAGGGTCTGCCACTCATCCCTGGGTGGGAGAAGTGCAGATGATCTCAGGCTGTGATGTGCATGGGCTGTGGGAGGGGAGCTGGCAGGGGTCTCCTTGGGGACACCAACACCTGGTCCCATTGCTGGGGTCTGGGCACTGCAGATGGGTATGGCCAAAGTGCTTGGAGCCTGGAGCAATCCCAGGCTGTGCTGGCTGCCCCTTGTGCTGTGTTTGGAAGAGAAAGAATTCAAGGGTTAATTGGAAGCTGTTGATGCCTGACCCCACCTAACCCTGTCCTATTTCTGTCGTTTTTGCCTGGCAGTTAAAGCACTTCTAATCCTCTAATCCCCACCCTCCTTGCTTAAAACCCAAACCTATCTCCCAGAGTGACTCCCCCAGCCCCAGCTCGGCAGCACTTACCTGCCCTGCCCCCCGTCTAACCTGCAGCAGAGGCAGCAGCAGATCAAACCCTTCTGTCTGGAGCCACTTTTTGACCCCACCTCAGGGCGCCCAGGGTACAGACCTGGGCACTGCCCACCCAACCCCATCCAGCCCCACTCCTCCTCTGCGGGAGGAGTTCAAGGGAGCTGCTGCTTGGGAAAGACTCAAGCCTGGCATTAAAGCAGCGACTCAGTGAGGTTTTGAAGTGCAGATGCCTGAGTGTGCCCAGGGGGTGTGAATTATGCAGAAACCTCCTCCACGCGTGAGGAGGGGGCACGGGGCTCGAGTGCTGGCAGGCAGAGCCGAGGGCTCTTCACTCAGTCATCCACAGTGGGCCAGATCTTGCACTTCTTAGGCAGGCAGGTTCTAATCTGCAGCAAAAAGGTGTCCCAGGAGCCAGCACTTTCCAGCCTGACCCCACTCTGTGTCTGCATTAACACTGCACACCCCAGTTGCTGGCACTGTTGATGCCCTGTGCTGGCAGCTGCCCCTCTCCATGGGCTTCAGAAGCAGGAGCTCTCCTTCTGCTTGCTGTGCTCCTGGGCTTGGTTTTGCTGTTGTCTGCCCCTGTGCTTTCACTCCATTTGGGACAGGGTTTGGTAGGCTTGAAATGCACTTTCTGAAGGCTGCATTCACGGCTGCAAGATGTTTTCATCCTGGGAAGCTCATGGGCACATCTCTGTGGGAGTGGGATTGTGTGTACCACTGGTGCCAGCCTGTGACCCCCTCAAGTCAGGGATGCTGGTGACTGTGGTGTGTAACAGGAACAGTGTGGCCAGTAGAACAAGGGAGGTTCTTCTGCCCCTGTGCTCAGCACCTCACTGCTCGGAGGGAGGGCAGCAGCAGCTCCACAGTGTTTACTCGTCAGATACTTCTGCACGATGCCCTCCTGCCTGGAGAGGCGTTGGTTACTCCTTCATGTGCAGCTTCTACATCCACAGGGAATGTTTTTCTAAGTCACCTTCTGTTGCTGAAGGCAGGAGCTGTGCTGAGGGAGGGTGGGGAGAGCAGAGGGCTGTGTGTCAGGAGAGGATCCCCTGGCTGCAGGCTGCCTGTGTGGGTTCGTCTGTTGCACAACAGCAGAACTCTTTCAGCCTTTCTCAAACAGCCCTTTTGGCTTTCTGCCTGTGAGGGTGAGAGGATGGGAGCTGCACAAGTGACTCGGGGAGGTGCACAAGTGACTTGGGAAGGTGCACAAATGACATGGGGAGCTGCACACCCTCACACATGCAGCAAAGGGGAATGGAGCCTGAGTGGAGTCTGGAGGTGACAAGGTAGTGAATAATCCCAAATGGTGTGCAGTGATAATGAGCAATAAAAACAAGCCTGCTTCTCTCCAAAACCCTCCTAAATAAAACATGCAGCTAAGGCAGTAGTGATTTTAAGGCTTTAATTATTTAGTGAGTGTTAGTAGAAGAGTTGTTAGAGGGCAGAGATCCCTCACAGCACTGCCTGCCTGGTGCCCTGGGGCTGTGCTACCCTCTGAGCAGAACCCACCAAGCCCCAAAGTCCTGCTGCTCACTGGGACCGGACCCTCTACCTCCCTCCCGGGCTTGTGCCTGGCTCTGTCATATTGCTCAGCCCTCCTTGGGGCACCTGGACCTTTCAGGGGGCTGTTGGTGCCCAGGAGGATGGGGTTGGTGCACAGTGTTGGGCACTGCCCAGCGGCAGTTCTGTGTGTTCCACCTCCCTTCGTTTCGCAGCTCTCCACCAGCAGCCAGGGTGATACTTTCCAGTGGACTTGTGGAGCTGTGCCCACACCTTTGAGACACACAAAATGTGTCCGTTCAGGTTTTGCTACTAATCTCCTCCCCCCCTCCGTGTTCTGTCACTCACTTAAAGGTCAGCCAGAGCAGGACAGAGAGCTTGGGTTGGTTTCTTTCATGCAGGATCCTAAAGCCCTGTGCTCCTACGATGCTTTTATGTTTCCAGGAGATAAGAATTACCTTTTTTTTTTCACGAGGGCTCCAGTGGGGAAACACCACTTAAATGGCAGGCAGAAGCATGCCAGAAGCTCTGGAACTTATCCCAGGCTCTCTGGGGGTTTCCTGCTCTTGGTGTTAAACAACATCCATCTGATTTGCATTCTCAGTCCTAGCTGGTGTGAAGCTCCCTGCTGCTCAGCACAAGGAGCAGCAGCTGCTGGAGCTCTGGAGGAGCCTGTCTGTGTCCCTGAGCCTGGGGCTCAGGCCTCTGCTTGCTCTTTCCAAGCATGGAACATGGAAGCCCAAGTGACAGAGAGCTGCTTGGCCATCCCTTAACAGTGCTGTCCTGCGGGGGATGCTGGACCCTTGGCACATCTGAACAGCCAAGTCCCTCTCTGACACCCTGGGCATGGCTGTGTCTGGGGTAACTGTAAGGGTATCTGCACCCAGATACTCCCCCCCTGAGCTCCTCAGGTGTTGAGATCCATGGCACCAGTGCCCTGCCTGTGTCTGAAGGGGTCTGTTTGATGTGTGGGAAGCTGAGGTGCTTCACAAAGGTAAAGTGGCTCCTGCCTTGCTCATCTGCTGCTGGCACAGCAGCAACCTGGGCTCTGCCTGGCTTTAGCTCCATGCTTTTGAGGGAAGATAAAGGTTTCCTGAACTTCTCTGTTCTGAGGGTCCCTGCACCCAGCACAGCTCCGCTCCTGGCAGCTCTGGGCTGAGAGCAGCAGGGCTGGGGCACAAAGTGGCATCTAATGAGCCAGAGCAGCTCTGGTCTGTGAGGGTTTTGCCTTCCCCATGGGCCATGCCCAGACAGGCCAGGACAAGGAGCAAGCTGGGTACAGACCATGTCCGTCTGTCATGATGGGAGCAGCTTCACACCCACAGGCTGTCAGTGTCCTGGGGTGTGACTGGCAGGGGCACAGCAGGTGCCCATGGGCTCTGTGGTCTGATGCTGATGAGCTCAGCCAGCAGCAGCAAGGCACAGGAGAGGCAATTTTTGCTTTATCTCCCAGCTGCAGCTTGTTGAGCAAATTAAAAGAGCTTTGGCAGGAGAGTGAACTCTTACTGCATGGCTGTAACCAGTGACTCCCCATCTCTGCCTGGGCTGAACCCTCCTCAATTAGCTGGAAATGCAAAGCTGAGGAGCAGGCATGTGAGGGAGTGGAGGGGTCACTTGCCCCTGCCCCTTCCCCTGAGGAGCAGATCTGCTAACAAAGCTTTGTGGGGAGGCTTCAATAAAAACAAGTCAAAACCACAGCTGTGTGTGACAGGCTGGGGACAGAGTAGCTGAGAGCAGCCAGGAAGAAAGGGATCTGGGGGTACTGGTAGATAATAGCTGAACATGGGGCAGCAGTGGGCCCAGGTGGGCAGCAGAGCCAATGGCATCCTGGATTGTACCAGGAGCAGTGTGGCCAGGAGGTCATTCTGCCCCTGTGCTCAGCACTGCTCAGGGCACACCTGGAGTGCTGTGTCCAGTTCTGGGCTCCTCAAGTCAAGAGAGATGTTGAGGTGCTGGAAGGTGTTTGGAGAAGGGCAGCAAGGCTGGGGAGGGGCCTGGAGCACAGCCCTGTGAGGAGAGGCTGAGGGAGCTGGGGGGGTGCAGCCTACAGAAGAGGAGGCTCAGGGCAGAATTGCTGCCTGCAGCTGCCTGCAGGGAGGCTGTAGCAATTGGGGTTGGGCTCTGCTGCCAGGCAGCCAGCAACAGAACAAGGGGACAGAGTCTCAAGTTGTGCCAGGGTAGGTCTAGGCTGGCTGTGAGGAGGAAGTTGTTGTCAGAGAGAGTGATTGGCATTGGAATGGGCTGCCCAGGGAGGTGGTGGAGTGGCTGTGGCTGGAGGTGTTGCAGCCAAGCCTGGCTGGGGCACTTAGTGCCATGGTCTGGTTGGTTGGGCAGGGCTGGGTGCTAGGTTGGGCTGGCTGAGCTTGGAGCTCTCTTCCAGCCTGCTTGATTCTGTGACTCTATGATTCTAAGCTGATGCTGGAAGGCATCAAATCCCCTTCTGGAGTCCACAGGGTAGGTAAGTCCTCACAGTCCTGAACCAGAGCATGGTGAGGATGTGGATTTACACTCAGCCAACACTAAAGACCTCTGAATATTCCTCAGGTTGCTTTCCAAATCTCATTAACTGTAAAACCAGGACCAAACAGTCACATTTGTCCTGTAATGAGTTGGTTTCCTTCCCACTCTCACCCAAGTCTACCATTTCTGAGTACAAAAAGAGCAGAAATTATCATTCAAGCTGAATTTTCAGGCAGCAAAAAGGAAGGATAAAATTTATGGCCAGAGATGCCATTGGAAAATACTTCCAGGGTAGGTAATTGTGTAATTATTATGGGCAGGAATGAAAGTCATGGTTCATTAAATGAAGATGACCATGAAATAACAATAAATAAAGCCAAATTAAAGCTGTGGGGTTGGCACAGCCTGCTCTGCCCGTGTGCCAGCAGGTGCAGGGCACAGGGATGTGTGGTTCCTGGCTGTGGCTCACTAATGAAGCAGGCTGAGGGACAAGCAAGGTTGGCTGTGCCCACTCTCACAGTGGGACCTGACCTTGCTGCTCAGCAGTGAGCAACTCTGTCCAGGCCTGAGGCTGGTGACATTGCTGGAGAGCAGCTCTTGGGCACCTCCTTGCTTCCTGCCCTTTCATCTCCTTTCTGAGTCATAGAAACAAAGAATCAAGCAGGCTGGAAGAGAGCTCCAAGCTCAGCCAGTCCAACCTAGCACCCAGCCCTGCCCAACCAACCAGACCATGGCACTAAGTGCCCCAGCCAGGCTTGGCTTCAACACCTCCAGGGACAGAACTCCACCACCTCCCTGGGCAGCCCATTCCAATGCCAATCACTCTCTCTGCCAACAACTTCCTCCTAAGTCTGATGCTCATACCCGGTGGGAACAGGAGAAGAGCTGCTTGGCTGGAAGCTGATGTGGCTGTGCCCAGCTGCCCCAAGCTGGGAGGTTGTGCTTGGGTCAGCGTTTGCCAGCAGAGATGTGAGAATGCAGCTGCCAGGCAGAGGGAGTGGAGGGAAGCCTGGAGCAGGACCGGAGCTTCTCCATCCTGGCACGCTGGGAAGATGCTGTGCCGAGCTGCTTGGCAGCCCCAGGATGATTGGCAGAGGCCAGGCCAGCAGCAGTGGGCTCGGGGGTGGGGAAGGTGTGCGGGGGGCCGGGGGCAGCCTGACCACAGTGTTTGTGCCCCTGCAGTGCACGTCGAGCCTGGCACCTGTGAGGTGATCGCAGCTCACCGCTGCTGCAACAAGAACAAGATCGAGGAGCGCTCGCAGACCGTGAAGTGCTCCTGCTTCCCGGGCCAGGTGGCAGGCACGACTCGGGCAGCTCCCTCCTGTGTGGATGGTGAGTGCCCCGTGGGCTGGGTCCCCTGATGGCATCTGCCTGGTGGGCCAGACTGCCGTGGGGTGTCCGTGGCCCTGGTGTTAATGGAGGCCTGCCCAGGGGTTCCTGCAGCGCAGCAGAGGAGGCGTTCGGGGTCTCTGCTGGTGTGGCTGTCGCCTGTGCAGTGCCAGGCTGTGTGCCGTGGTGGGGAGTGGTGCTCCACATCAATCCCTGCTCACCTGCTGACTGCAGCCACAGGCAGGGCAGTGGCCTCAGCCGTGCAGCACTGTCACCAGCCAGCAGCGCTGAGCCAAGCTCAGTCTGTGTCTGCTTCATCAAATGGCATCATGTGGCGGTGCCAGGGAGCTGGCAGCAGCAGCTTGCAGCCTCTGTCAGTGCCAGATTGATTCACTTGACAGGCAGTGCCCTGTGCAACACCAGAAATGCCAGGGTGAGCTGTCACGGGAGGAGTTTATTGTCCCAAACAGCTTCTGTGTGTCGTTATTCCTACCCGTGGGGCAGTCTGTGCTCCTTTCCCACCTCAGAGGCACAAGTGACAAGAGCCTGGCAGAGCAGAGCCTCTCCTCTTGCCTCTGTTCTCCCTGCTCTCGCTGGGAGCAAGGACAAGGCTTTGCAGCTGGGGTCCTGGGAGAAAAGAGGGGGTGTGTGGAGCAGCTGGGTCAAGTGAGGCCAGGCAGGAGAGGAGGAGCTCCTAGGCAGGGTCACTGCATGCATGAGCTCTGCCAAAGACCCCATGGCTGCACCCCCTATGCCAACCTGGCGACTGAGTCCCTCCTGTTCTCTCCCCCAGCCTCCATCGTGCTGCAGAAGTGGTGGTGCCAGATGGAGCCGTGCCTCGATGGGGAGGAGTGCAAGGTCCTGCCTGACCTCTCTGGCTGGAGCTGCAGTAGTGGCAACAAAGTGAAGACCACCAAGGTGCGTCCCCTGGCAGGGTGCTGGGCAGGAACCTGGCTGCATTCCCCCAGCCTAGGGTGAGCAACGCCCAGGGAAGCATCCCAGAATTGCTGGCAGGGGAAGGAGAGAGCTCCAGCTTCTCTGGGGCTGTTTGTCACCCATGTCCTGAGGCAGAGCAGAGGGACAGGGCTGGGCTTGTCACTGGGGCTAGCACAAACCCCGAGTGGGCCCCACGACTTTGCCAATCAATAGCTGCCACGGGAAGCTCCTCAGCAGCCATGCTGGGCATATTTCCTGCCCTTGGCATGTCCTGGCTGCTCCCCAGTACCTCTCCACTGCTCCAGGACAGCCTGAGCACATCTTAGCCCGGTGGCACAGCCCGGATTCTGTCCCCACCCCCTGTCTGAGGCAGTCAGCTGTGGCAGAGCACTACATGATGATTATTTTCATGGCTTGCTGAATGCCCTGAAGAACAAGGTGTAATTAAAATTTTATCAAACTCATTAGTAATTACATATATGCCATGCTTAATCAGTTGCATAATTCTGTAATCATTGTTCATGCTGCTGAGTGTAATTATTCCTTATGCTTTACTTTTCCTCACCCCACATCCCCTGCCATAAAATTACCCCCATTAAGTGACGCCAGAATTCCCTTCATTATTGCCACTGTTTCTGTGCACAGAGAGCACTTCCCTGGTCAAGTGTTTCTGTCCATGTCCAAGAAGGTTCCTCTGGCCCCAGGCATCCATCTCTGACCAGGATCTGCAGCACTGCATTGAGCTCGTTGTCTTTTTTCTCATCTCAATATTGCTTTGCCTCAACTCCCACAGCTGCTGGCTCAGCCCAAAGCCTCTGCTCTGGCTTTGCTGTCCTGGGCTTCCCACAGGGATCACTCTCAACTGCAGGACCCCTGGAGTTCTGCTCTGCTCCCTCCAGCAGCCCAGATTTCCACAGCCATCCTCCCAGCATCCTTTGTTGGAGCAGAGAGAGGTGGTTTGGAATCACAGACAGCCTTTTGGAGGCTTTGGGTACCCCAGGAGAACTGTCCCTGTCCCAGTCCCCTTTGCAGACAGACCCCCAGTGGGGGCTGTAGCCAGAGCAGGAGCCTCACGAACTACCCAAAAGCCAAAATCTGTCACCACCACCACACACCACGCAGAGAGCAGATCACATTTGCACCTCCCGAGGCTGTCGGCTGACAATTCACAGATGGGGCCGTCTGGGGGCTGGGCTGGGTCCCTGCCTGCTGCAGTTTGGCCGTTCCCAGTCTGCAGCACTCCTCTCTTCTGCCTGCAGGTCACTCGGTAGCCTCCGTGCAAGGACCAGCTTCGGCACGGGTCCCCAGTGCTCCGCAGGGCTGTGAGCAGCAGGATGTGATCCAGCTGCCTGGTTCCCGTGGGTGTGAGATGCTCCGGGGCTGCCAGCCTGTGCCAGAAGCTGAATCCGAGCATCCACTGAGCCCTTACTTCTCTGGGGGCTGCAAGTGTGGAACCTCAGCACAGCTGCAAGGCTCCTGCCGCTCCAGGGTCCCTTCCTGCCCTCTGGACGCCGACTGAGAAATGAGCTTCTCCTCCCACCCTCCTGAATGAACTCCTGCAGTCATGTTAGAGCTGTTTGCAGTGCACAGACAGACAGACAGCAGCTCCCCAGGTGGGCTTTGCTCTGAGGCAGCTGCTGTCACTGCTGCACCACCTTTGCCCAGCGCCCAGGATGCGGAATCAGGAACAGGGAAGCCAAAGGATGTGTGGAGCCTTCTCCAGTTCTGCTCACAGCTCTTGCTCAGATGAGTTCCCAGGAGCAAGCCCTGAGCTCCAGCCTGGCCTCATGTCACCTGGGGGCTGCCCTGAGCCTCATTGTGCATTCCCTGCCTGCGACCTGGCTGCTGTGAGCAGTGTGGTGGATGCCTCGGTGTGGCCAGGGCTGCCTGACACCCCAGCAGCCCTGGGGATGTTGAAACCCTCCACGGAGTGTGCTGCTGCTTTCTCCTTCCTCCACGGTCATCAGGCTGCCAGCCCAGTGCCTGTTCTCCACCCTGCCAGCCCCAGCACTCAGCTGCTGCTTGTGTTTGCAGTCGAATTCCAGAACACAGCCTAGGGGAAGCCCTCTCCTGCTCACAGCTCTGGTGGGCCTGGCGCTGGCACTTGCCCAGCCACAAACCCCAGCTGAGCCAGGCTCTGCTGCATTCAGTCCAATGAAGAAACACCAACCAGTACCATCTGCTGGCCATGAGCTCCTGAGCTTTTCCAGGACACAGCATTTCCCCTGGCATGGCAGCTGGAGGGGGAGAGGATGGAAGCCCTGAGGTCCCACCACTGGCAGGCCTGGGGACGCTGGGGCTGCTGCACTGCTGAGGCTGGGAGCACAAGGGCTGAGCAAGAGCACTGCTGCAAGGAGTGGGGCCAAGCCCTCCCCAGGGACCTCAGTCCTACTCTGTGATCCATGCAAGGGATGTGCCAGCTTGGGAAGGGCCAGGGGCTGGAGGCAGTGCAGGGGCTGGCAGCACAACGCTGGTGCCACTGGTGGGACTTGGCACTGGGAGGTTTTTGTAACAGGGTAGGTAATGCCTGTCCCAGGCGTGGTGTAAATACCAGGCTGTGAAATAATAAATTCATTTTAATCTCTGCAAAGGACCTTTTGCTTCTGCAGCAAGGCAAGGCTTTAGGAGTGCTTCTTGTGCCACCAGCATGGGCACAGCATTGATCCTGCCAGGGGTTCCATGTGGCTTGGCTGCTGGGGGTGGGCAGCAAAGGGCTTTTGTCTTCTGTCAAGTGTTTGGCTGTGGGGTTTGTTATTATCTGGCTGGAACAGGAGCAACAGGGGGCATAGTGTGACAGAGGAGCCAGCAGTGCCCAGAGCCACTGAGCTCTCCTGACAAGGAGATGTTGCTGATCTCCTGGTGGGCCAGCCCTGGCTGCACGGTGGCTTTCTGTCCTGGGCAGCTGAATGAACATAAATATCCTTGAGACAGTTTTCATCCATCAAAAGAGTGAGACAAGCCTGGGCCAGAAGCTATTAGGAGAAGGGATGTACAGCAGGAGGCTCCTTCCCTGGCAAGAAAAGACCGAGATGGACAAAAGCTACAGGAAAACCTCCTCAGCTTCCTGAGTGGCACAGGACCAGGGCTGGCAGGACCTGTTCAGCTGAGAGCAGCAAATAGAGGGAAGGAAAAAAAGAAACAACTTCAGAGTAATTGGCAAGAACTTCCTCAGCGCTGAGATAGAGAGGCTGTGCCCCTGCAGAGCTGCAGCCAGACCCACCCCTGGGCATGGGGTGGCTGCAAGGCAAGGGACAGGATGGGACAACCTTTGCTCCACTCAGGGCAAGGGCTGGTCCTGCCAGGCTGCAAGAAGCAGACAGTCCAGCTCCTTGATCAGCTCCTGTTCCCAGCACGAGAAATTTATCCCCCTGCTCCCAGAGGATCACTGCTTCTTCAGGCTGAACTCTCCCAGCCTGTCCCCACAGGGGAGGTTCTCCAGCCCTTTGGTCATCTTCATGGCCCTCTTCCTGCAGCAGCTCTCTGTCTCTCTTCCTCTGAGGGCACCAGAACTGGATGCAGTGCTCCAGGTAGGTTTTCACAGGAGCAGAGGGCCAGAATGCCCTCCCTTGTCCTGCTGCTCACACCTCTTTGGATGCATCCCAGGACACAGCTGCTCCTGGGGCACCAGCAAGCATTGCTGGCTCATGTTGAGTTTATCATCAACTGACATCCCCAAGTTCTTCTCCTGTGAGGGTGCTCCTGCCCTGGCTCCTGGCATTGCTCCCTTCTGTTCTCACTGCATTTTCAATACTTTCCTGTGGCCAAGTGAGCAGAACATCTCCAGCAGCAGCACTGAGCAAAGGATGAGGGTGATGGAGATGGGAACAAAGCCTGCTCCCATGGCAAAGGCTTTGTGTGATGCTCGCTGGCTTTGTTCCCCCAGTGCTGTGGTGCCACATCCATGGCCCCTGGCTTACTGGCACACCCCATCCTCTTCTCTCCACATAGAACCATGCTGGTGGAGGGCAGAAAAGCCACTTCAGTGGCTTGCAAACCTTCAGATCCTGGCTCTGGAGCAGCCCTGT
Source organism: Pogoniulus pusillus (assembly GCF_015220805.1). Taxonomy (NCBI): domain Eukaryota; kingdom Metazoa; phylum Chordata; class Aves; order Piciformes; family Lybiidae; genus Pogoniulus; species Pogoniulus pusillus. The sequence continues at coordinate 6,662,485 of NC_087302.1, forward strand.
GCCAACACCCCTCTAAGCTGGATCTTGGCAGGTTGCTGCAGCAACAGTCGGGGAGCTGGCACAGCCCAGGCTTGCAAGTAGCCAAAGGGCAATTAGTCAGAGGAAACTGTCACAGTTAAGGTACTTTCAATATCATCTCCCTGGGTATTATAATTACACCCCACTCAATTAGTCTTCAGGTGAAGGGGGGTGGGGGGACAGTGGGGAAAGAAAGAAAAAAGCCTTTTGTGTTAAGTCTTGGTGGAGAATTATTAGAGAGCGAATCAAAAGCCAAGGATTCCATTTTACTTCACAGGAATAAAGGCAGAATGGATAAAACACCACTCCAACAACCCCCAACCCCCCCCAAAAAAACAAAATTATGAGCTGACTAAATTTAGAGCTGTGCTAGGAGGTGAAATGAAAGGTAAAATGAAGCCCTTTGAGCGTCTCCGACGCGCGGTGCGAGGGGAGCATTATCTGAGGAGTAAGATGGAAACATAATTAACCACCCCAGCTTTGTGCTGAGAGATGGCAAATTGAAATGGGTGACAAAATTAGGTGAAATTGCAGAGCAGCCTCGTTTATTTCTGCTTTAGACATCACAGCTACCTGTCAGCAGTGATCCAAAGCTGCCCCGGAGCAGGAGCTTCCCAAGGGATGCTGTGGGTTGGGACCTTGCCCAATCCGGGCTGGGGCTGCTGTGCAGATCCCTGCAGTGTGAGCTGTGGGTTGTAGAATCACTTGGGCTGGAAGAGACCTCTAAAGGTCACCCAGTCCAACTGCCCTGCAGTCAGCAGGGATATCCTCCACTAGATCAGGTCACCCAGAGTTCCATCAAGCCTCACCTTGAGTATGTCCAGGGATGGGGCCTCAACCACCTCTCTGGGCAACCTGTTCCAGTGCTCCATCACCCTCATTGTAAAGAAGATTTTCCTAACATCCAATCTACAATCTCCACTTCTCTCTTTCAGACCATTGCTCCTCATCCTACCACTGCAGGCCTTCATAAACAGTCCCTCTTCAGCCTTCTTGCAGCTCCCCTTTGGGTACTCGAGGGTCCCAGAATCACAGAACCTCTCCAGCCCTTAGTTTATTCCTGCTTTCACCAAGAATTCAAGCACAGACAAGCAAAACCAGCTTTGTCTGTTCCAAAAGCAGCAGGATGTTGGCTAGAATCACCTCATCCTGGGGGAGGAAACGACCACAAAGCTCTCCTGCTGTGATTAGGAATGCAGAAAAGCTGAATTTTTCAGGTGAGAAGAAGAGTTCATCTCCTCCAAGAGGTGGAAGGTGCAGGCAGCTGCTCTGGCTCCATCCATGCTGACACCTGAGTTTGTGGCTCAGCATTTTCTGCTTTGCTAGCACCTCCCACTGATTTTTTGTCTCTCTGGCAAGTAGACTGGACCCTGCTGGACCAAGGAAGCTGGTTCCAGCTTTCACCCACTGCCCCATCCCCTGGCTCTTGCACTGTCCTTCTTCACTGAGAGAGTCATTGGCCACTGGAATGGGCTGCCCGGGGAGGTGGTGGAGTCGCCGTCCCTGGAGCTGTTCAAGGCAGGACTGGACGTGGCACTTGGTGCCATGGTCTGGCCTTGAGCTCTGTGCTAAAGGGTTGGACTTGATGATCTGTGAGGTCTCTTCCAACCCTGATAATACTGTGATACTGTGTGATACTGTGACTGATGTCAGGCCCTGCTGGCTGACACAAGGCTGTGGGCACCTTCTTCATCACTCCACCTGTGGTGAGACTCCATTAGGGTCAGCAAGACAAAAGTGGAGCTGTGCAGTGTGTGCTGTGGTTAATCAGCTGTGATGGTGCTGTTTGGAGCATTAGTGGCTCCTCCAAAACGGTGTCCTCATGTTTTATTGATGTGCATTTGTGGAGATGTTCTTGAGGGAGCCAATGAAATATTCATTCCCGTGCTGCTGTGCAATAAAAGCAGAGTCAGGGCACAAACCATGCTGAGGGCTTCCCCTGCAGACCTGGCCCTGCTGGCTGGCTCCTGCCATGCCCCAGGAGGGTGCTGGGGATAGTGCCACCTGCCCAGGAGCCCCACGTCATGTCTCATGGCTCTGGCACAGCTTTCCCTGCACCACTCCTGCTCCATCTGTCCTTGGAGCAATCAGTGCTGAGCAGAGATGCTGCCCTTTCTTTGTGCTGACTTCTAAGCCAAGGCCAGACCCCTGTCTCACATCCAGGCAGGTGATGTAGCACAGCCCAGGGACCTCTGCAAAGATGGCACCACACTGGAAAACAGTGTCTGTGTCCCACATTACTGCAGGCAAAGCCTTGTCCCCAACTGCCCTCCCAGGCTGGCACAGAGAGGCAGGAGCCCTGAACCCCAGATGTGACCATCACTGCCACCAGCCTGGCAGCACTTGTCCCTTATCTCCTCTTCTGGGCACAGCTCTATCTTCCAATCTGGATGCTAAGCCAGCTGCTCTCCTGCCCCCAGGAGACAGGCAGATGGAGCTGGGGGGCTGCAGGGGCATCAGCTCGCTCTGGGCAGGGGACTGGCAGAGACTCCTCTTTATCCACTGATTTCTGCTGGGACTTGTGGAGGCAGCACATGAGTGGAGCCCTGGGCTGGGGCAAAGCAGCCAGGGAGGATGCAATTTAATTTGTGTGCTCCCCAGCTCGTTGTTAATCCCCCAACTGGCTGCTGGTGTTTGATTTCTGCAGCCTTCCTTCCCCGTAAAGGGATTAGCTGCCAGCTCAGGTCCTCTCTCTGATGCTCATCTGCTGGGGATTACTGAGACCTTTTGTAGTAAGTTAATGGGTCAAATGGGTAAAAATGAGAAGAGATGTGTGATTTGTGCTGGCATTTGCAGCAGCATTCAATCTCTGATCCACTGCTTGCTCTCCTGGCCTGCTCAGCATCTCCTGCTGCCTGTCTCAAGGGGGTCCTGGTCCCCTGCTGCTAGGTTCAGAGCCCAGAGCCACAAAGCAGGAGCTGAAAGGGGTTTGCTGGTGCTCTGACAGCAGTTCTGCCTGCGTGGACCTGAGCCACCAAAAGGTGCTCCAGGGAGATGAAACCTGCACCAGGCACGGGGGCACTTGGGCACCAGGGCAGCTCCTGTGGCTGTGGGACAGACTCGCCCAGCGTGTCAAGCCCATGTGGAGGTGGAGGGTGGCACAGCAACGGCACAGGAGTTTATGGCACTGATGGAGAATCAGCCCCAGGCTCTGGGGATGATTCCCCGAGCAGAACAACATCTCCTGTCCCCTCTACCAGCAGAGCTGACTTGTCCCAGAGAGATGTGGTGCCCAGCAGAGCATCTGCTTTGCCTCTCCCAGTGCTTGATCCAGCATCCCTCTGGGCTTTCAGGCAGAAGGGAATTTCCCACTTCTCACCCAAGCCAGCAGGCAAAGTCCACTGCCTGTTCCCATTCTCTCCTCACTGGCTGTGGGGCTCTGCTGCAGCAGCAGTCCCAGGGAAATCACAGAATCAAGCTGGTTGGAGAGACCTCCAAGCTCATCCAGCCCAACCTAGCACCCAGCCCTGGCCAAGCAACAAGACCATGGCACTAAGTGCCCCAGCCAGGCTTGGCTTCAACACCTCCAGGCACAGCCACTCCACCACCTCCCTGGGCAGCCCATTCCAGTGCCAATCACTCTCTCTGCCAACAACTTCCTCCTAACATCCAGCCTAGACCTCCCCTGGCACAACTCGAGACTCTGTCACCTTGTTTTGTTGCTGGTTGCCTGGCAGCAGAGCCCAACCCCAATTGCTTCTTCACCCCAACGTGCAGCAGCCTGAGAGGGTGCCCAGGGTGTTCTGAATGGGCATGGGCCTGTGCTGGGGCCATGAATCCCAGGAGCAGCTTTGCCATCAATGAATATCTGGGCACTGGGCATCTGACAGTGCTTGCCAGCAGCATGGTCAGGACATGTCTCAGGCACTGTGTAAAAGCTCTGCCAGGCCTGGTTTGAATTTCTCCTCTGCACATCAGTGGCAGCAGAGGTTAATATAATATTAGCAGGTTTGACCTGAATATGGCTAAGTCAGACAGCCCTAATAAATGCCTGCTGACTGTGAACATGGACAAATTAGCACAGGCTCCATTGCCTCCTAATGATGCACTTTTCTCCAGTCTCAGCCCCCACAGCATGTGCTAGGAGCTGGCTGCATCCTAAGCCCAGGACTGGTCACCTTTCTCTCCAACACCTTCTCCTCCATAGAGTGCTGAGCTTGACCATGACACCCACCCCTCTGTGCAGAGATATTGCAGCAGTGTTCCACTGAGTGGTGGGGAAATTGGTGGGTGATGAGGTGGGGCAGGAGGTGCTGGGGGATGGAGTTGGATGTGCAGAATGCACTGACAAGGAGGAGGAGAAGCTTGACCATGACACTCACCCCTTTGTGGTGGTCTCTGTCCCAACTCCATCCCCTCTATGAGCAGAGATATTGCAGCAGCCCTCAGGGACAAAGAGCCTCCAGAATCAGGGGATTCAGCTGCTAATATTTGGGGTTCTCAGCAGCAGACACTAGTTGACTGGATAGGGCTGGGTGATAGGTTGGGCTGGATGATCTTGGACGTCCCTTCCAACCTGGTTGGTTCTATGATTCTATGACACAGGAGTGCCTGGAGGGGTGGGGAACTTGCTGGGTGATGAGGTGGGGCAGCAGGTGCTGAGGGATGGGGTTGGATGTGAAGAATGCATTGACAAGGAGGGGGAGAAGAAGCTTGACCACAACACTCATCCCTTTGTGGTGTTCTCTGTCCCAGCCCCAGCCCCTCCATGAGCAGAGTGCTGCACAATTGATCTACTGCTAGCATGATGCAGGGCACGGAGCAGGGACCAAGCAAGGATCCAATTAAAGCCTTGTGGATGAATTCATACGAAGGAGCTCTGCCTCAATCAATTATTTAAATGCACTGGGAATCACCTCCTGTGATTATTAAAGGGGCTGGAACCATGTGGCATTAATAACAGCAATAAATATTGGGGGTACTCAGTACTGCAAGGAAATGATCCCACCAGTGGTGAGATCTAGGCAGGTGCTGGAAAGCTGGAAGGGAATGAATATGGATCAGGGAGGTTGTTCCCACAGCCCAACACCAAGGGATGGAATTAGAGTGCTTAGAATTCTCTGCAAAGACAAAATGTAGGATATGAAAAACTTTTGCAATCATTTATAATAATGAAATTTTGATTAGGAAGCTGGGATCATGCATAAGTTATTGCAGCAGCCCTCGGGGCCAAACAGCCTCCAGAATCAGGGAATTCAGCTGCAAACATTTTGGGTTTGCAGCAGCAGACACAGGAGTGCCTGAAGGGGGGAGGGAATTGGTGGGTGATGAGGTGGGGCAGCAGGTGCTGGGGGGTGGGGTTGGATGTGCAGAATGCATTGACAAAGGGAAGAAGCTTGGCCATGACACTCACCCCTCTGTTGTGGTCTCTGTCCTAACTCCATCCCCTCTATGAGCAGAGATATTGCAGCAGTGTGCTCTTGAGTGGTGGGGGAATTGGTGGGTGAAGAAGTGGGGCAGCAGGTGCTGGGGGGTGGGGTTGGATGTGCAGAATGCACTGACAAGGAGGAGAAGCTTGGCCACAACACCAGCTCCTCTGTGGTGGTCTCTGTCCCAGCCCCATCCCCTCTATGAGCAGAGATATTGCAGCAGTGTGCCACTGAGTGGTGGGATAATTGGTCAGTGATGAGGTGGGGCAGCAGGTGCTGGGGGGTAGGGTTGGATGTGCAGAATGCACTGACAAGGAAGAGAAGAAGAAGGAGGAAGAGGAGGCTGATGCAGTCCTGGTGATGAGGATCTGTCCCAACTGCCCTCTGATGGGTAGCTTGGCCCCACTGGGCACCACGCAGGGGGAGGGAATCTTCCTTCTGCATTTTGTGCTCTCATGCAGTGGGGAAAACAGTATATAAATTATTTAAGCAGGCAGAAGATAATTAACTCTAATCAATCTGGATTCTGCCCAGATTATAGCTCTGCAACAGCATTAATCTTACTAATTACTTAATATTACTAACGGAGTTTTCAATGAGTTCAACAAAGCGCTCGGCGGATCCAAGGCTGAGTAATAGATATGAAATGATAGATCCTGAGCCCCAGAGCCCCTCAGTCCTGCAGACCTGACCATTTTATTAATCAAATTATCACTTTTAGGGTGTTCAAGGAGTAGCAGCTCAATCTCCCAGGGTAATGCTTTCATTCCAGTGCTGGGATTGCTCTTAGACTCATGGATTCATAGAACGGTTTAGGTTGGAAGGGATCCCAAAGCTCATCCAGCTCCAGCTCCCTGCCATAGGCAGGGACACCTCCCACTAGAACAGGTTATTCAAGGCCTCATCCAACCTGGCCTTGAACACCTTCAGGGAGGTTGTAGAGCACAGAATCACCCAATGTGATCACTGTGTGATCTTTGATGCCATTGGGTGATTCTGTGCTCCACAACCTCCCTGGGCAACCTGTGCACCTCCAGGCACTGCCACTCCACCACCTCCCTGGGCAGCCCATTCCAATGCCAATCACTCTCTCTGACAACAACTTCCTCCTAACATCCAGCCTGGACCTCCCCTGCCACAACTCCAGACTGTGTCCCCTTGTTCTGTCCCTTCTTGCCTGGCAGCAGAGCCCAACCCCACCTGGCCACAGCCTCCCTGCAGGCATCTGCAGACAGCAATGAGCTCTGCCCTGAGCCTCCTCTTCTGCAGGCTGCACACCCCCAGCTCCCTCAGCCTCTCCTCACAGGGCTGTGCTCCAGGCCCCTCACCAGCTTTGTTGCCCATCTCCGGACACCTTCCAGCACCTCAACATCTCTCTTGAATTAGGAGGAAGTTGTTGTCAGAGAGAGTGATTGGCACTGGAATCGGCTGCCCAGGAAGGTGGTGGAGTGGCTGTGCCTGGAGGTGTTGAAGCCAAGCCTGGCTGGGGCACTTAGTGCCATGGTCTGGTTGGTTGGGCAGGGCTGGGTGCTAGGTTGGACAGGCTGATCTTGGAGGGCTCTTCCAACCTGCTTGATCCTATGATCCTGCATGTGCCCAGGCTCTCTTCAGTGCCACCCACCCAGAATGGGCACCTGTGGCTATGGCTGCAGCTCCTCTGGGGCTGGGCAGGAGGGAAGGTGCCCAGCAGGGCTGAATGAAGCCCTTACTAAACACCAGTCACTGTTTCTACAGCCCCCAGGCAACTCAAACTGTTACTTTGCAGTCACTGCGCTGCGCAGTCACAGAGAGCTGGGGAAATGAAAAGGTGAGAACATGTTATTGATTAATTACTTAGTCATCCCCAAACGCTCATTGAGCACGGCAGGGACTTTGACAAATTACTCCTCAGCCCCTGTGACTGATGTGCAGCTTGATTAATGCAGGTTGGCCGTGCTCCTGTCGGGGGGGGGCCACAGGAGCCTGCTCCCAGCCCCTCGCAGAAGGCACTGCTGTCATGTTTTGGGTAATGGGTGGCATTTGCAAATGGTTAGGCAGAAACTAATTAAGCAGTGTGATACTTGGTAGGAAAGGAACACAGGGTCTAACGAGCTGAGCTGAAGGAGGGGTGCTCTGCATGGTCATGCTGCTGGTGTTGCCACGTGGGGTGCCTGTGCACTGCGGGTGTGGTGCCCACCTGAGAGCGATGCGACCGGAGCTGAGGCAGCACCCAGGGCTTTGCCCACATGGATGTTCACTCTGGACCCTGGGCAGACCCTCCACACTTCAGCCCTTGTCTCTGCCTCCCTCCAGATGGACCCCTCTCCTGGGAAGAGGCACATGTGTGCTGGGGCTCTGTGGGTCTCATCAGTATTTAGGTTTGGCTCCCTGAATTTCCCTTGGAATGAGAGGTTGTGCCCGGCAGAGTGCAGGCAGCATCAGCAGAGCAAACCTCCTGGTTCCACAGGGAAACGCTGTTCAAATCCTCTGCCAGATACAGCAAAGTGAAGGACCCCTGGATGCAGTTCCCAATCTGGCTACTTTCAAATGCTCAGCAGCTGGGAGGGAGGAGCAGGACACGGGGCCAAGCGTGGCCAGGCTGTGCCTAACGAATAGCATCAGGGATAACAGAAAGTGTTGGATGCTGCTAAAGGCTATCCGTGTAGACCAGAGGCAAGTGGCCTCATAAAGAAGGATTTCACACCATTCAAGCAGTGAAATCCCTGCTGGCTGCAGGGCAAAAGAGCCTTTTACCGTGAAAAAGCTGATTTGAGAGCAGTGGCTGCCAGGCACCATCCTGGCAGAGGCTCAGTGCCAAGGGAAAAGCCAGAGGTGTGACAGGGGCCACCTCCCAGCAGGCAGCCATTCCAGCCAGGGGTCCCTGCTGCTGGCATCTTCCTGGCTGCAAAGAGAAGCCACAGCAGAAAACCTGGCGGTGGGCACCAACCAAACTGAGGGGCTGCAGGAGCAACCTGGGACCAGGAGGAAGCACTGGAGATGTTCCCATCCTCCCTCCTCATTGTGCTCCCCAGCCCTGGTTCCATCCTGAGGTGCAAAGGCTGGCGCTGGGGGGTGATACCCTAGCCCCTGCCTGCGGGCACAGGCAGGGGGATGCTGGGGCCAGGCAGAGCTGGTGGCTGATGCTGCAGGAATCACTTTCAAATGGATGTTCCTAGAGGTGTCCTCCACTCACCCCCATCCACGGCTTCTGCTCCTCTTCCCTCCACCATAATCAATAACCTGCTTTTAAAACAAGCTGCCTTTCTGCTCCACTTAGAGTCATTCCCTCTGGTTCTGCTCCCTGCTCCAGTTAGTGCTCAGCAAGCCACGAGCTCCCACCAGGACCATCTGCAAAGAGCCTTTCTTGCTGCTCCACCTCATAGCTGGGTTGCTGACAAGGCGTTGCTGTGACAGCTCACTCTGTGCGAGCTGCTTTTGCACCTCTGGGTCCCTTCTGTCAGCATCATCTCCATCTGAGACCTCTGGAGAGCTGACATCCCAGCATCTGCATGGAGCCAGCTAGTGGGGATGGTGCATGAGGAACAGGAAGGCTTCAAGGTGGCAAGACTGGAAATGAATATTTTAGCTGCTTGGCTGGAATCGATTCAGCTTCACTGAAGGCTGCTGAAAGCCTGTGCAAAAGAGCTGGGCTGGGGCTTACCTCACACCTCGGTGCCCCGGGGGTGAGCTTTTAAAGAGCTGTGTTTCAGGCAGAACAAGTCCCACCAGCAGACAGTCTCCCCAGCATGGCTTCCACACACAGCACAGCTGCCAGGCTGCCTCGGAGCCAGGACCTGGAGATGTGCCACCAGATGTTGGGAGCAAAAGAGAACAAGAAGACCTGCCTGAAAAGCAAACTCCTGTTCTTTGGGGTGGGACCATGGGATTTGGCACCAGGTTCCCTCTTCTATTAATCAGCATTTGTGTTGGGTTTAATTAGTTCTGATTGCCGTTTGCAAATGTAAATGTGTCTCCCAGGACATCTCCCTCACCTCCTGGGAATCTGAATTTGCTCAGTGAAACAGCATCAGAGTTATGAAAGGAAAACAAACAGAGAAGCTCTGTGCAGATCCCTGGCACTGCTGCAGCTTCTGTGGATCTCCACTTTGGTCCAGCTCTGCTAGACAGAAAGAGGAGAAGACCCTTGGAAGGAGAAGGGAAACCCATCCTGATGGTCCTTCAGAGAAGTGCCTGATGCTCTGAGGACAGGTCCAGGTTCTGCTCCTTTGCCAGCAGGAAGTGAGGGGCCTGGAGCACAGCCCTGTGAGGAGAGGCTGAGGGAGCTGGGGGTGTGCAGCCTGCAGAAGAGGAGGCTCAGGGCAGAGCTCATTGCTGCCTGCAGCTGCCTGCAGGGAGGCTGTAGCCAGGTGGGGTTGGGCTCTGCTGCCAGGCAGCCAGCAACAGAATGAGGGGACACAGTCTGGAGTTGTGCCAGGGCATGTCTGGGCTGGATGTTAGGAGGAAGTTGTTGTCAGAGAGAGTGATTGGCACTGGAATGGGCTGCCCAGGGAGGTGGTGGAGTGGCTGTGCCTGGAGGTGTTGAAGCCAAGCCTGGCTGGGGCACTTAGTGCCATGGTCTGGTTGGTTGGGCAGGGCTGGGTGCTAGGTTGGACTGGATGATCCTGGAGGCCTCTTCCAACCTAGAATCACAGAATCAGTCAGGGTTGGAAGGGACCACAAGGAGCAGCCAGGTCCAACCCCCCCGACATGCCCAGGGACACCCTACCCTAGAGCAGGCTGCACACAGCCTCAGCCAGCCTGGCCTCAAACACCTCCAGCCATGGGGCCTCAACCACCTCCCTGGGCAACCCATTCCAGCCTCTCACCACTCTCCTGCTCAACAGCTTCCTCCTCACATCCATCCTGACTCTTCCCACCTCCAGCTTTGCTCCATTCCCCCCAGTCCTGTCACTCCCTGATATCTTGAAAAGTCCCTCCCCAGCTTTTTTGTAGCTCCCTTCAGATCCTGGAAGCCACAAGAAGGTCACATCAGAGCCTCCTCTGCTCCAGCCTGCACAGCCCCAACTCTTTGAGTCTGTGCTCACAGCAGAGCTGCTGCAGCCCTCTGAGCAAGCCAGTGGCCATTCTCTGGACTCACTCCTGCTTGATTCTATGATTCTAAGTCTGCAGGAGTTACCTGTCCTGCCATGCTCAGGAGGAGGAACCAAGGCCACATCACGCTGTGGATGCAGCAGGAAGGTTCCCACGGGCCCCTGGCAGTGACTCTGAGGCCACTGCACTCAGCCCTTGCAGCAAGCTGGGAGATTGCTCATCTCCAGCAGACAAAGGAAAGCTTCCTCACCAGGAGGTTAATGTGCTTGATTCACCACCCACAGGGACATCATCTTTCCTATTAGCGTTTGCCATTTTATAGTTTAATTAAGGTCACTCAGTAGGCCTCTAAGTGACATCTTAATTAATAGCCTGCACTATCTGCCAGTGCCAGCCAGGCTCTGCAGTTAGTGTCCCAGGAAGAGAGAGCAAGAGTGAGGCAGATCACAGGTGATGAACATAGAATAGAATCAGGCAGGTTGGAAGAGACCTCCAGGTTCACCCAGCCCAACCTAGCACCCAGCCCTGCCCAACCAACCAGACCATGGCACTAAGTGCCCCAGCCAGGCTTGGCTGCAACACCTCCAGGCACAGCCACTCCACCACCTCCCTGGGCAGCCCATTCCAATGCCAATCACTCTCTCTGACAACAACTTCCTCCTCACAGCCAGCCTAGACCTGCCCTGGCACAGCTTCAGGCTGTGTCCCCTTCTTCTGGCCCTGGCTGCCTGGCAGCAGAGCCCAACCCCACCTGGCTACAGCCTCCCTGCAGGCAGCTGCAGGCAGCAATGAGCTCTGCCCTGAGCCTCCTCTGCTGCAGCCTGCACCCCCCCAGCTCCCTCAGCCTCTCCTCACAGGGCTCTGCTCCAGGCCCCTCCCCAGCCTTGCTGCCCTTCTCCAAACACCTTCCAGCACCTCAACATCTCTCTTGACTTGAGGAGCCCAGAACTGGACACAGCACTCAAGCTGTGTCCTGAGCAGTGCTGAGCACAGGGGGCAGAAGAATCTCCCTTGTCCTGCTGCCCACACTACTCCTAGTACCATCCAGGATGCCATTGGCTCTGCTGCCCACATGGGCACACTGCCAGCACCTTCAGGCCTTATCTCTTTCTCTGGCTGCTTCCCCTTTGCCCTTTCCTGGCAGCTTGGAAGGTGCAAAGAGTTCCTCACCCCAGTGGCAACCCTAACCCAGGTTTACAGCCTGCTGTTTGCTCACAAACCAGGAGCTAACACAGATGTCACCTCACCAGCCTATAAACTGGGGTTGTCATTAGGAGCAGGGATGGGGTCTGTGACCTAACTCAGGTCCATCACTGGTGATTTATGGCTCAGCCCTGTGAGTGATTTCAGAGCCAGGCACAGTTCAGAGCCATAACTCAGCCCTGTCTCGGATTCACCAGTGCCAGAGCACTTGGGTGACCCAGGGATAGCTTTGGGATTGATGATGCTCCTCAGGAAGCTGCTGGCATCACTCATCACTCACCACACGGCCAGGGAGACACCCCAGGAATCCAGCATGGGGGCTTCAGCCACAAATTCATATCCCACAAAAATCAGGCATCAGAACAGCTTCTTGTGCACCAAACCCACATCTGGGGAGCAGCTTTTGGGGGACAGTATTTGTGCAGTATCTGTCCCCAGCTGCCTAGCAGGGCTAGAGACAAGGTGAGGCCAGGTGGATATCTGTCCCCAACTGCTTAGCAGGGCTAGACACACGACGAGGGCAGGTGGATATCTGTCCCCAACTGCTTAGCAGGGCTAGAGACAAGGTGAGGCCAGGTGGATATCTGTCCCCAACTGCTTAGCAGGGCTAGAGACAAGGTGAGGCCAGGTGGATATCTGTGGATATGATTCCATGATGAGGTTCTGGGGAGCCTGATCCAGTGTGAGGTATCCCTGCCCACAGCAGGGGGATTAGAACTAGATAATTCTTGTGGCCTCTTCCAACCCTGCCTGATTCTAGGATTCTATGACCTTAACAGACTCTTCCAAACAAACCAGTTCCATGATTCTACAACAGAAACAGCTGAGGGCTGAGCGTTCCCCGGGGTGTAAGAGATGCCAGGGCTCACAGGGACACACAGGTGAACCCTTTGGAGCTCAAGCAGGGCTGCCTGCTGCCGTCCTTGCCACCAGCCGCCTGCTGAGGGAGCGTGACAAATCTGCTGCTAATGACAGCAATCAATACCTTCGATGAGGAATCGGATTTTATTTAACGTGCAATTCACTTAGAGCCTGACACATCCATTTAGATTTATTAGAGCAATTCCTGTACATTGACTCAGCGCTGATTGATTCCTTGCAATACCTTTTAGTGGGGCTTTAAAACCCCCGACAAGACAGACATTGTCTGTAGCCTGCATTTAAACTGCTACAAATGCAGTGTCTCCTTATCAGTAGGTGTCCCTTCAGAATGCAGAATCACCCTGGGTTTGTTCTGTGTGGAATGCATGGGAGAGATTATTCAGGACATATTTAAAGGCTGAGGGGTTTGGGGTTTTTTTTTTGCTTTAATGAATCCGTGGGCAATTTACCATAAATTACACATGGAAATGTAAAATCTAATCAAGCACTTGCATAAGCAGAGCCATACGTGCAGGAGTTGGAATCAGAGAATCAGAGTTGGAAGGGAACACAAGGACCATCTAGTTCCAACCCCTCCTGCCATGGGCAGGGACATCCTACTCTAGATCTGGACTCCCTACTCTAGATTAGGACTCCCTACCCTAGATCAGGACACCCTTCTCTAGATCAGGACATCCTATTCTAGATCTGGACTCCCTGCCCTAGATCAGGACACCCTACTCTGGATCAGGACTCCCTACCCTAGATTAGGACTCCCTACCCTAGATCAGGACACCCTTCTCTAGATCAGGACATCCTATTCTAGATCTGGACTCCCTACCCTAGATCAGGACACCCTACTCTGGATCAGGACTCCCTACCCTAGATCAGGACTCCTTACCCTAGATCAGGACACCCTACTCTAGATCATGATTCCCTACTCTGGATCAGGAGCCCTACTCTAGATCAGGACTCTTTACTCTAGATCAGGAAACCCTACTCTAGATCAGAACACTCTACCCTAGACTAGGACTTCCTACTCTAGATCAGGACTCCCTAGATTAGGACTCCCTACCCTAGATCAAGACTCCTTACTCTAGATTAGGACTCCCTACCCTAGATCAAGACACCCTACCCTAGATCAAGACACCCTATCCTAGATCAGGACACTCTACCCTAGAGCAGGAGTTTCACTCCTGGAAGAAGACAACAAAAGCAACCCCAAAGCCACAAACCATTGGAGAAGATTTGAATACACCAACCAGATTTTTGAAGTGCTTCCCTAAGAAGCAGCCTGCACAGAGCTCTGTCACTAACAGAGCAGGAAGAGCTGCCAGTAAATATTTGCTTTAGCAGCTTTTGATGGAGAAACAAAACTCCAGGCATAGCATCTTAGAGTTTCTGTCCTGTGTGGCTCTTGGACTCACTTCTTGCTTGCTGCTCTCACCAGGAGTGGGATCTTTGGACAGGTCTGCCCAGCTCGCTGCCCTGAGACCACCAGGACCCTGAGTCTCTACACCTAAGAAGAAAGCTTGTGCAGAAGCATCTTCAAATGTATTTACTGCCCTGTGATGTGCCCCCAGGCAGGGGCCTTCAACACAATTTTGCCTGTACAAGGGCAAAACCCACAGCACCAGGGAGCTGCTGCCTCTGCTGCTGCTGTTGCAGCCCTCCCCTGGCACACCCCCAGCAGCAGTGGCCTTTAGAGAGGGGTCCTAGGGGAGTAAAAGAGAACCTGAGTCACCCCAGGCTCTCTGATGGCTCCCAGCTGGCACTGCAGTGGGACATGGCCACACAGAGATGAGATATGGCCACACAGGGATGGGACATTGCCATACAGAGACAGGACATGGCCACACAGAGATGGGACATGGCCACACAGAGACAGGACATTGCCACACAGAGATGAGATATGGCCACACAGGGATGGGACATAGCCACATAGAGATGAGATATGGCCACACAGAGATGGGACATTGCCATACAGAGATGGGACATGGCCACACAGAGATGGGATATGGTCACATAGAGATGGGACATGAACACACAGAGATGGGACTTGGCCATACAGGGATGGGACATTGCCATACAGAGACAGGACATGGCCACACAGAGATGGGACATGAACACACATAGATGGGATATGGTCACACAGAGGTGGGATATGGCCACACAGGGATGGGACATTGCCACACAGAGATGGGACATGGCCACACAGAGATGGGATATGGCCACACAGGAATGGGACATAGCCACACAGAGATGGGACATGAATACACAGAGATGGGACATGGCCACACAGAGATGGGATATGGTCACATAGAGATGGGACATGAACACACAGAGATGGGACTTGGCCATACAGGGATGGGACATTGCCATACAGAGACAGGACATGGCCACACAGAGATGGGACATGAACACACATAGATGGGATATGGTCACACAGAGATGGGACATGAACACACAGAGATGGGACTTGGCCACACAGAGATGGGACATGGCCACACAGAGATGGGATATGGCCACACAGGAATGGGACATAGCCACACAGAGATGGGACATGGCCACACAGAGATGGGACATGGCCACACAGAGATGGGACATGAACACACAGAGATGGGACATGGCCACACAGAGATGGGACATGAACACACAGAGATGAGATATGGCCACACAGAGATGAGATATGGCCACACAGAGATGGGACATGAACACACATAGATGGGACATTACCACACAGAGATGGGACATGGCCACACAGAGATGGGACATAGCCACGTAGCCTTGCTGCCATGCACAGGTACAGCCCCTGTGCAAGTGCTCACGCCCAGAACTGGGTCAGGAGTTCCTCCACAGCTGTGCTCAGCTCTGGACCAGCAAAGTGCACACCGCTGCTCTGCTCCACCCTCAGCCGAAGGGGAGGGCTGGCAGCCAGAGTGACTTTCAGCACCACAAAACCTTCCCGTCCAGAAGCACATCAACCGGAGAAGAAACGGATGCTCACGGGCAGCAGCTACAAAGGCTGAAGCTGAATAGATTCATGAGATGCAAACACTGACTGCAGAGTTTGTGCAGCACACCAAGCTCCCCAGGTGCCCTCACAGCTGAGTCTCATCTTCTGCCGGCAGTCAGGGCGAGTGGCAGTCCCCAGCCCCAGCTCTCTGCGTGGCTTCCTTAGGGATAGAGTAAAGGTCTGGTGATAACTTCAAACCCCCCGAAGCCGTGACTCTGCAGTGATGTGCTGCTTGGTTTCTATGGGAACAGGCTGAGGTGGCTGATGAGAAAACCACGTGCAGAAGAGGCAGGGGAAGCAGCGATGGTGCTGCTGATGCAGAGATTAATTGGTGTGACTCAGGCTGGGCTTTTATATAATTTGCAGCCATCCCAGAAGGTGCCTCAGGGCCTGCGTTGGGCTGTAATGAGGAGATGTTCGCAGGAGAACAATCTCATCACTTGTTGCAACCATTGTAGCTCCTACTTTTAAAAGAGGAAAGAAAAGAAAACTGGGGAGGGTGATTTATTTTTGCCTGCTGGTCTCTAAACCACCTGGAACTTCACTGGCGAGGATCCCTGCTGAGGCATGGGGAGCATCTGCTGGCTGTTGGGGGATGGGAGAGGCTGCTCCCCTCCTTGCCTGGCTTTGCCTCACCACTGTTTGAAAAATGCGTTTTCTTGCCATGTGGGAGCCTCCTGTCGGCTGTGGAAGGGATCCAGACAAGCCATGGGACTGCTCCGTCCCAGCCCTGACAGTGCATCTGAGCTGAACTCCTCCCTGCTGCAGCCTGGAGCAGGCGGATGCCCCAGCACGGCGCTGGCCAGTCTGGAACAGCTCCCATCCCGAGAGAGGGGGCAGTGAGGGAGGTGGGATGAAGATGCTTTGCTGTAGGTGAGGAGGGAGCCCCCACCTCAAACCCAAAGGTGTTTCAAATGCCCTCATTTGGGCAGGCTGAGCTGGTTGGTGCTGGTCCCTGTCTGCCTCCACATCATAGCATCATAGAATCAAGTCAGGGTTGGAAGGGACCAAGAGTATCATCCAGTTCCAACACCCCTGCCATGGGCAGGGACACCTCACACTAGAGCAGGCTGGCCACAGCCTCATCCAGCCTGGCCTTAAGCACCTCCACGAATGAGGCTTCCACCACCTCCCTGAGCAACCCATTCCAGGCTCTCACCACCCTCATGCTGAAGAACTTCTTCCTAACATCCAGTCTGACTCTCCCCATTTCCAGCTTTATTCCATTCCCCCCAGTCCTATCACTATCTGACAGCCTAAAAAGTCCCTCCCCAACTTCTCTTCTCTTCTCTTCTCTTCTCTTCTCTTCTCTTCTCTTCTCTTCTCTTCTCTTCTCTTCTCTTCTCTTCTCTTCTCTTCTCTTCTCTTCTCTTCTCTTCTCTTCTCTTCTCTTCTCTTCTCTTCTCTTCTCTTCTCCTTTCTTTTCTTTCTTTCTTTCTTTCTTTCTTTCTTTCTTTCTTTCTTTCTTTCTTTCTTTCTTTCTTTCTTTCTTTCTTTCTTTCTTTCTTTCTTTCTTTCTTTCTTTCTCTCTTTCTCTCTTTCTCTCTTTCTCTCTTTCTCTCTTTCCCTCTTCCTTCCTTTCTTTCTCCCTCCCTCCCTCCCTCCCTTCTTTCCCCTTTGGTGAAGCTGCTACAGGACTCAGTGTCAGTGCCTTTCTCAGCACGTTTGGCTCATGGGAATCACAGGTTTGGATGCACTTTTTGGGATGGTTCCTGGGCTGGGAGGTGGCCTGGGAGAGTGGTGGAATCCTTGCAGAACGTGTGGAATGTGCTCCACTTCAGTTGTTTAGCAATGAGTGTGGCTGTGGCCTCCTTTGAAAAGAAAACACACTTGGGAAACAAAATTGGAGCCAAAGCTGGGAGATAAACTCTGTTGTAAGCACTTGTAAGAGAGAGTTTAAGAGAAGGATTAAAAGGGATTTGTTGGGCCTCTGAGACAGAAGAGCTCCATCCCTAAATCTGATTATCAGCTCTCGTAGTGCTCCTTGATGCAACATGCCAAAAGGCTGATGCTGGAAATAAGGTGGATTTGGAGAGGAATGGCACTCACCCCTGGCTGCTGCTGGTCACAGAGGCTCACGGAGGGTGCTGGCTGGGGTGACAGCCCCACACACCCCTCCACAGGAGACTGGGCCCCTCGGGGAGCAAGGCACCTTCCCCTCTCCCTCCTGCAGAAGGACAGGTGGAGTCCCCAGGTGCCAGACAAGAAGCTGAACCGGTGGTGGGTTCATTTCCCTGGCTGTGAGGGCTGAGGTGCTGATCCTCCCGGCATCACAGAATCACCTCCTCCCGGTGAAGGATGCTCGATGCGGATCGGGAGATGTTGCTGCTGTGTCAGTGGCTGCTGAATTATTCATGGCGAGAAAAATCACCGGGGACCAGCCAAAGGAAAGGCAATAAGCAATTAGCTGCCGCGGCTGGTGCTGCCTCTCATTAGTCTGTGTTCACCTGATCAATACTTCTTCCAAGCGATGTGATTGGCTCGGAGAGGGAAGAGAGTGAGTGAGCGGTGCTGGGCACAGGGCAGCTCCTGCTGGCAGCTCCCCGGGAGTGGGAGAAGCTCTCTGTCGGTCCCTGCGGATCTGACATTGCTGCTGGGGGTGGGGGGGGGGGGTGTGGAGGGTTTAGTTTGGTTGTTGGTTGATTGGTTGGTGGGGTTTTTTTGTTGGGCTTTTGTTGTTGTTGATGGTTTTGGTTTGGTTTTTCTTTTTCTTGTTCTGTTTGTTCGATTTTTAAGCATTTCTGACTCCTGCCCACGCTGGAAGGAGCAATCCCCAGCAGCAGATGTTCCTTGCCTTTCTCTGCTGCTTTGGAAGCTCTCACCCCTGCCCTGACCCTGCTTGCTGTCCTCAGCACTGCACAGGAGCGTCCAAGCCATTACTCCACCTGGCTACAGCCTCCCTGCAGGCAGCTGCAGACAGCAATGAGCCCTGCCCTGAGCCTCCTCTGCTGCAGGCTGCACCCCCCCAGCTCCCTCAGCCTCTCCTCACAGGGCTGTGCTCCAGGCCCCTCCCCAGCCTTGCTGCTCTTCTCTCAACACCTTCCAGCACCTCAACATCTCTCTGCAATGGAGGAGCCCACAACTAGACACAGCACTCCAGGGGTGGCCTGAGCAGTGCTGAGCACAGGGGCAGAAGAACCTCCTTTGTCCTGCTGCCCACACTGCTCCTGAGCCAGCCCAGGATACCATTGGCTCTGCTGCCCACCTGGGCACTGCTGCCTCCTCTTCAGCTCCTCTGTCCCAGCACCCCCAGGTCCCTCTCTGCCTGCCTGCTCTCAGCCACTCTGTCCCCAGCCTGTAGTGCTGCTTGGGGTTGTTGTGGCCAAAGTGCAGAACCCTGCCCTTGGCCTTGTTAGAACTCATGGCACTGGACTGTGCCTGTCTGTGCAGCCTGCTCAGGTCCCTCTACAGAGCTCTCCTGCCCTCTAACAGATCCACACATGCTCCCAGCTTGGTGTCCTCTGCAAACTCACTAATGGAGGTCTCAATCCCCTAACTGAGATCATCAATGAAGATATTAAACAGGACTGTGCCCAGCATTAATCCCTGGGGTGCACCACTCGTGACTGGCTGCCAACTGGATGTGGCACCATTCACCACCAGTCTCTGGGCACAGCCATCCAACCAGTTCCCAGCCCAGCACAGAGTGGGTTTCCAGCATCCAGTGTGGCCAGAAGATTGCTAAGGCAGACAGTGTCCAAGGTCTTGCTGAAGTGCAGGAAGACTACATCCACAGCCTGGAGAGAAGAAGGCTCCCAGGTGACCTTCTTGTGGCCTTTCAGTATCTGAAGTGGGCTACAAGAAAGCTGGGGAGGGACTTCTTAAGCTATCAGGTACTGATAGGACTGGGGGGGGTGGAACAAAGCTGCAAATGGGTAGAGTTAGACTGGATTTTAGGCAGAAGTTCTTCAGTATGAGGGTAGTGAGAGCCTGGAATGGGCTGCCCAGGCAGGTGGTGGAAGCCTTGTCCCTGAAGATGTTTAAAGCCAGGCTGGATGAGGCTGTGGCCAGCCTGATGTAGTGTGAGGTGTCCCTGCTCATGGCAGAGGGGTTGGAACTGGCTGATCCTTGTGGTCCCTTCCAACCCTGACTGATTCTCTGATTCTATGAGCTGCAGCCCAAAGCCTCCTGCACTCACAGCATGGCCTTGGAGCAACGCAGCAGTGCCTGGGAGTTACATTTCTCTCAGAGCAACTGCAGCCCGAGCAAAATTACTCCTAAAAAATGCAAATGAGCTGCAGCTTCTTTTCATTCCCCCCTTTTAACTGCAGTTCCCCTGTCACTGGTGGATTTATGTGGCTTGGCTGCAGGTTTTAATTGCTGTTTGCACACCCAGCACTGCTGCAGCCCAGCCTGTTGCCATTTTACATCCCCATCTGAACCACTGCAGAGAAATTCTCAGTGTGTGTTTTGATATCAGCTGCATCTTAATCCACCCAAGTGGCTGTGGAGGAGAAAGGACTCCAAACATTTGTTTTATGTGAAGCACTGTGGAAAATCCCCAGCAAAGCAGAAAGGAAAATCCAGCACCAAGCCAGAGGTTGGGCAGGGCACAGAGGTTCTGGCTGCCTTGGCAGCTGGAAGGAGGTGCCACTGTAGGGGGGTGAGATCATAGAATCAGTCAGGGTTGGAAGGGACCACAAGGATCATCCAGTTCCAACTCCCCTGCCATGGGCAGGGACACCTCACACTACATCAGGCTGGACACAGCTTCATCCAGCCTGGCCTTAAACACGTCCAGGGATGAGGCTTCCACCACCTCCTGGGCAACCCATTCCAGGCTCTCACTACCCTCATGATGAAGAACTTCTTCCTAACATCCAGTCTGAACCTCCCCATTTCCAGCTTTGTTCCACCCCCACACACCTATGACTCCCTGACAGCCTAAAAAGTCCCTCCCCAGCTTTCTTGTAGCCCCTCAGAATACTGAAAGGCCACAAGAAGGTCACCTTGGAGCCTTCTCTCCAGACCGAACAGCCCCAACTCCCTCAGGCTCTCTCCCAGCAGAGCAGCTCTGCTCATCCTCCTGGCCCTTCTCTGGACACCTTCCAGCACCTCCACATCCCTCTTGTCCCAGGGGCTCCAGAACTGGATGCAGCACTCCAGGTGTGGTCTCAGCAGTGCAGAGCAGAGGGGCAGGATCACTTCCCTCACCCTGCTGCCCACACTGCTCCTGCTGCAGCCCAGGCTCTGGTTGCTCTCTGGGCTGCCAGAGCTCACTGACAGCTCAGACTGAGCTTCTCATCCCCCAGCACCCCCAAGTCCCTTTCCTCGGGGCTGCTCTCAAGCCAGGCACTGCCCAGCCTATATTGATGCTTGGGGTTGCCTCGACCCAGCTGCAGAACCCTATGCATTCATCCCCTGCCCCTGATGTTCTATTGCCACCAAGCCCCAAGGACAAGGTGGTGGCCCTGGGAGCTCTGTGTGCCACCCCTCAGAGCACCACTAGCCCAGCTCTGGCTGCTGAATGTGTCTCCTCTCCAGATCCAGGCACCAGCCAGGTGCCTTTCCTCCCTCTCTTTCCCTTTCCAACCCACCCCCCAACCTCCCTCTTTCGTGTTCCCCAGCTGATCAATTATTCAATGCCTTCCATCCCAGCGCAGAGCTCCCTGAAGTGAGTTGGTTTAAATTAAATACATTTCTCTTTGAATCAACTTCAGTCCCTGGGAAATTCTTAGCTCTTCAAATGAGCTCATTTGAATTTTGGAGGTGTACCTGAAGCTTGCTTCTGTGTTGTTGTTTGTTGGGGTTGGTTGGGTTTGGTTGGCTGAGGGTCTGGGGTTTTTTTTTGGGGGGGGGGGGGGAGGGGATTGTGTTGTTTTTGTTTTGCTTTGCTTTGGTTTTGTTGTTGGGTTTTGTTATTTCACATCTCATTCCGCTTTGTTGCAGGTTCAATCTTGCCCTGCAGCCTTGCCCCTGTGCTCCAACTCCTCTGAATAATCTCAAAAATGAGGGAATTAAAGGGGGCCCAAACATGAAATTTCCTCAGAGGATTGATGTGGGTTAACTGCCTGCATCTTGTTGTGCTGGCTTGTTTGGAAGGCTTCTAGCAACCATCCACTGCAGCTAAGAGGCTGAACGGTGACTACAGTTACAGTAGCAGGGGGAAAAACATCAGGAAGGAAGGAAGGAAGGAAGGAAGGAAGGAAGGAAGGAAGGAAGGAAGGAAGGAAGGAAGGAAGGAAGGAAGGAAGGAAGGAAGGAAGGAAGGAAGGAAGGAAGGAAGGAAGGAAGGAAGGAAGGAAGGAAAAGGAAGGAAGAAAGAAAAGAACTAAAGAAAGAAAGGAAGGGAGGAAGAGGAAGGAAGGAAGGAAGGAAGGAAGGAAGGAAGGAAGGAAGGAAGGAAGGAAGGAAGGAAGGAAGGAAGGAAGGAAGGAAGGAAGGAAGGAAGGAAGAGGAAGGAAGGAAGGAAGGAAGGAAGGAAGAGGAAGGAAGGAAGGAAGGAAGGAAGGAAGGAAGGAAGGAAGGAAGGAAGGAAGGAAGGAAGGAAGGAAGGAAGGAAGGAAGGAAGGAAGAGAAAAGAAAAGAAAAAAGAAAAAAAGAAAAGAAAAGAAAAGAAAAGAAAAGAAAAGAAAAGAAAAGAAAAGAAAAGAAAAGAAAAGAAAAGAAAAGAAAAGAAAAGAAAAGAAAAGAAAAGAAAAGAAAAGAAAAGAAAAGAAAAGAAAAGAAAAGAAAAGAAAAGAGAAAAGAAAAGATTGAACATTTTCTATGAATAACTGGAGCAGGGTGTTTAAAATGCTGCTGGCCTCATGCTCTGCAGGCACTTTTCTCCCTTAATAACATTTCTGTCCCTCATATGATCTGCCCTTTCTCCAATCCTCTAAAGATGTTGCATGGAGACAACAAAACCACCTACAGCACCCTGCAGGTTGAGGCTCCTGGTGTGCAAACTCCCCTTTCATCTTCCAGCCTACAGACTGAGAGAGGTGTTTTGGAGCTGCGCTGTTAGCAGGGACCATCCTGGGCTCACCCCCACACACTGCCTCCCTCCCCAGCACACACACCCTCATCAAAGCAGGGACAGCCACAGTGGCTGGGCAGGGGGCTGAGACCCCCTAGGATCAGCTTGGGCTCACTCCTCTGACACAGAGAGAGAGTCACAGTGGCTGGGCAGGGATCTGGGACCCCCAAACTCAGCTTCACTGTGGAGGACAGGCAGAGCCCATCCAGAACTTGTACTCCCTGCACCCTCTGGATCAATTGTGGTTGGGAGTGGGAACAGCATCCCAGCCCTAGGGAGCAGCCCACGGAGCATGCCCTGGCTGGGCTCTCTCAGCTCTGGCTCTCAGGGCACATGGCCCCATGCCCCCTCCCCCCCCCCCCATGGCACAATTTCAGGAGACAGTAACTCGAGTGCTACAGTGCAGTTCCTGCAGCTCTGTGCATGGCTGTGGAACAACTGCAGCATCTCCCATGGAGACAGGCTCTGAGCAGAGAGCACCCAGGGAGCAATTTGGCAGCTCATGTCCTGATGGATTTTATTGTACCCAGGATGGAAATAATCATCTCCCAGACCTGCGAGGGACAAGCACTCCAAACACGGAAACTCAGCTGCCTTGCTGTGCTACCAGCAGGGTTTGGGGTCCCAGGGACACCATCACATCTCTCTGCTGTCCCAGCGCTGCCAAGAGGTGACACAGGTCTGCTGTCTCCGGAATCCCTTCTTCAGAGGGCAGTTTTCACTGGCTTTTAAAGGTGGAATCAAACAGAAGCTATCATTTATCCCTGGATCTGCTCCTTTTTAATGCAAATGCTCTGTGCTTCAAACACCAGCTGCTGCCACTGCTTCGGCCCAGGGCTGGAAACACTTCTCCCACGGGGCAGTTTCTGTGTCCTGACCGTTCCCCTCCCACACTGATTCTGGACCTTTTCCAATGTATGTCACAAACTGTTTAACCTTTCCAGGCTCTTCACCTTCTCACTTCTGTTCTCTAGAGGAGGTAGCTGCACCTATTAAATACCCAAGCCATGAAGGATGTGAACCTCCAGAAGTGACAGCAAACATTCCCGAGCCTAAACGAGGAATGGAACACGTTGGGTACCACAGCCATGGGATGGGTCTGCAGCCAGCCTCAGTGCAGAAAGTGGGACAAGGGACAGGCAGAGGCTGGGGCTGTGCAAGAGCACAGCTCCTGGTTCCACTGGCAGAGCATCTATGAATGGGAAAGCATCTCGGAAGGGCAATGGCACTTGGGGAAAGTTTATTATTTAAAGGCATGTCAGCAGGAGGAGATAACTTTCAGCTCTGTTGGGTTTGGCAAAGGCCCCTGGGGAGGCTGTGAAACATCAGGGTGATTTTTCTCATGCAGGAACGTTGAAAAGAAATCACACAAGTAAATCCTGGCGGGTTAGGCAGAAACACAAAGAGGAGAAAGGCAGAAACACAAAGAGGAGAAAGCCAGCAGCAGCCTCCCTCACCGAGGTGGAGGGGATCAGCAGTGGAGCAGGTGGGACACCAGTGTCACAGAGAGAACTGGTGGGGCAGTGCCATAGGGAACCTCCCAAGCTGAGCACACAGCAGGATAGGAGCCAAAAAGCAGTCAGGGTGGAAACGCATTCTGAGGGGCTGGGGGGAGCTCTGGGCGCTCCCCACCCAGTTCCACCGTGCTGGGTCGGAGCAGCGAGCCCTGAGCAGAGCAGGAGCCTGTTTGTCCTGCACCTGCGTCTGTGCCTCACTTCCCTGGAAGCGTTGCCAGGATCGGCTCCAATGCCAGGATTCTCCGGGCGCAGCCCCGCACTGCCAACCTGTAGCTCTGCTGCTTCTCCCTCTCCTTCACCAGGAGCAAGAGAAGGGTTAACAAAAGCAAAGCCAGACAGGTTTACACTCAAATCCCCCCTGCAGGTCCCCAAACAAAAGCTGCAAAGCTGCCATGAATCAATTCCTTCCTGCCTGGCTGCGGCTGGGAGTTAAATGTGCTTCTGCTCCCGCAGCAGGGAGAGAGGCTGCTGTGCTTGCAGAGGGAGGGCAGTTCAGCTGCCTTCTGCTGGCATCTTAGCCCGTTTTAATCATTACCACTTTAAGGACCCAATAATCACGGGGGGAACCCTGAGCGAGCTGCCGTTAAAGCCGCCCGGCGATAACCAGCCCGGGGCGAGCGACTCGGTGCGGCCAGGACCCACGGGGCCAGGGATCGCCTCCGTCTGCTCAGAGACACAGCCCAGACCCATCTGTCCAGCGGCCAAAGCAGAAGGGGCTCCTTTGTTTCAGACAGAACCACCTGTAGCTTGTGCAGCCTCTTCAAGCCGAGCTCTTCCCCTGCTCACTGCCTGCATCTGCCATTTAGCCGAAGGAGCCGAAGGAGCCTCCTGTGCTCCGCGGCAGTCCTGGGGCTGCTGCTGCAGCTTAGCCCTGACAGGACCAAAAATCAGACAAATCCCCTGAGCAGAGCTGTGGGCTCCGAAGGGAGTTGTGCTGCCAAGCCTGTGCCCATGCCTGGGTGGATATGTGACCTCCCCACACCTGCCAAGGAGCATGAAGTTGTTGGGATCCAAACAAAACCTTCTAGGGTGTGCCAGCTCCACCCCACAGCTCCGGCAGAAGAAGGAGGTGATGGGCAGCAGACTCCTCTCAGATGGGCTGGTTTTGAGGCACCAACGGGATCTGTGCTTTGGGAAGGACGTTCTGCTGCTGAGGTGGGTGCAGACCCTCAGCATCCTCAGCACCTTCTCCTTCCCTGCTCCTAACCCTCCAGCTGCTCCTGCTCTCTTGGGGCTTCTCTTTTGGGAAGAAGAGACCATTCCTTTGGAAACAGCCATGGGTCCCTGGTACAGGATCAGTCCTTTGGAATAGGGATGGAAAGGTCTTTGCTGTGGCTTGTGCTCACTGTCATGCACATTTCATCCTGAGCAGCAAAACCTCATTTCCCAGAGAGCAAACCAAAATACCTAGAAAATAGAACATAACCCTTGGATGGGGGTGAAAAAAAATTGCCTGCCATATCATTTTATGAACATACAGTGGGGGAAAGAAAGAGGTTACTTTCAAATCATGAGATCCTGATAACAGGAGCTGTTAATTAGCTGTGGGTGCCGCTGCTGGCAGACGTCAGCTCTAGCAGGAGAGAGTGAACTTGCACTGCTGCAAGTCTTTTAACAGCCCCTTCCATAGGACACCAAGGGGAAGGGTTTGTGCAAGGAGTCACAGTGGTCTGGGGGAAACCACACAGAGGAGGAGGGCAGGACATTGGAGTCGTGCAGCAGAGAGCCAGGAAGAAGTTCTTTACAGGGAGGGTGGTGAGACACTGGCACAGGTTGCCCAGGGAGGTTGTGGAGCACAGAATCACCCAATGTAATCACAAAGATCACATTGGGTGATTCTGTGCTCCACAGCCTCCCTGAAGGTGTTCAAGGCCAGGGTGGATGAGGTCTTGAGCAACCTGCTCTAGTGAGAGATGTCCCTGCCTATGGCAGGGGGTTGGAACTGGGTGAGATTTGAGATCACTTTCAACCTAAACCATTCTATGAGTCCTCCATGCTCAGACAGGCAGCCAGGAGGGTGCAACCTCCATTGCTGCATCCTGCACCCACAGCTGTTCTTGGGCCTGAGGCTCATGGGCCATGCACAGGAGATGAATACAGAGAGAAGGGAAAAGCCCAGGTGATGTTTCCCCTTGAGTATTTTCCTCTGCACTCATTTCTGGTTTCTTGCTGCTCTGTGGAGCAGAGATGGGAAGGCAGGAGCCATCCTGTGCCCATCAAGCAGGGTTTGGAGCCAGGCTCCTTCCCCGTTCCTCATTCACTCACTGCAGAGCTTGGAAGGAGCCAACTGCCTTATTTATTTATTTATCACTCAGTCAGGAGTGCAGAAGATGCCTTTGAAGCTCCCTTAGTTATCTCTCTGCCTGGCAAAGGAATATTGCACATCTTGGTATTTTATTCCTTTTGATCTCCCTGCCATGATTCTCACTTCCCTGCCAAGCTGCTTGCTCCAGCCTCCATCTTTGATGTAGGTTAACAATCCCCTTGCAGCCCTTTGATGCTGAGGGTAACTTTGCTTTTGCATTTCTCAGCAGCACAGCACCCTGATCCTACTGCAGGATGGGGCTGAGCTGCCCTGAGATGCCCTGGCTGGTACTTGTGGGTAGATTCCAGTGCAAGAGTGCAGTCTGGACCAGTTGGTGTTGCACACACAGAGTGGTGAGAGGAGCGAGTGGAAAACAACTGTGTTAGGACCCACAGACTTCTGCACATGCAGCCCTGAGGTCCCTTCTCTCATCCTCTTTTCCTTCACCCCTCCAGTAAAGCCCTGAGCTCTCCTCCCTTCACCCCAGCATTTGGCTGCTGAGTTGCCCAAGGTACAAAGAAAATCTCCCCTCAAGTGTGCCAGGTGCCCAGGGATGCTGCCCCAGGGTAACCACCCCCTGGCATGAACCATGCAGAGCTGCACCCCCCAGGATCCCCAAAACAAGACCTTCATCATCCTTGGCAAACAGGTGTTCAGCTCTTTGCCCAAATGCTGCAGGGGTGCAGGACCAGGACTCTTTACTCAACATTAAAACCTCCCATCTTGGCTTGCTCTGTGCTAGTCGTTGCCACCACTGAGCTGGGGTCACTTCTCCTGCACAAAGAGCCATTAAATGTCACCTGAGGAGCCCATAACAACCTGTGCTGCTCTGGGATGCAAAGCCTGTCCTGCTGCACCAGGATTGATTTCATTGCCTTGGTCAATATTTTAATTAGGAGTGTCTGCAGGGTTAGGTAAACTCAGGAGGTGATCAAGCATGATGGCAGCTACAGGTGTTTACTGGGCAGCTGGTGATCAGTTGGGCATCATCTGAGCCCTCAGCCCATCCCAGGATACAGCCAGGAGGTTCCCAGCCCTCCAGTCCTGGGCCAAGGCTTTAAAAGGGCTTGGGCAGAGGGTGCTGGGTTGGAGGTGATTCTATAGCTTGAGATTGTTGAGCACTGTGCTCCCAGGAGAGTGAGCTGCCCTGGTGGTCGTGGCTGCTCTGCCTGAGGAGGAGAACAGAAGGCCTTGGCAGGAACTGCATTGCCCACAGGGGACTCTCTCCAGGCTCTGTGCCTTGTATGTTGTTGGGCTTCTGCTGCAGCTGGTCACTGAGAAAGACCAAAGCAGAGCAGTCTGTTGTGTGATGCTGTACATGATAACTTCACAAAAACCCCTTCCTCCCAGTGGGGAAATAACACTGAAGGAGGAGAAAGGAGGAGGGAGGAAGGTTGTAAGGTACCAGAGAGAACTGCTTTGAAGCAAAGAGTGAGTTTCCCCTCCAGAGGACTCAGCAGCACATCACATCATAACCTGATTAACACAAGCCCCTTCACAAGGCCTGCAGATGGGTTTGAACTCTTGCATGGAGCATGGTCAGCATCCACTGGCAATGGAGGGGGACAGAAGATCATGGTGCTGGCTGGAGAGCACTTGGGCAGGAATTGAATTCCTCCAGAGGGAAGACAAAGATGTCTCTCCCAGAAGCAGTTTTGTTATCTGGCCCTTTCCCTGCACTCTCCAGAGCTGGCCACTGTCACCAGGGCATGGGCAGGGTACTGGGTCAAGCAACCACCCAAGTACCACCTTCCTGCTCACCACAGCCTGTGTTTGCACTCAGATGTGCCTTCCAGAGAGACACCCCACTTCTCAGCTCGGCACCTTCCCTTCTCTCCAGTTTGCTTCACTTGCTGTGAACATTCACCCTCTGAAAGCTAAAGTGAGAAACTGGAGTGAGAGACTGCAGTGGGAAACTGCAGTGAGAGACTGCAGGGGCTGGGACCTTGGACAAAGGAAAGAGCAAAGTGAGAACAGCAGCCTGAGAAGTGTCAGCACAGTGGTGAAGATTGGAAAGAAGAACTCAGAGGCTTCTGGCAGTTCTCTCTCACCTTCCCCTGCCACCGAGGAAGCCACATGCAGGTCCTGCACAGGAGAAGCCAAGAAGCCACTCAAGAAGCATGGGCTGGGTACCATGAAGATCCCAGGTGGCTCAGGGGAGGCAGGGATGCCAGCCTTCCTGCCAGCAGCTCCTCCAGCTTCTGCACTGCATGGGGTGGGCAGCCTGAGGGGAATAGTCTCTCCCAGATGACTCAGACATTTCTGGTGCTTAATGAAAGTGCTCGGGCAGAGCAGTGTCAGCACATCAAGGGCACTGCTGACCCTACAAGCAGGCAGTGAGCATGCCTGGGTTATTATTACCTCTATTGTTATTTTGCTTTCCTGGTGCTGCTCCGATTTAAAAACCTGAATCCACATCAGACCCTTCCTGCACTGCCAAGACACCCACCTGAGTCACCATCCCTGTGGCTGCTGCTTTTCAAGCTGTGCCCTGTGAAGGAGCAGGCAGCAGCTGGTCCTTGGCTGCTGTTGCTTAGAAATGGTTGTGTTTGATCAGTAAGGTCAGGCTGGAGCTCTGCATCAGGATTGTTCTTGATCCAAGAAGCAGGGACTGCCTTCGGGCTGGAGGAGGCTGCTTGGGTCTCAGTCCTGCAGAGAAAGAAGCTCAGGCTGCAGCCTCTCAGAAGAGGCTCTCAGCAAATGCCTGTGCTGCTCAGGACCAGGCAGCTGTACCAGGGCTGCACTTCTTGTGCACCTCCAGAAGTGAGAAGGCATCAGGGCTGTAGATCCTATGAAATTAGCAGTGTGAGCCTCTGGCAGGCTGAGCAGATGCAGCTCATCCCCAGAGGTGACAGACTGCTGCCTTAGCAGGTCAGAGGGTGACTGCAAATCTCTGCAGGAGAGGCACTTCCAGCAAGGTTCCATCAGCACTCAGAGCTCACTCAAAGGCCCTGTAAGCTGTGGTGTGGCCTTGCTGAGACACTCAGGCTCCATATGAGGACACTGGGAACAGCAGGGACATGGAGACAGCAGGAACATGGAGACAGCAGGGACATGGAGACAGCAGAGACACTGGGGACAGCAGAGACACTGGAGGCAGCAGAGACATGGAGACACCAGGGACATTGGTGGCAGCAGGAACACTGGAGGCAGCAGAGACATGGAGACACCAGGGACATTGGTGGCAGCAGGAACACTGGAGGCAGCAGAGACATGGAGACACCAGGGACATTGGTGGCAGCAGGAACACTGGAGGCAGCAGAGACATGGAGACACCAGGGACATTGGTGGCAGCAGGAACACTGGGGGCAGCAGAGACATGGAGACACCAGGGACATTGGTGGCAGCAGGAACACTGGGGGCAGCAGGGACATGGAGACACCAGGGACATTGGTGGCAGCAGCTTTCCCTTGCACACCACAGCCACTGGAGTGGAGGGCAGAGAGGTGGGAGCAGGAGCCCTGCATTTTGCTGGCAACAGTGGAAGGACCTTTGAAGTGCTAAGAGGCAAAAAGAGGTCCTGCTGTGTCTGTGTGAGAAGCTGTTGAGGAGCAGCAGGGCTCTGCAGGCTGGCACTGGGCAGTGCCCCTTGGCCAGGCTTTTCCTGCTATTCTGCTACTTAGAGCTTATAAAGCAGGAGGAAAGCAAAACCCACTTGGCCAGGACTGCTGCCCTGAGCAACCATCCCCACGCTGCCCACTTGCACCCATAGCCATGCCAGCTTCCTGAGAGGATCCTCACCCAGTGTTGGGGTGCAGGGGGGCAGGGTCTGGGCTGCTGGACAGTCACAGAATCACAGAATGCCAGGGGCTGGGAGGGATCTCCAGAGCTCATCCAGTCCAACCCCTGCAGAGCAGCATCTCCTAGAGCAGATCACACAGGAATGCATCCAGGCAGATTTTGAGTATCTCCAGAGAGGGAGACTCCACAGCCCCCCTGGGCAGCCTGTGCCAGGCTCTGTCACCCTCACAGTGAAGAAATATTTCCCCACTCTACCTGGGACTTCTACCCAGTCCAGAGCTGCAGACCCATCCCAGCACGGTTGTGTCTCACACATGGCTTTCCCAGCTGCTTTCTTGTGGCTTCAGCTCCTCCATCCCAGCACTGAGGCAAGTAGGTTTCACCTCTTGTGTGTTGCTGTGAGCTCCTGGACAGCTGGAAAAGAACTTTGGTGCAGTTCCCCTGCCAGAGAGGGATCACCTATAGCAGGTCCCAGAGGAACACCTCCAGTCCATCCCACCAGAGCTGCCATGTTCCCGGGGGGCCACTGCTGCTCCCAGCCCAGGTAGGCAGCACAGCATCACTTCCAGCTATGCCTGCCCGTGCCAGCTCCTGGCCTCCAGGGCACATCAGGTCACAGAGACAGCAACCAAGCTGCAGGAGCAGCCTCGGGGGCGTGGGGAGGCAGAGAGCTTTGCCTTCATCATCTTAACCACTGCGAGCGGAGCTCTTCTTTCCAACGCACTCTTGCCAGCGATTCCTTTGCATTTGTTACACCCTAGAAGGTGATTTTGATGCCATTCATACATTTTCATTTCTAAATTTGGCAGTAATAAGGGGTGTGGGCACGGGGGGGGGGGGAGGGGGGAGAAAAGTGGCTGCATAATTGCGGCTTACACGCTTGTCTTACTGAAAAACTGCTGGCTCAGGCGCCGGGCGCCGGCGCGGCAGGCATGAAATTGCAAATGGAATTTAATTTGCCCTTGTATCCTGTAGGATCAGCTCCGAGTGATTAATGCAGGAGAGAATGCTGGCAAGGTTTTAGTCACTGGGATCTCGGAGGACTGCGGTGCCAAGCCCCCGTGGCACTTGTGGCGCGGCCGCGGCTCGCGCGCGGCTCCTCGGTCCCGGCGCTGAGGCAAGCAGGATTCACCTCTTGTGCGTTGCTGTGAGCTCCTGGAAAGGGCTTTGGGTTATGTGATGGTTTGGGCTCTTACCCGACCCCCCCCCACTTTGTGTTTGCCCCAGCTAACTCAGACGGACCCTGGGAATATAGATGAAGCAATTTATTTACAGCTAGCAGAGTTTACAAGCAGCTATTTACAATCTATACAGTTATATACAATTATATACAGAAATATACAGAGCATAAACAATACAAAAGCACAACTCCCCTCCCAGAAACCTGAGTCCCCAGGAGGGGCTCTCAAACCACCCCAACACCTCCCCCGGCCCTCTCAACCTTACCCCAGTTCTCAGGAAGAAGAGAGGTGCAGCCAAGAGGTTAGGGAGCAGGGTTAGTGGGAGCAGGGTTAATGAGATGTGACCAGGTCTGAAGGCAAAGGCAGAAGAAGAAACAAAAATGGAGAAAGTTTACTTCTTCTTCCCAGAGCTCTCATCAAGACTGCGAGAGAAGTTGACATCAATTGTTTTCATTTCACTGCCTGTTATCTAGTTCTGTTACCAAAGCATTCCAGCTTGCTTCTAACTAGCACAGGTTAGATTTAGTGAGAGGAGAAGCTGAGGGAGTTTGGGCTGTTCAGTCTGGAGAGCAGAAGGCTCTCAGGTCACCTTATTGTGACCTTTCGGTATCTTCAGGGGGTTACAAGATCACATTGGGTGATTCTGTGCTCCACAACCTCCCTGGGTAACCTGTGCCAGTGTCTCACCACCCTCCCTGCAAAGAAGGAGCTCCATAACCTCCCTGGGCAGCCTGCACCACCACACTCACTGAAAGAACCCTTTCCTAACATCTAGTTTGCATCTCCTCTCTTCCAGTTTAAACCCATTCCTCCTTGTCCTGCCACTACAAGATTGGATATCAGGAACCACTTCCTCACAGAAAGGTGATTGGGCACTGCCCAAGGAAGTGGTGGAGTCTGGAGTGCTGTGTTCAGTTCTGGATCCCCCAGTTCAAGAGGGACACAGAACTGCTTGAGAGAGTCCAGTACAGAGCCACAGAGATGCTAAAGGGAATGGAACAGCTCTGTTAGGAGGAGAGCCTGAGGGAGCTGGGGCTGGGAGCTTGGAGGAGCCTGAGAGGTGACCTCAGCAATGGTTATCAATGTGTGCAGCTGAGGGGCAGGAGGCTGGAGCCAGGCTCTGCTGGGGGATGTCAGTGCCAGGACAAGGGCAATGGTGGAAGCTGAGGCAGAGGAAGTTTCATTTAAACATGAGGGGGAATTTCTCCCTGTGAGGGTGACAGAGCCTGGCACAGGCTGCCCAGGGGGGCTGTGGAGTCTCCCTCTCTGGAGATACTCAAGACCCTCCTGGATGTGTTCCTGTGTGATCTGCTCTGGGTGATCCTGCTCTGGCAGGGGGGATTGGGCAGACTGAGCTTTGGAGGTCCCCTCCAGCCTCTGACAATCTGTGAGTCTGTGAGCATCCCTGGAGGTCTTTAAGAAAAGATTGGATGTGGCACTCGTTGGCATGGTTTAGCTGATGTGGTGGTGTTAGGTCGTGGCTGGAGTTGATGATCTCAGAGCTCTTTTCCAGCCTCAATGATTCTGTGATTCTCTAACTCCATCACTGTGTCACCTTCTGCTGCTCAGGGATGGTTTCTCCTGGTGTGTTCATTGCTCAAAAGCCATCAGATTTTCAAAGAGGTCTCCAAAGAGGGATGAGTTCTGCTGCTGAAACTTCTCTTTCCACTGCTGATGAGTTGCCAGTAAGACAAATCCCTTTCTGCTCTGTTGCCACTAGGCTAATTGGCTTAACATGGTGGGAGTAATTATTGTTCTCTTCTTAAAAATCATTTTAGTGATGGCTTTGTGAGGAGGTTACAGCTTAGGAACTGTTCTAATCAGAAGAGTAGTTGAGGAATGAAATATGGGTTGTGATTATGTTATCAGAATGGGTTGTCTGGTAATTACATTAACAGTTGCTGGAGATCCTGGGGAAGCCACAGCTGAGAGCGTTCTGGTCCCAGGGCTGCCCTCTCCTGCCTCAAAGTTAATCACAGCATTATACAAATGAGAGATGGCTCTCCCAGTCCCACCAGTCAGAGGACAAATGGCCTTTCTCCTTGGCCCAAAATCTGCTTTAACCTTTTGATTTCTTCTTGGCTGATCCACCACTGCCCATTGGAGCAGAAGCTCCAGCTAAAGCCAAGAATCCCATCCCTTCCTCTCCTCTGCAGGGTGAGCAGGTCCATCTCATCCCATGGGATGGAAAACTCTGGCCAAGGCAGCTGAGATGCCAGGGGAGCTTTGCCACTCTCTCTATCTCTGCTGCCATGGCTGGTCTCAGGTGGTTATTTGTCTGACAATTACCTGATGCAGCATTCACCCCCCGAAGCTGCAGGTCAGGGGATGCTCCTGCCGCAGGCTTTGCAGGTGTCCCTTCAGTTAAGTGTTCATTGTACATCATGGACACCTCAGCTGATGCTTTGAGGACATCTCAGCTCACCCCAGCCTCTTTGTCTGCTGGCAGCACCAACAATCCCTGAGCAGTAGGGGCTGGACCTAGTGGAGCAGCAGCAGAGCTCAGGGTGGGGAGTTCCCTCCACAGCCTCATCTGGGTGGCAGAACAGGCAGGCCAAGTGATGACAACGACACAGCTGCACCCTAAGGCAGCATCCCCTCTTTGAGCTCTCCAGGCAGCCTGCTCGTGTCACCTGATGCCAGGGCTCTGTGTGCCTTTGCTGAGGGAGCTGGGGGCGTGCAGCCTGCAGAAGAGGAGGCTCAGGACAGACCTCATTGCTCTCTACAACTACCTGAGGGGAGGCTGCAGCCAGGTGGGGTTGGGCTCTTCTGCCAGGAGACCAGCAGCAGAACAGGGAGGCACAGCCTCAAGCTGTGCCAGGGCAGGTTCAGGCTGGATGTTAAGAGGAACTTCTTGGCAGAGAGAGTGATTGGCATTGGAATGGGCTGCCCAGGGAGGTGGTGGAGTCTCTGTGCCTGGAGGTGTTGAAGCCAAGCCTGGCTGGGGCACTTAGTGCCATGGTCTGGTTGGTTGGGCAGGGCTGGGTGCTAGGTTGGGCTGGCTGAGCTTGGAGCTCTCTTCCAACCTCTTTGATTCTATGATTCCATGATTCTATGATCCCACTGGAACAGCCATGAGAAAGTGACCAGAAGTCCTGGCAGTTCCTGCCCCCCACCCACCACCTGGCAGCTAAAGGTGGGCATCCTTCAGCAGCCTGGGAAGGTTTGACAGGCTCCACCACTGCACTCATGCAGGAAACTGCTGCAAGAGGCTCTTCTGCCCAACCCCTGCCTCACGGGGGGGGTCTCTGTAATTAATTATTAGCAAAGAGAATGGGCTGAGAGAGGCTGGCAGGGGGCTCCTGGAAGGAACACGTGGGCCAATGCCTTATTGGTTTAGCTGCCAGTTAGAGTGAGATCAATCAATGTTAATTTCATTGTATTACAACAGTATCGATTTCCTATTAAAGCCCAGACAAAGCAGGTTATGGCTTTAGCAGAGCTGTTAAGAGTTAAAGAATGGGGTTTAGCCAGAATAATAAATGGGAAATTGGTGTTTAATGCCGCTGGGTCTGCAGAGAAAGAGGAGGAGGAGGGAAAGGAGGGGGAAGCGGGGGAGGAGGAGGGGGAGGAGAAGGAGGGTGTTGTATAGGAAGCTAAAGAGAGCCATGGGGCAGAGCACGGTCAAGCCCAGCAGTGTCCTGAGGGAGTGTGAAGCCCAGCAGTGCCACAGGGCAGTGTCCTGGCAGAGAGCAGTGCAGTGCAGGATGCCTGGATGGGGGGAACCTGGCTGCAAGGGATCTAGCAGCAGGGATGCTCCAGTCCTTCCCAGTCTCGTTGCCTCTGAGTGGGGTCGGAGCTTGCATTCCAACTCTGCTCTTTTCCCAGCCCTGCACCCTCCCTGGAGAGGGGCTGTTGGCTCTGCCCTGTGTCTCAGACCCCTATAGGTCAGCACCAGGGGAGAATGTCCAGGTTGGCACAGCAGGAAACCCCTAAGGAAGTTCATTAGGAGAAAACCTTCCTGCGGGTTGGAGCTGGGTGGCAGCTGGCTCCATGATGTGCACCCTCCAAAGGGTTGAGCTGGCAGCTGCTGGGGCAGAGGATTAAGATAAATAATTATTAACTGGATCAATACTGATAAAGCAACTGAAGTGAAGGTTATTGACTCCAGGAGCTGTTGTTAATGGGCTTTACAAAGTGAACACCACAGCATCTCCCACCCGTGTGAGCCTCTGGCACTGCCCAGGGAATGCTCCTACAGCACAGGAGCTGTTCTGTGTCAGAGGAGGAATTAGCAGCAGGGATGGTTGCTGTTAATTACCAACGAGAAACCCGAAATCAGCTCATCTACTCTAGAGAGAAGTGGAAAGGAAATCAGGCTCCATTGCCCCCACCAAACATTTATGTCCCATCCTGTCAGAGGGTCTCAGGTAGGCTGAGATCTCTGCTCAACCCCAAACACCACAGCAGGAGTAGGACATGTGGAAAGGCTGAGTTGTGGGTCAGCACTTGCTGCCCTGGGGCTCACTTCCTCAGGTCCACAGAGATGTCTGCTCTTGGTGTGTTTCTGGGGCACATCCTCTGAAAGCACCTCCCTCTGGTGCCTGCCTTGCAAAAAAGGTTGGAACCTGCAGCTCTGGCCCTCAGCATCAACCCTCAGCTGCTCACCCCTGGTCTGGGTGTTGGAGATGCTCCTCAAAGACTCTCAGAGCTTGGGTCTAAAGAGATTTCCAGAGCTGGGGTCTGCTGCTGGAGTCTTCTGCCTCAGGCCAGCAGGGGAAAGCCTCAGAGGATTGGGCATTTGGTCAGATGGATCTGGAAGCTGTGGAGCCCCAGAGCTGGAGGCAAGGTTGCTGTGTCCTGCCCCACTGGCTGCTTCCAGCCTCCACTGTGGCATCTGCAGAGTGTTTGGGGCTGGTTTCCAGCTCCATGGTGCCCTCTTTACCATCTTAGATTGGCTTCATGGAGTTAATGCCCTTTGCCTGCAGCACCCTTGCTGAGAGCAGTGGGGTTGGGAGTGCCATGGTGAGAAAACTGTGGCCAAGGCAGCAGTGATGCCAGGGGAGCTTTGCCACCCTCTCTGGCTCTGCTTCCACGCTTGGTCTCAGGTGATTATTTGTCTGAGGATTACTTGATGCAGACATTACCCAGGGAGCTAAAAACCAATTCAGAAGGGAGATGAGGAGAAGACACCAAAAAAAAAAAAAAAAAGAAATGGAATGAGAAAGGCTATAAAAGAGCAGGGAATGAAGTGGGAAGACAAAAGATCTAATTACAAATGTCATTATTTGCATTCTCATCAACTTCATTCAGTTTGATTTTCTTACTGCTTTAATCATGGAGCTTCCTTCAGTGGAACACAGAGCATGGAGGCCCAGGGGATCTGCAGGGTTTGCTGAGGGCGGGCTGTGGTGGGCACAGGCAGCTCCAGCATGGTTTGGCTGTGTGTTGGGTTTGTCTGCTCTCAGTCCTGGAGGTTTCCCTTCAAAAAGAGGCGATAAAAATTCAGCATCTCTCTCCTTGCTTGTGTGAAATGGGATCTGAAACAGCTCCAGCTTTGATTGGATACCTGGTGTGACCCTGACATTTAATCGAGGATGGGGAAGCAGCACAGGTATGGGAACAGGAGGAAAATAATCCTGACATTGTGCTCTTGATGAGAAAATAGCCTCTTGGTGCTCCGTGGCGCCTTACAGCCAGTACCAGGGGCTGCAGAAGCCATGCTCAAAGAGAAGCACGTTTGGGAGAGGAAGCTTCTGATGCTTTGGGGGGGGCTCACAGGAATTTTAGATGAGATTATCAAAAAAAGGAAAAAAAAAGAAAGCTGGCCCCAAGCTCAAGGACTAAATTGCATATCAGATTTTTAAACCACTTTGAAATTGTGCTGGCAGTGAGTGGGCACAGGGCCATAATGCAGCAGTAATTAGTTTGGAGCAAATTAAGTGATCTAAATAGCTAAAACAACAAAACATGGGCAATGCTGCTCGTGGGAAATAAGGCACTTGACAACCAAACCAGTTGTAGTGCCTCCATGTCTCTCCTGCATAAGGAGTGATTGGTGTGGGGATGAGCTGGCAGCTGGGCAAAGCAGCCAGGATCAGAGCATCATAGAATCAGGCAGGTTGGAAGAGAGCTCCAAGCTCATCCAGCACAACCTAGCACCCAGCCCTGCCCAACCAACCAGACCATGGCACTAAGTGCCCCAGCCAGGCTTGGCTGCAACATCTCCAGGCACAGAGACTCCACCACCTCCCTGGGCAGCCCATTCCAATGCCAATCACTCTCTCTGCCAGCAACTTCCTCCTCACATTCAGCTTGAATCTGCCCTGGCACAGCTTGAGGCTGTGTCCCCTTCTTCTGTCACTGAGTGTCTGGCAGCAGAGCCCAATCCCACCTAGCTACAGCCTCCCTTCAGGTAGCTGCAGACAGCAATGAGCTCTGCCCTGAGTCTCCTATTCTCCAGCCTACACACCCCCAGCTCCCTCAGCCTCTCCTCCCAGGGCTGTGCTCCAGGCCCCTCACCAGCTTCATCACCCTTCTCTGGACACTTTCCAGCACCTCAACATCTCTGTGATGCTGCAAATTTGGACTCAGCCCAGCACTGGGATGCTGCCAGCCAGGTCAGCCCTGGGCAGATGTGCAGTGTCCTCTGCACCAAATGGCTCTGCAGACACACAGACCCCAACCCACCCTGCATCAAGCCCTTGCTGTGCTCCAAGTGTCACTGCACCCATCAGAGCTGCCCTTCTGCCCAGCTCTGCACCAGTTTGGCTCCTCAGACTCATTATTTGACCCACAAAGATGATTAAGAGAATAGAACATCTCTCTTATGAGGGGAGACTGAGGGAGCTGAGGCTGTGCTGCTTGGAGGAGCCTGAGAGGTGACCTCATCAATGGTTATCAATGTGTGCAGGGTGGGTGGCAGGAGGCTGGAGCCAGGCTCTGCTGGGGGGTGCCTGATGACTGAACAAGGGGCAGTGGTGGAAGCTGAGGCAGAGAAGTTTCATGTAAACGTGAGGAGGATTTTTTTCCCTGTGAAGGTGACAGAACATGAAATAGGCTGCCCAGGGGGGGTGTGGATTCTCCTTCTCTGGAGATATTCAAAACACAGAATGTGTCCCCGTGTGATCTGCTCTGAGTCATCCTGCTCTGGCAGGGGTTGGACTGCCTGAGCCCCTTGGAGGCCCCTTCCAGCCTCTGTGATTCTGTGATTTTAACCCACCCCACCAGCCAGCATGGTGCAGTATTCCAGGGCTTGTTTCCCTCCCCTTCTGGTCCTTTCCTGGTGCAGGGTTTGCTCACTGGGTGAGTTCCCAGAGGCAGCTCCAGCTCCACCAACTGCTGCCCACTGTGCTCCCCGAGCCCCTCAAGCTGGCAGCCAGCACTTGCCTGACCTTTCACTCCAGCTCCTGTGAGCCAGGGACATTCTTATCCTCAATTACAGATATTTCAGCCAAAGAGCCCATTTGTGTGCAGCCTTTATTACCACCCTGTGCTGGTTTGCAATTGACTGCAGGCAGAGCAGGTTTGTTTGGGGGTGTAGATAACGCTGGGCGCAGGCAGCCAGCATCGCTCCCTGCATTGATTTTTGGCCCAGCTCTGGGGAAGGCAATTCAACAGACAATTAAATTAGCAGCTACATTTGTCATTTGGGGCCCAAATGAGATCACAAGAAGAAATTGCCCTGCTGCTGGCTCAGAGTTCATCACTCTACGAGGCACACTGCACGTTAAAGCCCAAGCTGAGCAGCATCCTCGTCAGGCCAGGAGTCTGCCTGTTAACTTTATTTTCCCTGCAGATGGTCCCAGGCAATATACCTTGGAACAGAGTTATTGAGTGTAACCAAAAGAGGAACCTGGTCCAATGGCTTCTGAGACAAAATTTGACAAGATCTTTAGATAAATTTCTCTGTTTTCCTCTTGGTTTGTGGTGGGGATTGGAAATGACCTCTACAGGTTATCCAGTCCAGCTCCCTGACAAAGCAGGGACACCCACAGCAGCTTGCTGAGGATCACAATGGACAGATGGGTTTGGAATCTCTCCAGAGAAGGAGACTCCACAACCTCTCTGAGCAGCCTGCTCCAGGCCTCCAGCACCATCACACCAAAGAACTTTCTCCTCCTGTTCAGATGGAACCTTCTGGGTTCCAGTTTGTGCCCACTGCCCCTTGTCCTGTCATTGGGCACCACTGAGCGCAGCCTGGCCTCATCCTCCTGTCCTCCACCCTTTAGCTCTTGCTGAGCATTGGTCAGATCCCCTCTCAGGATGCTATTCTCCAGGCTCAGCAGCCCCAGGGCTCTCAGCCTTTGCTCCCCACGGAGCTGCTCCAGGCCTCTCAGCATCTTTGTGACTTCCACTGGACTCCCTCCAGCAGCTTCCTCTGCCCAGCCCTAGGCTTTTATCTGGGGCTGGGCTGAGAGCAGTTGGCTGCAGGAGCTGCACCTCTGCAGTCCCCCCAGCCTCACTCCCACTGTGGCAGGAGCACAAATACCAGCTGGTTGTCACCTGCAGTGTTTTGTGGTGCCCTTTGTGCCGGTGTGAAAGGTGCCCCAGCAGCAGAGTGCTGTGTTTATGGAGCTGGGGCTGGCCCAGGCTGTAAATCCCTCGGTGTCTGTGGGATCTGCTGCCCAGAGTCACCTCTGCTCTGAGCAGGTGGTGAAAGAACCATGACAGAAGAGCTCCTGAAACATCCCCTGGCCCTGGGGCTGGCAGCCAGCAGGAAAAAAAACCATGCCCCATGGCCAAGGTCTGCTGCAAAGGCTCTTGTGCCTCAAACGTTTGATGTGGCATTTTATTCCCCAGGATTTATTGACTGTGCTGAGCACAACCATGCCCAGCGACAGCACTTCAGAAAACACAGCTGAAAATAATGTTCCTGCCCAGTGCCAGAGCACCAGAAAGCAACACAAAATGGTTTTAGCCCTCAATAAAGCAACAAATAACCAGGGAGAGAGGGGGGGGGGGAAACACCCAGTCCCTCAAGCTCTGAAAATCCCTTGGAGGCCTGAGCAGTTGGCAAAGCTCTGTTCCTCTGCCACTCCTTGTTCTGCTGCTTTCAAACCCAAAATGAGCAGGAGGCTCCAAAGCAGAAGGGTTGTGAGATTGATATTTCTGCCTCAGCTTGAACGTTTCTCCCCAGGTGAGCAGCAGCCAGCCCAGCCCCCCCGGGCTAATTGTGCCCTGCTACCTGCCATCTGCTGCTGTGTGCCAGCTGGGGGCCGGGGGCACAGCTGCACCCACGGTGCTTAGGGAAGCAACTGCAAGCTTTTATAGGTGCTTATAGCTTCTGCAACAATGAGGCTGTTCTAATTAGCACTAGGAATAAATGTTTATGATGTGGGAAATGACAAAGTGTATTTATCACCCAGCTAATAATTCACTGCAGAGGAATCCTAAGGCCAAGCTGCACAGCAGGGGTTGAAGTGACTCTGTCTCCGGTGTGGGCAGGGTGCTAATGACACCCAAACAGCCAACAGGGACTCCTTCATTAGGGACAAACCTTAGACATTGGTGTCTTGGAGCTCTTGCCCCTGTCTCCTGTTGGGTTTGACCCTGGGTAGGAGCAGGGGAGGCTGCATGGTGACCTGGCCACCTCAGCTGCTCCATCTCAGGCAAGAACCCCTTAATGTGATTAAGAAAGCAACTCAAATAATGAGGTCTGGGGTTTACATCTCAGGAACTCCTGTTCTCAGTCACCTGGCCAAATCATCTCTCAATAACTCTGATGCAATTACTTTTCACTACGAGGAAAATGTTCTCTTTCCCCTCGAAGAGGAGCCTGTGGCATGCCTGATTCCCCATCACCACAAAATGGAAAGCTAACATGATTTGGGGGAGCTGAACTGCTCCTGCTAAACAACATTTTCCAGCTCTTGATTCCTCTTCCAATATTTCCTCTGTCAATTAGCCAAAGCAATTTCCGCTGACTAATAAAGCAGTCAGTTAAGCTTCTTTGCCAATCAAAACTCACTTAATTTCAGCAGATAGCAGCTGAAAAAAGGGATTGATCAGGCCCATTTACAATATCCAGCCTCGCCACCCCAGAAAATCAAACTGCCTGGAGGGAAGTGAAGAAGCTCCTTCAGGCCAGGTCCTCCCTGCTGAGGTTTTGCATCCCAGCCCAGCAGAAATCACAGACTCACAGAAACATCCAGGCTGGAATCACCAAGTCCAACCTAGAACCCTGCTCTACAACATTCACCTTAAACCATAGCCCTGAACACCACATTCAGACAACTCTTAGACACATCCAGCCTGGGTGACTCCACCACCTCCCTGGGCAGCTCATTCCACTCCCTGACCAACCTCTCTGTGAAAAACTTCTTCCAAACATCCAATCTAAACCTCCCCAGCCTCAGCTTGAGGCCATTCCCCTTTGCTCTGTCTCCATTTCCCTGTGAGAAGAGCCCAGCCCCAGCCCCAACCTCTCCACAACTTCCCTTCAGGTGGTTGCAGGCAGCAATGAGGTCTCCCCTCAGCCTCCTCTTGCTCAAACCAAACAGCCTCAGCACCCTCAGTCACTCCTCATCAGATTTATTGGACAGATGCACACTTCAGTGAGTTCTTCACCTATTTAATGCTGGCCACTGGTACTAAATGGTGCAGTGCTTGCCTGTATGTTTGAATCAGGGCTTACCTGACAGCCCCAAGCTGCAGGGGTTTCCTTCCAGCCATGCAGGATGCTGTGTGGATGTTTAGAAATGAATATGAGATGTTTCCAGCTTGAAAACCTTGTGTAATGCAAGGGAAGATGATGCAGCTCCCTCTGAGGCACTCGGTGCCATGGTCTGGTTGACTGGATAGGGCTGGGGGATAGGTTGGACTGGATGATCTTGGAGGTCTCCTCCAACCTGGTTGATTCTATGGTTCTATGATTCTTTCTGTGCCTGGCTTCACCAGCACTGCCCTCCTGCTTCACCCCACTGCCAGGTGGATTTGAACTGCTCCAACATTTCCCCTCCCCACACTGGGCTGGGCACAGCCTTGCCCAAGGAGGCTCTGCAGCAGCCTCTGTGTCCCCAGACAGGTCACACCATAAGGTCAATGCACACAGCCAGCTCCTGCTCTTGTCATCAGCTGTCGCAGTGCCTTGCTATTGATTGCTGGCAACACCTTGGCAGAATTGCTGGCTTGATAGAAAATGGCAGGAAGGGTTTTTTTAATGCCAATTACTGAGTTTTCTTTCCCAGAGATGAATTCTAATGACCCTTTTTCACGACATGTGTCATGCTCTCTGCCGGAGGAGCAGAAGGACACTGAAGCAAAGGCTTTAATTTATTGTACATTACATATTAAGTTACCTTTTGTGAATATTAAGTGGATGAACAGCTATAGCTTCGAAAACAGAAGCCAGAGTGCTTAATTTCCTGCTGTTCACTGCCTGACCACCCCATTTTCCTTCCCCACTGAAGGAAGCCCCACAGCAATTGCAGCTCCAGGGCTCCGGGCACGGGGCTGGTGTCGATATTCTGCACAGAGCTTCCCTCTGCTGCCTTCCCCAGTGGCTCCAGAAGAAGCTTCAAAGGCAACTTCAGACCAGGAATCTGACTTGCCATCAGAATTTTTTAACCTTGAAGACATAACCCCTCCGACGTGTGCCGGAATGCTAACGAGGGCCGGGAGGGAAAGGCAGCACAGAGCGAGGCAGGAGGCAGAGGTTCTCTCCATCAAGCCTCAGAAACAGCCCTGGGGGACACCTAAACTTAATGAAGGTGGCAAACATAAGAGCTAAGGCACCAGAAGTTATCAGGGACACAGTGGCCCAAGGCTGACATGCCAGGCAGCAGAAGCTCTGGCTCCTCTGACCCGGCTGCTGACCCCACAGAAGCTCTGGCAGGCTGTGGCCAAGCAGATGCTCTGCAGCCCTTTGTGACTGACCCCCTCTCCCCCTGCTAAAGTCATTGCTGCTGCAGCTTCAGCAGAGCCTTCAGAAGAATCCTTCACCCCAGTGGCCCTGCTCTGGGGACAGCATTGCTTTTGGAAGGGAGGATGTGCAGTTGTGCTTGGCCAGCTCAGGGCAACAGCTGTGAGTGGCCTTAAGCCTGCTGCTGAGTGAGGGAGATGAGAGCCCCCAGTCACACCACAACTGCCCCTCTTCGGGGTGGGCTGGAGCACAGCCTTGCCATCAGGGGCAGGTGGAAGTGGGAGCATCATTATGGCTGTGGGGAAAGGCACAACCTGGCGTGGTGGTGTTGTTGAGGGCACTTGTGGTCTCCCCAGCCTGCTGGGCTCAGGTGGGGGATGCTGAG
Organism: Pogoniulus pusillus; assembly: GCF_015220805.1. Classification (NCBI taxonomy): domain Eukaryota; kingdom Metazoa; phylum Chordata; class Aves; order Piciformes; family Lybiidae; genus Pogoniulus; species Pogoniulus pusillus. Next base: position 6,705,876 of record NC_087302.1, read on the forward strand.
ATGCTGCTCATCATCTGCAGCACTGATGTAAGTGACTGTAGGAGCTGTGCCCGTAAGAGCTGTGCCAGCTGCCCGTGCTGCTTCGTGAGGACATGAGCTCTTGGGCTTGTTTCACAAAACCTTCCTCTGCCTAAGCTGTTTGTCCCTCTAACGAGGTGTGGGTGGCAAGGAGATGGTTCTCACGGTGTCTGCTGGCCACATCAAGTGTTTAATTGCCCCCTCCAATACCGACTTGTTCACCCAGATCTGACAGGAGCAACTTCCAGAGACGCCGCAGAGTTGGCAGTGCCAAGCGCCTGCATCTCTTCAGAGGAAGGCATTAAACAATATTCATAGCTGTGCTAAAAGCTTGCTCCTTGGCTGTTCTTCTGGTGACTCCCGAGCAAGAGAAGATTTCAGAGCAGCCCTTTTATTGCTCTGTGAGTGCTCAATCACGGCGGGGGGAATGCACGAGAGATAAATGAGATCTCATCGTCTCCTCATGTTTCTCAATTGATTTGGTGGGGCATATTTCCTCACTCTCCTCTCCAGACAGCACTTTATCTCTGCTTTTCTTCCATTACAGCTCTCCCATTTCTCATTCTTTTTTTTTTTCTTCCCCCCCCCCCCCCCCCTCTCTTCTTTAGTTTTATCCAACAGCTTCTCAGGACCATCTGATTAGAGGCATAACAGAGAAACTTCTTTTTCTGGAGTGCTTTCTGCTGAATCATAGAATCAGTCAGGGTTGGAAGGGGACCACAAGGAGCAGCCAGTTCCAACCCCCCTGCCATGGGCAAGGACATCCTACCCTAGATCAGCCTGGCCAGAGCCTCAGCCAGCCTGGCCTTAAACACCTCCCAGCCATGGGGCCTCAACCACCTCCCTGGGCAACCCATTCCAGCCTCTCACCACTCTCCTGCTCAATAACTTCCTCCTCACCTCCAGGCTGAAAGATTTTGGGTCTCAGGCAACTGCTGCCATGCCTTGGGACACAGCTTTAAGTCATGAGACAATTGCAGGTTTGACTGAGAGGATTTCAGAACTTGAGATTCATTTTCCCAGCCCCTCCTGTGCTGTGCAGTGCCTCCAGACCTGCTCCCTGCTCCTACTCACCCACAACATCTTCCCCCTCTGCCAATGCCCCTGGGGACAAGGTGTCCCTGGAAAGCCCTTGGGGATGCTCTCAGGAGGTGGGGGATACCTGCTGGCTTCCCTGGCAGATGGTTGCCTTCAGGCAGGGTTGGTTCAAAACTTGTTTTCTGGGACAAGTGATGTATGAAGTGACTTTCATGACACTTGGAGCTTCTGGTCAGGTAGGTTTGGAGTGAAGTGGGGCCAGTGCTGGTGCTGCAATGTGTGTGTGGCTCTGGCAGAGCAAGAGTCTTGATCATGGCACAGGGCAGTTTGTGCTGTGAGGGCAGGCTAGGGAGTGTGTAACCACCTCCAGGCTGTAAATTCCCCTGTGAGTTTTGCTGCTGGTTCCTCTACCCCACTCACAGCTTTTTGCTCCGTTGCTTGGTGGCTTCCATGGTGTAGTGTCATGTGGGAAGGCCATCCCTGAGGGAGGAGGAAGAGTTGATCCTTGGGAGCTGGCAGCACTCTCACATCCTTGCTGCTGCTGTGCTAGGGGCTGGATCTGTGATTGCTGCTCCTACTGCATCTCAGTGCCCTGCTGCAGTGCCCTGCTTTGGCACTCCAGCTCTGTCTGGAAACTGAGTTGCAGAGCATGAGTTGGGAGCCAGGGACTGCTCCTTGAGTGCCAGCACCCTGTTGTGTAGAGACCGAGGGAGCTGAGGCTGTTTGGTTTAAGCAAGAGGAGGCTGAGAGGAGACCTCATTGCTGTCTACAACCACCTGAAGGGGCATTGTGGAGAGGTTGCTGCTGGGCTCTGCTCACAGGGAATTGGAGACAGAACAAGGGGGAATGGCCTCAAGCTGAGGCTGGGGAGGTTTAGACTGGACATTAGGAAGAAGGTTTTCTCAGAGAGAGTGGTCAGGGAGTGGAATGAGCTGCCCAGGGAGGTGGTGGAGTCACCCAGCCTGGATGTGTTTCAGGGTGGTTTGGATGTGCTGCTTGGGGCTGCGGTTTAAGGTGAATGTTGTAGAGCAGGGTTCTAGGTTGGACTTGGTGATCCTGGGGGGCTTTTCCAGCCTGGATATTTCTGTGATTCTGTGTTACAGACTGTGAATCCACTGCTCCCAAAGCCAGCCTGAGCCACTGCCAAAGGGCACCAGAGTGTTTTGTTGCTAAAGAAGGCAGCAACAGAACCCTGGCGAATTTATCTCCTGTTTCTCATCTTATTACAATGCAGCCGCACAAAGGACTTCAAATTAAATAAACACATCTGCATACAAATCACTTCAAATACCTTCTGATGACTCTCATGACCTGAAATAGAGGTTTAGATTGAAGGAAATGAATGGTTTCCACTGAAGCTTATTTTGCTCAGGAACTGGTGCTCAGATGGGCACTTCCCTGGGAGCAGCGAGGCCGACACGGAGGCAGCGCTCGGAATGTTAAGCAGCCTCCTGTAAATACGAACTGAAGCAGCAGGAGCACGTAATTGATAATAAATATTCCACACCAGCTCACTCCAAAGATAATTTCAATGCAAGCATTTGAAACAGCATGCTAGGAGCAGGAATCTTTCCAGACTTGAGTTCATTTCGGTTCGTCGTTTTCCCTGGTGCCACAGGATGTATCACGGCGCAAGCTGTGAGTGTCTCCTCCTCTCAGACACAGAGCACTCAGTTATAGCTTTGTGGTCTCAGGATATTGTCTGTGCTTACTTCATTCAGATATTGACTCCATGACTAGAAACCTTTATTCTGTGTTGCACTCCTTTTGTCACTGAGTACTGGAGTTAGCTTCACCGAGGTGGGGGTTGGGCTCTGCTGCCAGGCAGCCAGGGACAGAACAAGAGGACACAGCCTAAACCTGCCCTGGCACAGCTTCAGGCTGTGTCCCCTTCTTCTGTCCCTGGCTGCCTGGCAGCAGAGCCCAACCCCACCTGGCTACAGCCTCCCTTCAGCCTCCCTGCAGACAGCAATGAGCTCTGTCCTGAGCCTCCTCTGCTGCAGGCTGCACACCCCCAGCCTCCTCAGCCTCTCCTCACAGGGCTGTGCTCCAGGACCCTCCCCAGCCTTGCTGCCCTTCTCCAAACACCTTCTAGCACCTCAACATCTCTCTGCAATGGAGGAGCCCAGAACTGGACACAGCACTCAAGGTATGGCCTGAGCAGTGCTGAGAACAGGGGCAGAAGAACCTCCCTTGTCCTGCTGCCCACACTGCTCCTGAGCCAGCCCAGGATGCCATTGGCTCTGCTGCCCACCTGAGCACACTGCTGGCTCATGTTCAGCTGCTGTCTGCCAGCTCCCCCAGGTCCCTCTGCCTGGCTGCTCTCAGCCTGTAGTGCTGCTTGAGGTTGTCGTGGCCAAAGTGTAGAACCCTGCACTTAGCCTTGTTACATCTCATCCCATTGGCCTCTGCCCACCCAGCCTGGCAAGGTCCCTCTGCAGGGCTCTCCTACCCTCCAACAGATCATGTTGGTGATGGTCCTGCTGAACACCTCCCCTTCCCACAGAGAGGTGGGTTTTAGTTAGTCCCTGCTGCAGCAGAGCTGTGGTTACGGCTTGAGATGTAGAGCTCTGCTGCAGCAGAGCATCAGAGCATCTCCTCCAGCTTCAGCCCTTCAGCCCCCCATGCCAGAGCCTCTGTCTGCCCTGAATCACTGTCAGCAGGAGGCTCTGACCCTGCACACCTACAGATCTTTAACAAACATCCTCATCTGGGGAGAAGTCCTGTCCCTGCAGGGCCACGTTTCACTGCTATGGGACCGTTGCCCTGCCAGAAGGACTGTGGCTGGCTCGGATGGGTTAAAAGCTTTCAGCCTTTGGGCTGCTGTTGATTGTTTGGGGATTTTTGCTAACCGGGAATCTCTTTTGTAAATGGAGCTTCCCCTTGGACAGTAAATATTGTCATTCCCCGAAGGAAATGTAACCCCTTGGCTGGAGAAATAAGCACCAGAGGAAGTTCAGCTCTGTGCTGACCTCTGGATCCCAGGCTAGGCTGACCCATCGTGGGGCAGGGGAACCCTGGGGGGTCAAAGCTGCTTTGGTTTTAAACCAGGCTTCTCTCCTCCTCCCTGCTTTAACACCTCGCGTTTGTGACCCCTTTGTTTAGTGTCTGCCTTTAATTTACTCACAAAGGGTGAGAGAAGGATGTGGATGGGATCCAACGCCAGAAGTGTTGCTCAGGAGCATCATGGTTTGATGTTCTTGGTGAAAGCAACTGCATTCCATGGGTTGGGGGTCTTTAATGCCCTGATCCTGTGCTGCTGGGCACAGTTACGTGCGGGTGAGCAGGGTCTGAAGGTGTGCACAGGGCAGTGGCTGTAGCACATCCTGTGCCTTGAATGGCAGAGTGCAGCTCCAGCCACATCACTGCTCACAGAAGAGATTCCTATCAGAGTAGCTAATGATCCCCCTCTAATCGCGGGGATGTTAGCCTGTGGATGCTGGAGATAACTACCTCCACGATTAGTGTGGGTCAGATACTGGTGTTGCTCTCCTTGTCTGGTCGATCAGAGGGGGGAGATTACTTCTATGTAGATAACAACAAGGAGCCTTTATTCAAATCCCACCAAGAAGGGAAATAGGGAGAGGGGGAAAAAACTGCAAAAGCCACTCCTTGAGAGATGGAAAAGACCTCCCAAAGAGGCTAACTCCAAGCACTATGTGACTGGCTCCCATGGGAACACCTCGAGGGATGCAGGATGCGAGCACTGCCCAAGGTGCAGACCCCATCAGCCAGGCTGGCCAGGAGACAGACCTCTCAGCTGGGCTTGGATCAGCAGGATTCCTCTTGGAGGAGGAATGTGAGGTATGAATGTGGCATGGCACAGCCAGAACGTAGCTACCTCTCTCCTGCAAGAAACACAACATTGCTGAATTCGAGTTTTCTACAGGGACTAGAAAAGGAAACGTTAACTGCACTGGCTGGGCTCACAGTAACTGCACTGACTGGGCTCACACTAACTGCACTGGCTGGGCTCACACTAACTGCACTGGCTGGGCTCACACTAACTGCACTGGCTGGGCTCACACTAACTGCACTGACTGGGCTCACACTAACTGCACTGGCTGGGCTCACACTAACTGCACTGACTGGGCTCACACTAGCTGCACTGGCTGGGCTCACACTAACTGCACTGGCTGGGCTCACACTAACTGCACAGGCTGGGCTCACACTAACTGCACTGGCTGGGCTCACACTAGCTGCACTGGCTGGGCTCACAATAACTGCACTGACTGGGCTCACACTAGCTGCACTGGCTGGGCTCACACTAACTGCACTGGCTGGGCTCACACTAACTGCACTGGCTGGGCTCACACTAACTGCACAGGCTGGACTCACATTAACTGCACTGGCTGGGCTCCAGAATCATTTGTACCCCCTCCCCACCAAGGGGCTCCTGTTTGCACTATTATTTATCAGGAGATTGATTATAAGATGTTAAAAATGAAGCTGGCAGAACCCAAACCCAAACCCTCTGTTGCAGCAGTAATTATCACGAAAGCAGTGCTTGGCATCTCCCTGCAAAGTGTTCCAGCTAACATCAAAATCCTGGCGGGTGCAAATAAACCCGAAATTACCAATGTCCTGGGTTTAAATTAGGAAAGCCTGAGTCAGTGTAAACAGAGCTGGAGTTCTACTAAATCAGGAGAAATTAATGCAGTTCCCTTTCATCTGCAACGAGAACAGGCTCAAATGAGAAGGAATCGCTTACAGCCCCAGCATCCCAGCACCAATTAGTGCGTCTGCACATCCCCGGCTCGGCTGGCTGGTGGCAGGTGGCACAGTCGGGTTCCCACGTGCTGGGTGCGCTGGCAGCCTTTGATGGGAGATTTGGTGCCTGTGTCCTTTTGAAAGGCAGCCAAACGCTTTGCTAAACACCTTCATTTGCACTTCTTAATTACCCGTGCTCCGCGGGTCCAAGGCAGCTCTTACTTTCATGGGATAAAGTGCTCTTATCAGACATTCCAGGTATTGTATGAGGAGAGGTTTTGCTTCCCACAGGATTGTCACCGTCTTTTGTGCTGCCTTTTCCCCAGCTGGCCCACGTCAGAGCGGTTGTTGGCTGCAACAGCGAAGCTTTTGGGTGTTGCTGTGTGGCAGAAGCTCTAAATGACCCAAAGCAGAGAGAAACTATTTTGTCTTGCACAATCTGAGGTGAGGTGACACAAAATCCCTGCCTAGTGAGGTCTGCTCTGACTCGAGGTAGAGGTGAGGTAGAGGTAGAGGTGAGGCAGAGGCTTTGTGTTCGTCCCCCTCAGGCAGGAGGGGATCTCAGAGGGGACACGGCAGCAGCCAGCCCTGAGGCTGGTGCTGAGCTCTGGCAGGTTCTTAACATCTCTGCTGCTCCACCGTGTGCAGGTGAGGTGTGGTTCATACAGACTAAGGCATCACAGCGCTCCTGATCTTGTGTGGTCTGGCTGGCTGCCTCCTGAGAATGGTGCAGGGGGAAGCAAAGGTTACAGGTACAAAGTGTGCCAGTAGGGGATAGCAGCGCAGGTGGCAGCAGGTTTCCAGCCTTGCTGCACGTCCTTGAGCCCATGTGGCTCTTGGTCACATCTCACCAGTCTCTGTCACCGACACTTCACGCCAGACAAGCACCCTGTGAATACTGAGGAGCTCAGCTTGGTTTCATGCAGCAGCTGCTGGCTGAATGCAGCATAATAGGAATCCACAAATCGTCTTCTACCCAGACTTGTACAAAGTTCTGCAGAGCTTCATACAGCTCCTCAGGAGAGCCTGAGGGGCCCTAAAGCTGCTCACTCCAGCGTGGAGCAGAGCCCCAGGAGCTCAGCCACGCTGGGAATCTTCCTGCCTGGGGTCTCATCTCTGCCAGATGCTCCAGACTCTTGGTAAACCTCACCCTAGGGCAAAGCATTTCTGGTGCTGTTAGCAACTCCTGGTGTCATTTGTCATCCAGCTCTTACCCCTCCCCTCAGCCTACAGTGTGGCACACAGCAGCATAGGTGGGTGCTGTAAACGCCCCCCCTTCCCCTCCCCCCTCCTCCTGCCCCCCGATGTTCTGCTGGGGATTAAAGTGAAAAATTGGAGTTGTGTTCCCAGCTTCATTTCACTGCAGCTCAATACATTGGTGCCATCTGTCTTAGTCCATTTTAAATGGCAGCTCTTCTGGATTGATTGGCAAGTGAATAGATTTCCTGCCACGAAGTTTTGAGGTCAATCAATCACTTATGTGGATTAATTACAAAGATCTTGCAGTTGCCCTGTGACATTTCTTTACTTCAATGAGCTGCACAAAGTTGCTCAGGCACTTTTTGAACAGGTATTTTTGACTGTTGGTCAGGGCAGCAGGTGGGATTCCATCAGATCCCACTGCTGGGCTGTGTCAGGGTGGGAGCAGTGGCACAGAAATAGAATCAGATTGTTTTGGTTGGAAAAGACCTTTGAGATCAAGGCCAACCACTAACTGACCAGTGCCAGGTCACTTGTAAACCACGTCCCTCAGTGCCACAGCTCCATGTCTTTGACACCCTTCCAGGGACTCCACCACTGCCCTGGGAACCCTGGGCCAGGCCTTGACAACCTTAGGGGAAGAAATTTGTCTTCAATCTAAACCTTTCTCCTGCCTCTGCCCTGGGTTGTTGCTGGGGTTCCAGAACACAAAGGGACAAGCTGGAGTCACTGCATGTTCCCAGCAGAGCTTCCTGACAGTATTTGATCAGTGGCTCTGTCACCAGGGACAATCCAGGAATGAGGGGTTTTTGGGATGTTGAACATCTGTACAGGCTTTGGGTGAAGCAGATAAAGGCAGAAGGCTGGAGGCTGCTCATCCCCTCCCTGCTGGGATCTGCTGAAGTGGATGCACAGGGAGAAGCTCACAGGGCTAAAGCTCAGCTCCTCATGGGCAACCTGGGGTCGTGGTTGGGGTTTTGGCCCAAGCAGAGCTCTGCAGGAAGGGAAGGTTCTGGAGTCCCCAGTACAAGGACATGGAACTGTTGGAGCAAGTCCACAGGAGGCCACCAGGATGCTCAGAGGGCTGCAGCAGCTCTGCTATGAGGACAGGCTATGAGAGTTGGGGCTTTTCAGCATGGAGAAGGCTTTGAGGAGACCTTATAGTGGCCTTCCAGTATCTGAAGGGGACTAGAGGAGGGCTGGGGAGAGACTACTGACAAGGTCTTGTAATGACAGGATGAATAGGAATGGGTTTAAACTGGCAGAGGGGAGATTGAAAGTGGATGTTAGGAAGAAGTTGTTTGCAGTGAGGGTGGTGAGACACTGGCACAGGTTGAGGGTGGTGAGACACTGGCACAGGTTGCCCAGGGAGGTGTTCAAGGCCAGGTTGGATGATGCCTTGAGCGACCTGTTCTAGTGGGAGGTGTCCCTGCCTATGGCAGGGGCTTGGAACTGGCTGAGCTTTGAGGTCCCTTCCAACCTAAACCATTCTATGATTCATTCTATGATTCCAGACTGGGCTGTTCAACTCCTTGTTGCCAACAGCCACTGAAAGTGAGCTTGCAGTGAGATGCCAGAGGAGTGACATTGGCAGAGTCAGAGCAGCAGACAGCAGGGAAAGCAAACTGGGTTTGGAGAAGGGCACAGACCAGCCTGGCTAGCACACAACGTGGACTGGGAGAGAGAAAGGGAAACCCAGAACCTACCTATGGTGGGGGGTTAGAACTGGATGATCTTTGAGGTCCCTTCTGATTCTGTAAGGTGGTGGAGGGGCCCTCCTGCAGTGAGCCTGTGGCAGAAGCTGCTTTCCCAGTGCTGCTGGCTGCCTCAAACCCTGTCGGCTGGAGGGAAGGAAGCTCTTTGTAAGAAGAGGGTTAAAGAGAAACTGGGTTTGAATTCTCCGTTGTAAGAATTGAATCTGCAACCCGATGGTGAGAAAACGTCTAACAACCTCTGCAGTGTTCTAACAAGCATCAGGAAATAAAGGAGTTGGTTATTTTGGGAGATTCAGCACTAGCTTAGCTAATTGCAACTTCTGCAAGTGCTGAATGGTGTGAACTTTCTGAGTGCATTTTGGGGGACATTCGAAATGCTTTATTTTCTCCAGAATGGGGTATTAATGCTTTTGTGAATTCCCCTGGCTCCGGCTGCAGCAGGAAAAGGCATTGTTAATATCCACCTTGGAAATGAGCACGGTGTAATTAACACTTCTACTTAGCCTCAGACACAATGGAGGCTTCCAAGATGAACTGCACATAGAAGAAAGCAGAATGCCTTGGTACAGCAATTAGTGCTTTATGGGAGCGAGGGGCACAGCTCCCAGGCAGCTCTGCTGAGGGGTTGGCTTCACAGTGAGCATCCCTGCAGGGACACTTCCATCCTCCCTGGGAACAGAGGGAGATCACCGTGAAGAATTGGCTGTGTGGGACCCCGGGCTGTGCCCTGGCCAATCCCAAACCACGCTGAGCCATCGGTGGACCATGCCAAGCCACAGTGGTGATGGAGCAGGTCCCGCAGGCTCATTTGGAGTGGCACATCCCTACCTCTTCTGTGTAGTCAGAACTTCTCTAGCTCCTGCTCTGCTTCTGGCAGAGACACCGAAGGGAAGCTCCTGTTCCGAGGGAGCTATGAGGTGCTGGGTGCCATTTCCTACCACAACCCATCTGTCCCAGCCTGTGTGCCAAGGGGAATCTCACAGCCCAAGCGCCGCGCTGGTGGGGCTGTGGCAGCCTTCGCGGCACAGGAGGGTCTGTAAACGTCGCAGCTGTAACAACCTGAGCGTGAAACATCTTTGTCAGCCCAGCCAGCTGAAATTCCCAGCCTCTTCTTAGGGGAACAGCTCGGGAGGAAACCCGGAGCCTTAGAGCCCCTTTTGCCTGCAGGTTTCTGCTTATCACAAAATAATTTCCCATGGCTGTTTTCTAAACTGCTCTGACAGAAACAAAGCAGCAGGTCGAGCGCTGGCCTCGCCTCGGCAGCAGCCGCCTGGAATTGCAGGTTTGACCTCATTTTATCCTCCGAGTATTTAGAGATTGCTTTCATGCCCAGAAACTGTATGAGGAGAATATAGATTCCTTCCAGAGCAGGCTGAACTTGGAAACAATAAGTGACCTCTAAAGTTGGATTCTATAGCCACAAGAATAAAGAATTTCTTTCTTTAGGAATGAAAGAAACAGGTTTGGTATCAACAGAAGAGGAACAGCTGCTCGACTAAAAATAACCAATAAAGTGGAAACAGAAAAAGCTGTTTTCAAGTGGTCTCCTTTTGAAGAAATCAGGATGCCATTTCTGCGGCTCCCTTGTGCTCTCCCTATCTGCATCGCTATCTGACAGCCTGCACAAGTTAAGGGGTTCGATGGTCTCTCCTGTTCTCCCTCTGCAAAGTGTGTGCAGGCAGAGGGGAGAGCTGCCAAGGCTGTTACCGGCTTCAATAGCGGAGAAAATGAGCACAGTTCTGCTTAGACAATGCAATGCCCGAAGGGCATCTCCACGGAACAAGAGGGAAGGAAATAACCCAAAGCTTTGCACCGTCGCCAGCTTGGCTGGCTGGCGAAACAGCTTGGAGTAGAATCAGAGAATCTAGACTAAGACTAAGGTCTTTAAGATCACTAAGACTAAGGTCTTTAAGATCATGGAGCCCAGCAGTGAGCCAACTGCCATGACCCAAAGTGCCACATCTAACACCTCCAGGGGTGGTGACTCCACCACCTCCCTGGGCAGCCTGTTCCAGTGCCTCACCACTCTCTCAGTGAAGAAGCTTTTCCTAATGGCCAATCTAAAGCTCCCTTGGCACAACTTAAACTCATGTTTTACTCATCCTATTGCTAGTTGCTTGGGAGAAGAGAGCAATACCAGCTTCACTCCAACTCCTTTCAGGTAGTTGTAGAGGGCAAGAAGATCTCCCCTTATCATCAGGAGCTTAAAGCTTGTTGGTCATGTACCACAGATGGAGTTATCTCCCCTTGCATTCAGCACCGTGATCATGGAATCATAGAATTGGCAGGGTTGGAAGAGACTTCAAAGATCATTTAGCTCCAATCCCCCTGCCATGGGGAGGGACACCTCACACTACATCAGGTTGCTCAGAGCCACATCCAGCCTGGCCTTAAACACCTACAGGGATGAGGCTACCACCTCCCTGGGCAACCTGTGCCAGGCTCTCACCACCCTCATAGTGAAGAAGTTCTTCCTTACATCCAATCTGAATCTACCCACTTCTAGTTTTGCTCCATTTGTCCCCAGTCCTGTCACTACCCAACATCCTAAAAAGTCCCTCCCCAGCTTTCTTGTAGTGCCCATAAGGTGCTGGGAGGCCACAATAAGGTCTCCTTGGAGCCTTCTCCTCTCCAGAGGAGGATGCCTGCTCCTCAAAGCTACACTGGGGGTAAAAAATGCACTCTCAGCTTTTCAGTGACACTAGGACTGAAAACAGAGCCAGAAAGAAACTTTGCTTTTGGCCCTGCAACCATGGGATGCTGCAGGGCTATGCTGCTGCTGTACCAGGGCTCAACCACAGCACACCCTGCTCATGCCCCCTTCCCACCTGCAGAAGACAGCAACGGTTCTAACAAACCTCCACATACACCCCCATAGCCTTGGGAGGATTTCCTCCAGAGCAGCTTTTATTGCTTGCTCCTGGAGCAAGTTAAATAAGGAAAGTTGATTTCACAGCCTATCAAATTTTAAACAGAAATTATTGATGGAGAGGAAAAAAATCTCCCCCACAGACTGATGCCTTCTCCTTCCCTCTTTGTTGCCATCAGCTGAGCCATGCCCATGCTCTTGCATCCATGTTTGTGGACAATGGGAGCCAGGACAGGAGAGGTGTAGGGTAATGGAGGGGTTGCTAAAGGTCCCCCTGGTGCAGGATCATGAAGGTATTTTGGGCTCAGCTCTGAGTAGTGGTGCCAAGATGAGTGTCCAGTGGATGGGAAGGGGTAGGAGATGAGAGCATTGTCTGCTGGAAATAGCTTGGTAATTGCAGGTTTTATATATATTTAATTTAGAAAGGACTCTGCTGGTTCATCTCAGCTAATTGTGTCCTGCCTGGACCAGCTCCTGTGCCAGGGCTCAGGCTGCAGGCTGAGGACACAACATCCCCACTCAATGCCAGCTTCATGGTGGGTTTTGCTGGGCTTCTCAGGCCATAAACATGTACCCCTCCAGTTACCCACCCACAGCCACTGGGGGGATGAAGACACTTCTGAGGCTAACAGGAGGAAAGCAAATCTTTCCTTTGGAAAGTGATGGCACTAAAGGAACAAATCCACGTCTGGATAAATAGATGAACACTGCAGGGCCCAAATTGTCTTCCTGACAGATGATGTGGAGATAGGCTCATAAAAACACTCTCCCCCCACCATAAGCACATACCCTGAATTAAATTAGGAGTGGTGCCAGGAGTCATTACAGATCCAAATACAGCTCTTTGCTGCTGTGTGCTCTGCTGCTCCCTGCGAGGCCAGGAGGCAGTGGATGGGAACGGTGAGGAATGGGCTCCTTTCCCAGGGTGGGGGTCTGCACACCTTGGGGAGTGATAGCCAGGCTTGGCAGCGTGGCACAGGTGAGGGGCACTGCAGCTGGGGGCATGGCTCTCCTGCTCCAGCAGCAGCAGAAGGACACTGAGCACATTGCCTGTGGCTTTGGTGCTGGGTCCCAGCCTGCGGGCAGGGGGAGGCTCTGTGGTGTGATAGGGGCACAAAGCTTGGGACGCTTGAGCTGCCTAGAGACAAGTAGTGAGTTAATGAGGGAGGGGGATGTGCTACCCAGCACCCTCCAAGGACTGCTCTTGGTGGGGTGTTCATGCCAAGGCAAACCCAGTGAGCTGCCCATGGCACGGTTTGAAACCAAACCCCTCACAGGACACCCCCCCCCTTCCCCCCCATCTCTGCCCCGGTCACAAGCACATGAAGCAGCAACTGTCTGGGAACAGATGGAAGTTTCTTTCCTTCCTTCCCTGGAGGCAGCTGGGACAGCAGCAGCTTCCAGGAACAGCTTTACCAGAGGTGAGACCAGGGCTGTGGGAGGGGTTCCCGGGGTCTATCACTGCACCTCCGTGCCAGGTGGTGCCAGGAGATGCCTTTAGGGTGGGAAGTTGCTGTCAGAGCTGCTTTCAGCCCAGCCCAGCCATGGCCTCTCCATGAGCTGCTGCTGCTGCTCAGGACCCAGGGCTCTGCTCCTGTTTCTCTTCCCCTTTGGCACTAACTCAAAAACAAGTGAGGGGAAAGTCCAATATGAAAAGCAAGAGGAAAATTCAACGAGTTAGGGAGGGGGGAAAAAGCTTTAAAAACTTAAAAGCTCACTCACCCTCTATTTCTTCCTTTCCTTCCTTTCTCTCTTTCTTTCTTTCTCTCTCTTTCTCTCTTTCTCTCTCTCTTTATTCCCCTCTTTCTTTCTTTCCTTCCTTCCTTCCTTCCTTCCTTCCTTCCTTCCTTCCTTCCTTCCTTCCTTCCTTCCTTCCTTCCTTCCTTCCTAGTATAGGCAACAGGCAGGAGAGCCCAGAACAGCCCATCTGAGAGGCTTCCCCCAGAGAAAAAACCTTTAGAGGCTTTGGGACCTTTGAAAGCAGAGTAGGGTGGTCCCAGCTGACCTCTCACCCTGCAGCTTGGCTCAGGTGAGCTAAAGGTGGGTGTTGAAGGGTCTCCTGCACCAGCTCTGTCTCCTTGACTCTGTCAGAGACTTTAATCAGGTCTCCCCAGACATCCTAATTAATTTGTTCTGAGTGGAAATAAATGTCTCTAGACCTCCTTTGTCATTTTCAATCTCTTTTCAACTCCCATCTGTTTCCTTCATGGTCTGTGAACTAAAAATGCAAAAAGGAGGGAAAGATGGGAAGGAGCTGATTTGAATTTTCCCTATCGGATGCAGCCACCGTAGCTGGGCTCTGGGGAGCTCCAGGAAAGGCTGCTGATGCCTCTGCTGGAGCAGAAACAGCTGTGGGAAATGCCCTTTAGCTGTAAATGTTGTGTGGAAGTCATTAATAATCTGGAGTTTCATTAAACCTTGCCAGATGTTAACTCCAAAGCTCCAAGAGAACAACTGGAGGTCACCAGCCGGTGTGTGGTGAGCAGTGGCAGGGTTGGCTTCTCTCCTGGCAATGCCAGGAATGGGAGTGTGGCACAAATTAACCATGCCCTGCTCTCCTCCTTCCTGCAGGGGTCCTGGGGGGACATGCACAGCGCTGGCCTGGAGTGGTCTGCTGAGCTCAGCACAAAAAGGGTGCTGGGGATAATCTCCTCATCATCCTCTTCACCCCATGGAGGAGTACCAGTGCCCTGTGTCATGCCAGGAGCAGCCACTGCCCCAGAGCTCACCCCAGTGCATGGGGAAGGATGGGAGCAGAGATGTGGTGCTGGAGGCAGAGCAATTCTTTCCAGGAAACTCGGAGCAGGATCCCCTCTGCAGGACGCCAGAACAGCTCTTTCAGAAGGGCTGCAGGACAGCAATAGCTGTTTTGAAGAGCTTGTTACAGAAAGATTAATTCCTGTAACTGATCCCCACTTCCAGCTGAGCTCCTGGCATGGCCAGGAGCTGGGCAGTGATTAATTGTCTCACAGCTCTGACTCGAAGAAAGCAAACCCTCTCCAGAGCTAATTTTACAGAGAGGAAATTCTTTTCTTGTGCAGGACAGGTGATTACTCAGCTAGAACTGGGTGCTTCAGAGCCAGCCAGGAGGAGGTCTCAGAAGAAACCTTACCCAGTGCCCAGAGCTGCAGGTGAGGTTTTGGGTTTCGTGCCCAGCTTGCCCCCTGCCCCCACTGCAGTTCCACCCAGACCCCTGCTCAGTGCTTGGGGAGCAGCAAACATTACTGACACCAGAAGGCTCTCCCAAGGCTTGGGAAGTGCTGATTCTAACAGCTGGCATCTGGGAAAGGCAACCCAGTATTCCATGGCATTGGAAGTTGCCCCTCTTTTCCCTGAGGGTATCTGTTAATAGCCAGGAAAGATTGGATTTGCTCAGGAAGCTCAAGTTCACCTCTGATGCCACCAGCAGCAGCAGCAGCAGTGTGCTCCACGAAGGAGATCACCCATTAGGGGAGCTCCTCTGGTGATGGGCACCAGCCAGCTGCCTCCCAGCCTGTCTCTCCCCCAGCAAACATGGGTGACAAGCTGGGCTCAGCCCAGTACCAGCCACATGTGGAACAAAGGTTTGGGTCGGGCTTTTATTCCCCTCTTCTGCTGAGAATCAGCTCAGCTATCAGATGGCCAAGGCACTGCAGTGGGGAAGGAGCAGGTCATTACACCTGGCAGTTGATTTTCATTGCCTTTTGATATGGTGCATTAGCAGAGTAACAAACCCTGCTACAGCTTAATAAAGCTGATTCCAGCCCCAGCAGCCCAGAGCTTGGGGCTGGCTCCAGCTCAAGCAGGCAGGGCAGCCCGCTCAGCCCATGGGAAGGAAGAGGGAGCTGAGAGTGCATTAAGCAGAGTGTGTCCAGCAGATCCAGGGAGGTTCTTCTCTTCCACCTCTACTCTGCCCTGCTAAGACCTCATCTTGAGCACTGCCTTCTGGTTTGGGCTCCCCAGTTTAAGAGGGATCTGATGGAGAGAGTCCAGTGAAGGGCTATGAGGATAATGAGGGGACTGGAGCACTGTCTGAGGAGGAGAGGCTGAGGGACCTGGGGCTGCTTAGTCTGAAGAAGAGAAGACTGAGAGGGGATTGAATCAATGTCTATAACTATCTGAGGGCTGGGGGTCAGGAGGGGGGACAGGCTCTGCTCACTGCTCCCTGGGATAGAACAAGGAGCAATGGATAGAAGCTGCAGCACATCAGGTTCCAGCTCAGCACAAGGGGGAACTTCTTGCCTGGAAGGGTCCCAGAGCCCTGGCACAGGCTGCCCAGAGAGGTTGTGGAGTCTCCTTCTGTGGAGCCTTTGCAGGCCTGTCTGGATATGCTCCTGTGTGCCCTGAGCTAAACAGTATGGTCCTGCTCTGGCAGGGGGCTTGGACTCAATGATCCATGGAGGTCCTTTCCAACCCCTGACATCCTCTGATCCTGTGAAAGCAGAAAGAGAACCACAAATGGACCCAACAACACAGGAGTGCTCAGGTCTGGGCTCTCCCACCTCAGCATGCCAGCAGTATGGGCACTCCCTGGGGGTACAGTGGCTGTGGGGACAGCTGGTGACAGAGCTGCAGAGCAGGGCAGCCTGGGCACCCAGCTGCCTTCTGCTCACCCTGACCTTCTGTGTCACTTTTATTCCTGGCAAAACGAATTTACTCTCCATGTAATTATAGAAAGAAAATAGTTTTGACCTCAGCTCCATACTTTTCAGCTTAATGTGTGTAATTGCCTTGCCAGCCATTTATTACTGTCAACAGTTCCAGGCAGGGGCAGTGGGGAGCAGCCAAGGGAGGCCACGGGGGCCAGAGGGGCTGGGGGTGTGCAATAATAAGAAGCTGTTTACAATTGCATATTAATGATGGGCACAGGCCTGCAAGGAAGGAAGATCCCCCCTGGCCTCAGGCACCACGGGCTGGGGGTGGGAGCAGATGCCAGGGCATGCCAGGGCCATCGGCCACTGCCAAGCGCTGGGTCCCTGCCCTTTGTCCTCAGACCATTGGTCCCAGAGGGGCATTGCCTGGGCCAACACATTGACCTGCCTGAAAATGCCCCAATTTAGCAACTGATGGCATTGTGAGAGATGTCTGCTGTGCTGGCAGGGCCATGGGCAGCTGGCAGTATCCTCCCATGAGAGGTCTCTGCCCACCTGCAGATGCACTGGGGGAGAAATGAGGAGTGGGGCCGGGGTTGTGCCTGCTCTGGTGCTGGGGGGTGAGATGCTGTGCAGCGAAGCCCCTGAAGAGGTGAGGGGAGGCTGCCCCGGGCTCTGCAAACACTGCCGTGTGGAAGCAGACCATGGGCATGAGGGGGCTGCCCTGGCTGTGCGAGGCACATGTGGGGGGGGCTATGCAAGGCACATGTGGGGGGGCTGTGCTGCAGTGCCAGGGGGGGGCTGCATCTTCTGTCCTTGTTCTGCCTGCATGAAGCTCCTCTCCCTACAGAGGCGCTGAGAGAGAGGCATGTCCAAGACTAATGAGTTATTGATCGGCAGATAATGGGAGTAGCTTTGTTCCTAATGACTGGATTGGGCATTGATCACACTCGAGCAGGAGTGGGGGCACTGCCTACACCCCACGCTAGCTGCCAACCGACCCTGCTGTAATTAACACCACTCTGGGCATTGCCAGCGGCAGCCTATGCTGGAGAAGAGAGGATGCCCGGGATAGAGGTCTGGGAGCCTGTAAATCCACTGGCACCACTTTAAGCACCAACTTTTAAGCACCCAGTTTAAGAACTCTATGATCCTATGATCCTGTGAGCCTAT
Source organism: Pogoniulus pusillus (assembly GCF_015220805.1). Lineage (NCBI taxonomy): Eukaryota > Metazoa > Chordata > Aves > Piciformes > Lybiidae > Pogoniulus > Pogoniulus pusillus. Next base: position 6,723,170 of record NC_087302.1, read on the forward strand.
GATCCTATGATTCTGTGATCCTATGATCCTGTGAGCCTATGATCCTATGATTCTGTGGTTCTATGATTCTGTGATTCTATGATCCTGTGATCCTGTGACTCTGTGCCTGAGATGGATGTCTGGGAGCCTGTAAATCCACTGGCATCACTTTAAGGACCAATTTTTAAGCACCCAGTTTAAGAACTCTATTATCCTATGATCCTGTGATTCTGTGATTCTAAGATACTGTGATTCTATGGTTCTGTGATTCTATGATCCTGTGATCCTGTGACTCTGTGCCTGAGATGGATGTCTGAGAGCCTGTAAATCCACTGGCATCACTTTAAGCACCACTCTTTAAGCACTCACTTTAAGAACTCTATGATCCTATGGTCCTATGCCAGAGGTAGAGGTCTGGGAGCCTGTAAATCCACTGGCACCACTTTAAGCACCGTTCTTTGAGCACCCAGTTTAAGCACTATTAACAATGAATGAGCCCCAGCTGCTGAAGGTGCTCCTGGTTATTGGCAAGAAGAAGGAGAGGAAAGGAGGAATTCCCTGGGATGAACAGGGACAGCCTGGAATCTGCCCTGTACTACAGCACCTGGCATTGGCTCTGGAAGCTGAAGGGCTGGGCCAGCCACTGCTCTGTTCTCTGCACTGTTTGCAAGGCACAATGAAGCTCTTGCTCCTGGTTCTGGTGGGTATGGAAATCAGCCAGAGAGAACAAACCAGGGCTAGACACTGCCTGAGAGCACAAAGCATTAGAGGGAAAGAGATTTTTTTATCAAGTTATGAGCTTTGTCCTTTAACCCTGAGAGATCAGCAGGTATCTAAGCTGCCACTGGAATCTGCATTTCAAAGTAATACATGCAAAAACAATCAGACCATTTCAGCCTTCACAACATTAGCAGAATAAAACAAATTGGCTCTGGGTCTTTGGTATTTATATCAAATTCATTCCACCTTTCTGCTCCCTGGAAGGGAATATCCTGGGCTAAACTCTGCTCTGGAGCAAATGGGACACCTGTCCTCAGACTGTTCATAGAATCACAGAATCAGTCAGAGTGGGAAGGGACCACAAGGAGCAGCCAGTTCCAACCCCCCCGACATGCCCAGGGACACCCTACCCTAGAGCAGGCTGCACACAGCCTCAGCCAGTCTGGCCTCAAACACCTCCAGCCATGGGGCCTCAACCACCTCCCTGGGCAAGCCAGTCCAGCCTCTCACCACTCTCCTGCTCAACAACTTCCTCCTCACCTCCAGCCTCACTCTCCCCACCTCCACCTTTGCTCCATTCTCCCCAGTCCTGGCACTCCTGACAGCCTCAAAAGTCCCTCCCCAGCTTTTTTGTAGCCCACTTCAGATGCTGGAAGGCCACAAGAAGGTCACATCAGAGCCTCCTCTGCTCCAGCCTGCACAGCCCCAACTCTTTCAGTCTGTGCTCACAGCAGAGCTGCTGCAGCCCTCTCAGCATCCTCCTGGCCCCGTTCTGGACACTCTCCAGCATCTCCACATCCCTCTTGTCCCAGGGGCTCCAGAACTGGAAGGGTCTCACCAGAGTGGGGTCTCAGCAGAGCACAGTAGAGGGGGAGAATCACTTCCCTTGCCCTGCCTGCCACACTTCTGCTGCTGCCGCCCAGGCTCTGCTTGGCCCTCCAGGCTGCAAGTGCACACTGCTGGCTCCTGTTGAGCTTCTTGTGCACCAGCACCCCCAAGTCCCTCTGTTCAGGGCTGCAATTGTTTGGCAATGTTTTGATATCCCACATCAATGTGCAGGCAGCAGGACAGTCAGGACAGCCAAGCCCAGCAGCAGGCACATCCACGTCCCCGCATCCTCCTTCCCCAACACTGGGAGCAAGCTGGAGCCTCCAGCTCCCTCCTCACCAGTTCTCTGCCCTGGGGGTTTCACTGCTGAGATGTTGCATTGCTGCACCTCCTCCTGCCCTTCTGAGAGAGGCCCCGGCCAGGACTTGCCATGGGGCACAGGCTTCTCCAGCCTGATACCTTTGCAAATGCAGGCAACTGGGCTGCAGCTCCCCAGCACCTCCTGCAGATCCTGGCGGGTTCCTCCCTCCCGCGGTTGCCTGGTACGTTAGGCACACGACCATGAGCAGGACTGGCCCTCTGTCCTGGTCCTGGCTCCGTGCTCTCTGTGCCAGCCTGAGCTGTGCTTGGCAGCTGCCATCTGCTCCTGGCACTGCTGTGTTTTGGCACGGGGCTCTGAGCTGTGTTCCTGTCACCAGTGCTGTGTGCAGGGAGTGTTGCTGCCTTATCTGCGGCACTCAAGAGAGGCTTCTGAGCCCTTTCTAATAGCAGCTGAATGACGAAGAGGATGTTCCCTATTTGTCTGTGGATAAGCCTGGAAGCCTGGAGTGGAATGGCAAGTGCTTGGCTCAGGACTGTCAGTGCAGCTGCCCCTGCTCTGCCTGTGTAGAGAACCATACTGAGGGCACAACCACCCCTGCCCCTGCAGGCTCCTTCAGTGCCTTTTGCAGTCTCCTCCTCTTCTATGCCTGATCCTTGCCTCTGCCAGCCTGAGCACCCAAAAATGTTCCTTCCTGCTTGAGCAAGCAGGCTTAGAGAGGACTGCAGGCCTCTGGTAAGAGGCAAATTAAACACAGTGAGGGCACTTTGCAGCTAAGTTCCTCCCCACACTGTCTGCCTCACTGCTCACCTCCACTCCGTCTTCTCCCTCCCAGCAGGGCTGCAAATCAGTTTCTATGCAGGGCTGTGCATCCTACTCTGCATACAGAGCCTCAGCCTTGCATACAAAGCCTCAGGCTGGTTTACCTGAGGTATTTCTCAGTCTCTTCCTTGCCTTGGGTCATGCTTTGCATGATCTCATCCCTCTCCATTGGCATCTAGTCTAGGACTACCCTCCACATGCAGAGCAGCCTGCAGGCAGGTTCCAGATGCTCCTCGGTCCGAGGCTCAGGGCAGAGCTCATTGCTGTCTACAACTACCTGAAGGGAGGCTGTAGCCAGGTGAGGTTGGGCTCTGCTGCCAGGCAACCAGCAACAGAACAAGGAGACACATCCTCAAGCTGTGCCAGGGGAGGTTCAGGCTGGATGTGAGGAGGAAGTTGTTGCCAAAGAGAGTGATTGACATTGGAATGGGCTGCCCAGGGAGGTGGTGGAGTGGCTGTGGCTGGAGGTGTTGAAGCCAATCCTGGCTGGGGCACTTAGTGCCATGGTCTGGTTGGTTGGGAAGGGCTGGGTGCTAGGTTGGGCTGGCTGAGCTTGGAGGCCTCTTCCAACCTGCTGCATTCTATGATTCTATGATTTAATCCTGGAGAGGAAGAGGAGGGAGTCACACAGAAGTGAGCCCTTCCCCATGAAGCAGAGTGCCAGAGAGAGAGAACAAAGCACCCAGCACTGCTGGCAGCAGTGTCTGGATATGCTGCTTGGGGTGTGCTGAAGGAAAACCCCAGGAACTGAAGAAAAACCTCTGGCACCCACAGGGTGTTCCAAAGGCTCAGCCTCACCAGGATGCTCACAAGCTCTGCAGACAACATCTCTGGCAACCCTCATGTGTGCCAGCTTCATTCAAGAAAAGATATCCTTGAGTTGCTCCCATTTGCTGTAGAGTAACCCCCACACCCAGTGCTCAATAATTGAGGAGCTGAGAAAGAGACTTATAAATATTTCAAGCCCCTGGAGCCAGGAGGCCTTTGTGGTGGTGCTCACCCTGCACCCCTTGGCTTTGCCGTCGCTTCCCCTTCCCCAGCCCTCTCTGCAAACCCAGCAGCAGCAGGAGGCATTGCTGCACCCAGCCCCCTGGGCCTGCACAGAGTTTCTCTTTTGCATTAAGGAACTGGCTTGCAGCTGGAGTGGTTTGAGCCCTGGAGGTTTCAGCAAGGATAATGGGTTTCCATTCCGCAGGGGTGCCAGCCCTGCACAAGCAGCCTCCCTCTGATGTGACTCACAGCTACAGAGGCAGCACTGCTGGGCTCTGCTGGATCTCTTCTCCTGGACAGGCTGCAGCAGATCTGCCAAGTCTGAAGCGTGTAGGAGTCCCCAGGTGCTTGTGAACTGCCACCAGCCACAGCCTCTGTTCCTCTCCGTGGTGAACTGCCTGTGATGGGGAGCAGGCAGGGGGAGGGCAGGCTGGGCATCCACCCTGGCTGTGCTGCACCTCATTACAGCCTGGTTTGGTCACTGAACAAGGGCATGCAGAGGCAGCACCATGCAGTGATGCAGAACATCCTGGCACTACCAGGAGTTATGGATGCCAGTAAGTGTTGTGGTTTAAGCCCAGCTGGCTGCCCAGCCCCATCCAGCTGCTCACTCCTTCACTTCTTCCTAGTGGGATGGGAGAGAGAATGGGGAGGGAGAAGATTGAGCAATCTCCTGCTTTGAGATCAGGACAAGGACAGTTTGATAGCAATGCAGGGAATCCACCTCCTGCCTCTCATCAGCAGGAAGGTGCTCCAGGAGGTGTTCTTGTCCTCCAGCCTGTGGCCTGAGCAAGCATTAATGTGGCTGTGCAGGCTCCTGGGGACACCTGTTTGTCCCCATGGCTGCTGGCATGGTCAGATCCTGAGGCAAGTGCCTCAGAGATGTGACAAGGAACTGGTGAGCACCTTTGGGAGCAGAAATGGACCTGGGCAGCACTGCAGAAGGTCAAATAGAAGGAGACAGTGAGCAAGCAGCATCTCAGGATCTCAGGGATGATTCGACCTTCATCACTTTAACTCCTGACAGGCAGGATTGATCAGTTTGCATGGTGCAGCAGGAGCTCCAGGCTGACATTTCCAAGGTACTCATAGCTGAACAAGTGCTGACAGCAGCCAGGCTCTGAGGACAACCCCACCTCTAGTGCTTCCCTCAGAACAGCAAGCCCCAGCCCATGCTCCTGCCAGCGATGCCAATGCCCACATGGGCACGGGGCTGCACACATAGCAGAGCCAGAGGGCACGAAAGGTTCATTATCATCTGCATGGGGATGAACTGGGACAAAATAGCTGCTTTGTCAGAATTTCCATGTGTCTGCAGCAAAAGTGTCTCACATCCTCACTCTGTGGGTGATGGTGGTCACATCAGTGCAAACCTTGAAATGTCAGTGGTTCCTGAAATCTCTGCCATGCCCAGTGAAGAGCAGCCCGAGCTAATGACTGGCAAGCAAGCAGAAAAGGGCCCAAGATGGGCCTGGACACAGAGGAAATCAAATGGTGTTGGGGTGGGAGAGGAATTCTGCTAAAAGGGTAAGGCTCAGAGTGAGGTCATGGGGCACAAAACCTCCACTCAGGTGACAGCAAATCACAGCTCTCATCAGATCTGATTGCATAACCCAATTAAAAGTGTGTTTCCTGCCCTCTGGTGAGCACTGGCCAGCCAGTGTGTGAATGCCACCAGCCCCACAGCTCATCATTTCCCAGTCTAGTGATGGTGAGGAAGGCTGGGGATGAGCAGCAAGATGGATGCTGTGATGGATGCTGTGCTCCTCACCTGCTCCCGTGTGGGACAGAAACTGGACTTGAATCCTCTGGGCACTGAGGGTCTCCTCCAGCCTGCCACCAGATCAAAGGCTGTTTGTACTCATTTAACCTGGCACCGAGAAGGGATCCAGCTAACAAAGGAGTTTGTGGTGCTGGTTTGGGTGCAGTGAACTTTCCCAAGGACAAGGGAACTGGGGAGCCAAGAACTGGGGAAGCAGGACTCAGGAGGGTGGCAGAGGACAACTACACCCCAAGTACAGCCTCTCAAGTGACTGCTGACTGGTAAGCCCAGGGACACTTCTGCTGCCTCCCCTGGGCATGCAGGGTTCAGGCTCACCCTTGCACCAGTCCCTCCCAGCCCAGCCCTCAGCGAGGTGCTCTGCCCCAGCGCCAGCCACTCCAGCTGCCTTGAGCCTCGCCCTGGCATGAGGCAGGAGCTCTGTGGCTCTGCTGCTCTCTCGATGCCCTTGCTTGCCTCCCACCTGCTCCTCCTGGGGCTGAGCATGGATTAGCAGGGATCTCCCCTCTTGCTCGGGAGGATTAAACTTGTTATCCCCCTGCAGCCATGGGCTCAGTTTGCTCTTTTCATTGTCAAAAGCAGCTTTCATTTTTGACCCGTCTCTTTCAGCCCTTCAGAGGGAGGTTCCATGTGTTCCCAATCCACCTTCTTCCTGCTCCAATGCCAGCGAGGTTTGGGGCCGGGGTGGGCTGATTCTGAGTCCACCTTCCACACAGCATCCCTGGCCAGAGCCCCACACCTGGCTTGTAGTGCCAGCTAAGGAGCTGCCATAGCACCCAGTTCCCCTCAGCAGCACCACAAAAAGGAGCCTTTCCCCCCTCTCTAGGAAGGAGGTCGCAGAAGGCAGCCCCAGGACTCTGTGAGCTCCGTGCTGGTTGTACCTTGGCAGCTTGATTTTCCTGCCCAGCACCAGGCTGGCAGCTGTGCCTTCAGTGCTGGCAAGCACCTTTGGACAGAGGGAAAACAATTGTCCCTGTGCCTTCTGCTCTGGCACTGCGTGGCCCAACGGGCAGCACCCTCTGCCATCCCTGCCCGTCCTGCCCGCTCCCTGCCTGCTGCGGGGCAGGAAGGGTCAGGGCGGCAGCGGTGCCCCTTGGCGAGCAGGGCAGGAGGAGGCAGCGGTGGAGCTCGGCAGGCTTGTTCCTGACTGCACAATTAGCGGCGAACAGCCCCTAATGACTGCTGGAAAGTTTCAGAGCAGCTAATGGGTCCTGGGAAGAAGAAGTTCATTGAGAGTACAGAGCATGAAAGAGCAAACACAAGCTGTGACATTTTAAATGAGAAGGCAGGAGCCAGTCTCTCCGCCAGTGATTATGGAATTACAGCAGTGCCGCAGTTATCCCTTAGCCGGGATGTGCCGGGAATGCAGAGCGGGCACAGCGCTCTCGGCTGCCCGCCGCCAGGGGCTGCTGGCACCGGGGGCACCGTGCCCGCAGGGAGGGCTGCCCACGGAGCTGCCGAAGTTCCCAGAGCTCAGGGGTGTCCCGCAGGATTCTCCGAGGTGCAGGGGCTGGCTGCTCGCTGCCCACCAGGACCCCCTCTGATCCCAGCCAGCAGCAGGGAGCCAGCAACTGCCAGGGCTGGTGGCGTCCGTGCGGTTCCCCGTGCCTGAGTGTGGATCCTTTCCCTTTCCAGGCACCCAAGCCTGGAAGCAGCGTCTGGGGATGGTGAGGAGGGGAAGCTATCTCCATGGGGTGGGCACTTGGCTCCGTTTGGGCCACAGCTGGGCTGCTGTTTCTGCTCGCCAGCACTGAAGCCAGAGCTGCCTGCTGAGCTGGTGCCACTCTGGCCCGGGAATGCTCTCTGCGGCTCCCGTCACAAGCCATCACCTCATGTGCTGCCAAGCCGGATCGTGCCGTGTCAGTGTGAGCAGCTCCTTGACCTTTTCCTTCCCAGCTCCAGGCTTGCCTTCTGCAGGCTGGCACCTGAGTGCTCCTGCTCCTCGCCAGGCTGCAGCCCTGACACCGAGAGAAAACCCAGCAAGAGCCACAGGTCCAACAGCCTCAGGGCCAGGGGCTTCAGCCTGCAGGAGGACCCCACCTCACCTCTGCTCATTGGATGGGGCACAGGAGGGAGGTGAGAACTGCCCAGTGGTATCTGCAGAAGGCTCCTGCTCCTGCCTTGCCCCCTGCCCATGCAGCCAGGGGATGCAGAGCATCCCCGGGGTAAGGGACATGCAGCAATGACCCAGTGCGTGCCAAACCTGCTGGGGGGCCAAGGCAGGAAGAAGGATTAAATGCTTTCATTAGATTAATGTGCTGTGGCATTTTACATTAGAGAGTATTAATGGGGAAATAATAGGGTTGGGTCATTTTTCATTCCCCTCAGCAGGCCATAGAAAAAAAGAGTGGGCTGAGGGAGAGCTCCTGTCAAAAGCATTTCCACTGCCCTGGCTTCAGGGTCACAGGGTGAGAGCCACAGGGTGGGTGGCCAAGGAGCCCTGCAGAGGTGGAGGGAAACACAGACCCCAGAGAGGCTCCAGGTGAGACAGCAGATTTGGGAGTCAGTGCCTAAACTGTTACCCATGAACAGTAGGAGCCTTCCCAACAGCCCCTGCCCATTCAGACCCCTCTGTCCCTTTGGCACAAGGTCTGCAGCCCCTGGCACCACTTGCCCACCCATAGGAGCATCACCAATGTTCACATCTTCCTCTTTTATTTGTGGCTTCCATTCCACTTTCAGCTGACTCTGGGGTGGCACCACTCCAATTTAATTAAGTAAATAAAGTGATTAATTTAGACGCTGTGGACTCTCCTGTGTGAGCCCTGACAGCCCTGCTGGCTGGGCAGGGGATGTGCAGATCCAGCCCATCCCCTGGGTCCTCCCTGGGTCAGGGCTCTGTCCCGTGGGGTCAGCAATGGTTCTGGACCCACAGAAACCTACATGTTCCCACGGTGTGGCCAGGCTGAGGACATCCCTCATGCCATTCAGCACCCCAGGCTCCAGGGGAGGCAGAGAAGCTGAGCTGTAAGGACCAGAGCAAAGTCAGGTCGTGGCTTGGTGCCTATCAGCTGCTCTAAGCAGCATTTTCCCACTGAGTTTGGATGCAGAATTTCCTGAATACAATTGAGAGAACGATGTAAAATAACTCTGTTAGGATCTAATTATCTCTGCTATTGACCCAGCACTCCCAAACACTTGGGCTCAGTATGGGATTGTTCCCTCACTGTGTTATTTCCAAGTAGCCATGAAATTGCAGAGATTACAAACTTCTCTCCTTTGATGGAAACTCTTCCTACTCAGGCAGTTTCTGGGGGGAATAGAGACAAAAAACACTTCCATATGTCAGTGAATTAGGAGGAATGGTCTTTATTCAAAGGGTAAAGTCATTTATTGCCTGATCTTTGCAAAGAGCACACACAGCCCAGGAGTGTGCTAAGAGATCAGGCTCTGGGGTGGAGGAGAAGAGATAAAGCAGGTGTATGGAGATCAAGCTAATTAAATGGAGATTCATAGATACAAAGGAGGACTAAAGGTGCTTTATCTGGTGCTGAGGGCAGAGGAGAGGGATTGAGGACACCTGGCTACCAATCTCAAGGCTCCCCTTAATGTGTTATATAGCCCAGGGCAAGTCCCTTAATTCCCTTCTTTAGCCATTTAACCCTGCACTAAGATAAACTACTCAGATATTTGCATGCTCTGCAAGTATCTGCAAGCTCTTGAAGCTTAGAATCATAGAAGCAGTGAAAGTTGGACGGGACCACAAGGAGCAGCCAGTTCCAACCCCCCTGCCATGCCCAGGGACACCCTACCCTAGACCAGGCTGCACACAGCCTCAGCCAGCCTGGCCTTAAGCACCTCCAGCCATGGGGCCTCAACCACCTCCCTGGGCAACCCATTCCAGCCTCTCACCACTCTCCTGCTCAGGAACTTCCTCCTCACCTCCAGCCTCACTCTCCCCACCTCCAGCTTTGCTCCATTCTCCCCAGTCCTGGCATTCCCTGACAGCCTCAAAAGTCCCTCCCCAGCTTTTTTGGAGCCCCCTTCAGATGCTGGAAGGCCACAAGAAGGTCACCTGGGAGCCTCCTCTGCTGCAGCCTGCACAGCCCCAACTCTTTCAGTCTGTGCTCACAGCAGAGCTGCTGCAGCCTCTGAGCATCCTCCTGGCCCTGCTCTGAACAATCTCCAGCATCTCCACAGCCCTCTTGTCCCAGGGGCTCCAGAACTGGAAGGGTCTCACCAGAGTGGGGTCTCAGCAGAGCTGAGTAGAGAGAGAGAATCCCCTCCCTGGCCCTGCTGGCCACACTTCTCCTGCTGCAACCCAGGCTCTGCTTGGCCCTCCAGGCTGCAAGTGCACACTGCTAGCTCATGTTGAGCTTCTTGTCCACCAGTGCCCCCAAGTCCCTCTCCTCAGGGCAGTGTTTTGATATCCCACATCATGGTGCAGGCAGCAGGACAGTCAGGACTGCCAAGCCCAGCAGCAGGCACATCCATGTCCCTGCACCCTCCTCCCCCAACACTGGGAGCAAGCTGGAGCCTCCAGCTCCCTCCTCACCAGTTCTCTGTCCTGGGGGTTTCACTGCTGAGATGTTGCATTGCTGCACCTCCTCCTGCCCTTCTGGCAGCAGAACCACCAGCAGGAGCTCTGATTTCACCCCAGGAAAGGTGGAGAAGGGAAGGTACTTCAACGGCTGGGGCCAGGCAGCACAGAGCAAACCTGAGCAGTGCTCAGCAGCAGCATTTAGGGGAGAGATGCAATAAAATTTGTGATATTCAACAAACTCACAGCCCACAGCTAGTGATGAAGGTAGCAAAAAAGGAGATCAATATGAAGGCTAAGGGATCCAGAAGGGCAATTTCTCTGGGTGTTGTGCTTGACAAATTGTTTGCAAAGTTAAAGGCACACTGGGGGTATTGCAGAGCTGCCTGCTCTGGATGGGAGCCAAGCACCAAGGAGGAGCAGCTGATTAATGGCTGTGAGTGCCACTGTTTACTGAACTGACACCAGAGTGAAAGCAACGCTGGAATGGTTTTAACTGGGATTTACATCAGCTTCCCTGTTTGGCACTGGTTTAGGAGCAGGTAGGGGCTCAGCCTGCAGGGCTGCGACCACAGTCATCACCTCTGCAGCTCCTTGTGTGGTGCCCAGCACCCTGCTCACCCAGGGAAGAGGTGGCAGAGACCAGTGCAGCATCCAGCCAACCCATGGCACCCCCTGGTGAGGGTAACCCCTCTGACCCAGCCTGACTGGAATTGGGCAAGGCTTTGCTCTGGCAAACCTTCGAATGAAATCACAACAACAGATGGAGTCAGTGAGCCCTGTGCTGCTGCAGCTGGACTGGTGAGTACCCAACAACTCCACGGATTTGCATTTCAAGTTAGCTTTGGAAACGAGCACAGTAGTCTGCTGATCACCTAAAACACAAAACAGTTCTTCAGCCTCACATTCAAGCCCATAAAAATGCTGCTGTTGCTAAAAAACCTCTCCTTTGGGAACGTGAGCCCCACATAAGCCAATTAAATTTAAACACTGACACCAGCTCCTTACAACTGTGCCTATTTTAAGCATTGCTCCCATCCACTTCCCCTGATTGGCTTTGGAAGAGTGGCTGCAAACACACCAGGGCTGGAGAGGGTGTGAGAGGCAGCCTGGTGCCCTGGCAGAGTGTCACATGTGGATGGAAGCGATGGGGACAGCAAATTAATGTTCTATTTCTTTTCAAATGCAGAAGGTTCTTTCTCAGTAAGGCAGGACACAGGAGGTGGCAACTTTCTCCACCCAGCTTTGCTTATGTACTGAACCATGAGTCCCTGGATATGCTTTTTGGCCTCTTATCCATGTAAATCCACCATGAGAGCAGGTGTGATGGCAGTGGAGACTGAAGGCAGCTGTGTTTTCTTTCCTCCTCTGTTTCCTGCAGCATCCCCTGCTCCACCTCACAAACTATCACCTGGAGTTGTTCCTCCTTTCCCTTCTGCTGCTCTTTCTCCTCCATCCTCCTCTTTTCTCACCTCACACACACCAGATGGGTGCTCTTCAGGCATGGTTGTGCTTTTCTGCCTCTCCCAGGACGTTGTGGTGCTGACAGAATGAGGCTTAGGTAGAAAAGCAGCTTTCTGTGAGTGCTTCTGTAACTGCTAAGAGGAGGTCTGCCACCCCCCCAGCTGGGACCAGTAATTACAGCCAAAGGGTTTGAAGCTAATGACAGAAGCAAGGAGGTCTCACAAAGCCCAGGTCTGAATGGAGTGGTTTCTGGCACCCTTTCAATTTGATTTTAATGTGAACTCCCTTTAATCTTCCTCCCTATCTCATCCCCTACATCACTGATTCCTCATCAAACAGTTTAAATTAATTTCAGCCTGATGTTCTCTGCCCTGTTACACACCACACACACCCCACCCCCATTTATGAATTTTAAATCAAGTTGTTAACAACCTACTTAGTTGCATAATTTGGCTATAACAATCCATGCCCCTGGCCAATTGCATGTTCATTCTGGAGATAACTTGCTCTGCAACTGATGGCATGGCAAGTTCATGGCCATGCTCACACTGCTGGTGGTGGCCACAGTGCCAGGAAAATGCTTTGGGGCAGCCCAGTAGGCTTGGGCTGAGGGTGAACTGAGTGCTGCTCCTGGATGCTGCTCTCAGCCCAGCCCATTGCCCACCATGCTGGGGCTGCAACCCACCGCAGCTGGTGCAAGAGAAGCAGGGGTCAATGCTTGGCACTCTGCAGGGACATGGGGACAGAGTGTGGGTGTCTTCACTGCCAGGCCAGTGGCCATGCCCCCTTGGAGCTGGCAATGCTGGCTGTGTTCATCCCCACAGCCCTGTGGCTCCACAGCTGCGGTGCAGACAAGTCCTCTTTCCAAGATGGAAACTAATGATGCAACCCATAAATCATTTCCTAAGGGTTATGATAATGGGTTATTGATTAATAGGAGAGGGTAGAGAAAACATGGGAAGCACTGGAGGTCATAAATCCTGTAAATGAGGTAACCCTGCATGTGCCAAGCGAGGCGAGCCCTGTGCTCTGGTCCTCGTGTGGCAGCAGCTGAGCTCCCTGCCCTGCTGAGTCCGAATTCTGGCAGCAGCAGTGCCAGGCTCAGCAGAGCCATCCCCATCCTGCAGCACAGGCTTGCCCCGAGCACCCTGTTCCCCCGCAGGATCGGCAACAACGAGTCCCAGAGACTGTCCCCTTGGCTCTGCAGGTGAAGGTCTCTTCAGTGAGGTACTCAGTGCAGCCCTTGCCCCTTGCTCTCAGCTCCTCTGCTTTCTCTCCTAAGTGAGGTTCAATTCCCCTCCCACACTTTGCTCCTCTCAAGCCACCGAAAGCAGCAGCTCTGCCTTCATCCATGCCATGCATCCAACCTTCGTGTTCCAGGGCCATGGAGATGAGCTGGGAGGGGTCCTGCTCAGCTCTCCCGACTTTGTGTAGCATTCAAGCTAAAGAAAAGCTGCCCAGCACCAGCGAGGCAGGGCACTGCCCTGGGCAGGGCTCCAGGGGACCAGCCTCTCCCGGGCTGTGGCACATGCATGCTCTGATGCGCTGGTGGTGACTTGTGGCTGTCACAGTGACCACCCTCCCCCGGCCCTGGCTCCAAGGAATGCCCCGGAGCTGCTGCTCACCTCCAGGCACTTGTTGGCACCCTGGGCGGGGGCACCAGAGGACGCTGCCAGCAGCGCAGCATCCCCGTGGCAGTCCCGCGGCCGCGCAGTGCCCTCTCGTGGGCTGCGGGAGCGGCGAGGACGAGGAGAGCCGAGAGGAGGCTACGGCCTCGGCCTGGCCCCAGCTGCCGAGGACTGCCTCTGCCCCGAACGCCCGAGGAAAAGCAGGGGCTGAGGGAGCAGGCAAGAGGCCGTGGGATGAAGGTGACAGGGCCCCGGCAGGGGCTGAGTGCCCGCATACCCTGGCAGGATCCTGCCCGATGCTCAGCTCCGGCCAGCACCCACCAGAAGGGGCAAATGAGAGCTTCCCCTCCCCGAGCAGGGGTGAGCTGCTGCAGCAGCAGGCACTGCTCTGGGTGAGCCCAAGTATTTTAGGTTAGAAGGTTAACATCTCAGCCCCTCCCTGCTCTGCCCTAAGCTGTGTCCCACACAGCCTTGCAGGGAGCCCAGCACTGCCCTTGGCTCTGCCCAGGCCACTCTGGCAAACAGTTCCAAAGCCTGCTGCGTGCCCCCTGGGCTGCCTCATCACCCTAACACTGCCACAGGCAGCAACACCAGGCTGCAGGCCCATGCTGGGCAGAGCTGGGGGGTGCTCCTGCAGCACCCACTGCAGATTCCCCTCCTGCCTGGCATGCTGGGGTGGACCAAGGGATTAACCTCTGGGAAGGGGATAATCAGCAGCCCTTTGCTGCAGCCACGGTTGAAAGCTGGGTGGATCTGCTGCCTGCAGGGAGATAAAAGCGATGGAGATATCAGAGCTGTGACACCGCAGTGTGGGACCCAACTCTTGAGTACTGAGTCATCGGCTGCAGAGCTGATTCCATCTTCACTCACTGTGCGGCAGTTCAAAGCCTGGCTCGCTTCAACCCTTCCCCTGACAGCAGGCTGCGAGCGCCCCTGGGGCACATCAAAGGATGGGGAGTGATGCAGGGGGCAGGAGGGGCTCAGCCTTCCCACCCGCCCACGGGAGCAGCTTGGGATCGGGTCCAAGGAGTCCCTGTGCCCCCACCCCACACTGGGATGGGAGCAGGGAGATCTGGAAGACAAACAGCAGGGAGGCAGGACACAGCTCCCTGCCTTACAGGGCAGAGATGGGGAGACTCTGATGCGTAGCTGCAAACGAAGTCACAAACCCAGGCTCATTCCCATGCACCACACACAGCCTCTAATTAAATTTTAAACATGTTTCGTTTTCTGTCTTTTCTCCCCTACTTTTCCATAGGAAGTGATTAGCTTCTTTTTGTTGTTGTTTTCCTGTGGGTAATTAATACTTTGTTAATCATGGTCAGGATCACACTGTTTTGATTTACTTATTTTTTTCCCAGTGTGCTCACCCCCAGCTCTGGTGCCCAGAGTTGCAGGTGCAGAAAGAATGGGTTAAGTGGGCACAGCTCTGCCTGCCCTACTGCCTGTAACCGTCCCAGGGTCCCATCGTGCCTCCCATCTGCACCCCCCAAATGCACCAGCCTCCACCCACCCTGCCAGTACCATGCCCCCACAACCACCTCATACCCACCCACTGCAGGAACAGGCTCCAGAGGGGACGGCAGAACTGGTCCCCTGGGATGCTGGTGGCTCATGAGCCGTGCGGCTGGTGTGGATGGAGGGGGCTGGTGTGGATGGAGGGGGCTGGTGTGGATGGAGGGGGCTGGTGTGGAGCAGGGTGGCCACGAGAGGGCGCTCCTGGAGCTGGATCCAAGTGACCGCAGAGCTGCGCACGGTGAGCGGCTCCAGCAGCCCCCAGCCCCGCGGAGGTCACCTCCCTGCAAGGGCTTGGCTGGGGCAGTTCGCCTCTTCCTGGGGCTGGCTCCCACTTGCCCTGCAGCAGTGCAGCCCACCCAGTCCCTGCCCAAGCACCGTTTGTCTGATGTCCCTGGGAGCAAAGAGGGGTTCTGGGCACAGCCCTGGCTGATGGCTCCTGGCCTCAGCAGCGCTGACACTTGGCCAACTCTCACACAAGCAGCCTTTCTCTGGTCTCCAGGGCCACGTCCTGGAATGGGCATATCTTGGCACCCTGCAGCATCCATCATTCAGGGAGCAGGGCCAGCAGCAAGCCTGGCTGAGAGCTGCTGGAGGAGCAGGGGTTTGTGCTGCACTGGGACCAAACCTTTGCCCTTGCCATGGTAGATGGCTGGTCCCAAGGCAGCCAAGCCCTGCAGCAGCCCCAGCACAGGCCACCAATGCTCTGCCCCAGCCCAAATTCTACCAGTGAGCAGCTGCTGTGGCTGTAAATCTCAGTGGCTGCCTCTGCAACCCACAGCACAGCTCCTTCCTCTGATGCACAGGAATCAGGAAATTCTTATCTAGCCCCAGATAAATGCAGTAAAACCTCTGCCAAAACACTGCCAGCCCAGGAAGGATAAGGGGGCAATGCCCATGGCCCCAGGAGGCTCTGCTGATTTAGGGGTAAACCAATTGGGCTCTGCAGCTCCCTCCTGCCATGCTCAGCAGTGGCTGGGGTGCAGGATGGGGCAGGCAGAGGGGCAGAGATGGGCATTTGGCTGAGGTACTGGTGGCTGTGTGCTCCTCCCCATTGCCAGCACAGCAGCCATGAGCCAGCCCTGAGAAAGCCTGGGCAGCTCAGGACACATTTGGACTCATCCTGTAGCTTATGCAGTCTCTTTCCACCGTGCAAGGTCACAGACCAGTTTGCCAGCTTCTTCAACAAGCACCCTGTGGACCTCCATTTGCAGCCTCCCCCTGCCCAGGCAGTGCCACACAGGCCTAGACCTCAGAGCTGTTCTCCAAGGTTGCACCTAACAGGAGGAGGCCACAAGCTGCACAAAGCAGAGCAAAGGTCTTGGGTCCACCCAGAGAAAAAGCCTGGGCAAAGTGCAGCACTGCTTGTCCTTGGTGGTGTTTGCAGTGAACACTGCCCAGGCACCCTGCAGAGCCACCCTACAGTCACTGAGCAGCAGCAGCAGAGCATCACTCACCCATGGCTCCATGGCACCAGCCAAGGGTCTCATTAACAGAATATAATGTGTAGTGAAAATAATTGATGATCATCTTTGTAGCAATCGATTATCTGTCTCCTGTGAAGCTGCTCTGCTCATGCATTAAAGGGCTGCTGCTTCAGGCCAGGCAGCTGAGCACACAGCCATGGCCAGCTGCCCAGTCCTGCCCAGCACTTCCATGCTTGGGCATGAGCCCAGAGCCAGCCTTGCTCCCTGGACAACACAAAAAGGAGGAAGATTTCCTTGAGGGCTGTGGACTCCTTCTGGGGGCCCCTCCTGCTCCTCAGCTGGGTGATGCTGAATGAAGCATCTCTGCAGCCATGGTTCATTCCACAGGCACTGTGGGAGCAGATGTGGCACTGCAGGGTTGTGGTCCTCCCATGGACCCACCTGCAGCAAGGAGGTGGCAGCCAGATGGATGGCACTGACCCCCTCACAGCTCCCCCTTACCCTCATCCCAGCCCCTGCTGCCTCCTGCCCAGCTGTGGCACAGACCAGCCCTGCCCTTCTCAGCACTGCTCCGGGCAGAGCCGTGGCAGGCAGCTGGGAACAGCCGAGGCTGTTTGCAGAAGCTCAGCTGAAGCTGCACACTCAGCAGAACCCAAATCTCCAAAAACAAAAAACCTGAACAAACTTCCCCTGCAGAGCAGGAGCTGGGAAGGGACCCAGATCCTCTCCTCATGCTTGTCACATGAATGAGCTCCGTGGCCAGGGCAGAGATTGTGCCACATTGTGGGGAGGATTAGACCATTCCAAGAGGCCAGAGGGTCTGTGCTGGGGGGGCTACCCTCTCCTCTGCCCACCCTGGCCTCCCATGGCACCATGGGCATCAGAGCAGGAGCCTCCTGCCCCACAGAAAGGGGAAATGGGCCCAGGGCACCCACAGGGCTGTGGTACCACTCAACAGCCCCGAGAGAGGTGATGCAGAATGCCCATGCCAGGGCAGAGGTGGCAGCAGGTCCCTGCATCTGCAAGGGGGTCACCCAAGGATCTCCCCCCACAGCCTCTAAAGCAGGGAAGGAGGGAGGGATGGGGGCAGCCCCCAGCCTGGCTGGCCTCAGTCAGCAGCTGGCAGCAGTTCCCAGCCAGCAGCTGCCTGCTCCTCTGGGAGCCTCTGAGCCCCTCCCCCGGGCTCCTGCCTCAGATGTTTGGGAAAACAAACTGCACGGGAATTAGCTCCCAACTATTTCCTCAATTCCAGCGGCTATGAGGAGAATTTGATTCTGCTGTGGCAGGAGGAAGGAAGGCAGCCAGGCCCAGAGGAAACCTGAGCACTAACCCCGGGGCTGGCAGCGCAGTGCTGCGTCAGCAGGGACTGGCCAGCAACGCCCATGCCACTCACCCTCTGCCACCAGCACCCCTTGGTCTGGGCAGTGGGGGAGCACCCACACCCCACAGGCTTGCTTTGCAGACATAGAGGCTCAGAAACTCCCAGTTGCTCCAGTTCAGCAGTCCCAGTGGCTCAGCTGCAAGATGAGTTCTGGCAGAGCAGCACCTCCCTGGAAGCACCGAGGGTTGCTCAGATCACCCACCACCGTGGCAAAGCAGGGCTCCCACCAGTTACACCCCACTCCGTGGTTTGGTTTCTGTTTTAGAGGCTGTGGGAGCTCAGGACCATCCTAGTACCCTCCCAGCACTGCAGACACCTCTGCTCACAGAAAGGTGTCTAAATATAGCCCTGCGCCTGCGAGCCCAGCCTGGCTGCCATGAGAGGAGAGCCTGGCTGCAGGGCAGAGTCCAGGCCCTGCCACGGTGCTAGCCCTGCCAAGCTCTGCCCTTACAAGCAGGGCAATTAAACAGCTTCTAGACTGAGTCATTTTATAGCCTAATAAAGGGAGAGTTTCAACTGCTGAACCCACGCCCCCCCCAAGCCTCCTTCGGCTGCCCTCCCACAGTGCAGCAGCAGCACCACAGCCAGGGAGGGTGGGCACCAGCAGAGCTGTGACTGGAGCTGAGAACATCCCTTGCTGCAGAGGATAAGTCAACACTCTTCTCACAGTCCTTGTTAGTCTCCAGTGGCCACCAGCCACCCACTCAGCCTCCACCCAAGCCCCTTCCTGCAGCTCCCCACCCAGTGTCCACACCTGATTGTCCCAGCAGAGACCAAAACACACAGAAGGAAGCAGACAGGGCTGGCAGCTTGCCCCTGTTTCAGTAGGTACAGACAACAGGAGCAGCCCCTGAGAGCTGGTTTGTGCCACAAACCCATTGCTGCAGCCACAGCAATACCACTTAGGCAAATAGAGCCTAGCCCTGCAGCATCACAGCTCGGCTCGGTACCACAAACCCCTTCTGTACAAACCAGTCAGCTTCCTGAAGTTACTCAACAGCATGAAAAGAAACACCAACCTGCTTTGTGAGATTTAGACCAAAACAAAGCCCAAAACGGCCTCACAGCCAAGAACCCACAAGGAAAGCAGCTGCAGTGCAGGACATGACCCTGCCAGGGGCTCCAGGGACCCCAGAATGGCTCAATCAGGAGGAACATTGTGCACAGCAGTGGCCCCACTCAGCTCACAGGTACAGACAGGTGACAGCAGGCATCTGCCCATCACTCAGGAGAGTGTCCACCCCTCTCACAACAGAGAGCTCAAGGCTTCCATAGGCATCCTGGAAAGAAAGACAGGGGGAAATCACAGCATCAGCCAGGGTTGGAAGGGACCACAAGGAGCAGCCAGTTCCAAGCTCCCCAACATGCCCAGGAACATCCTACCTGAGACCAGGCTGCACACAGCCTCAGCCAGCCTGGCCTCAAACACCTCCAGCCATGGGGCCTCAACCACCTCCCTGGGCAACCTATTCCAGCCTCTCACCACTCTCATGCTGAGAAACTTCCTCCTCACATCCAGTCTGAACCTACTCACCTCCAGCTTTGCTCCATTCCCCCCAGTCCTGGCACTCCCTGAGAGCCTCAAAAGTCCCTCCCCAGCTTTTTTGGAGGCCTCTTCAGATACTGAAAGACCACAAGAAGGTCACCTGGGAGCCTCCTCTGCTCCAGCCTGCACAGCCCCAACTCTTTCAATCTGTGCTCACAGCAGAGCTGCTGCAGCCTCTCAGCATCCTCCTGGCCCTGCTCTGGACACTCTCCAGCATCTCCACATCCCTCTTGTCCCAGGGGCTCCAGAGCTGGATGCAGTACTCCAGGTGGGGTCTCAGCAGAGCTGAGGGGGAGAATCACCTCCCTCCACCTGCTGGCCACACTCCAACCCCCTGACATGGGCAGGGATGTCCAAACCAGATTGTGCTGAGACACTTGGCTGGGATCAGACCAAACCCAACCAAACCCTCCTCTTGCAGATGATGTGGTGGCAAAGTGGCATCTAACCCTGGAAGGAAACCAGCACCTTTCATAGCCAGCAAGACTCAGCAGGAGCCTTGGGATCCTAGAAGAGCTATCACAGGCCCCCACACTCACCTCTCCCCCAAAGCTGACAGGGTCTTCTGGCACACAAAAGCACAATTCTAGGAAAAGAAGTCTCACATTTGATGGACAAACAGTTTCAAATCAAAAACAGAAAGAAAGAGAGAAAGAAAGAAAAAAAAAAAAAAAGGTAGTTTATTTGAAAAAAAAAAAACCAAAAACAAAACCTCAGCCTCTTAACATCATTTCTGATCAACATTTACTAGAACTTGAGAGCCATGAAACCTGCTCCACGTACGTTGAGATATTTTCCAGCACTAAAAAGTAAAAAATAAATACGTACAAATTCTTTCCTCCCCCTTCCATGTCCTAGATGAGTGGTTCGGCATCGGCCGCCTTAAGGTCTCAGTTGAACAGAAGCAAGTAAAAGAGGTTTACTCTAAGGGATAGAAGAGCGAAAGCAGAAGGCTTGGTCTCACAGATGTACCAGCTCCACCCACCTCCACCCCTCTGCTCTGCCCAAATACCCATCTGGGTGGGATCCATTGGCACAGGGATTAAACGAGCGCAGGGATGCTCTGCTGGATGCCCGCCCGTGAGAGGGATGGGGCAAGCAGGACCAGGGCTGGAAGTCCCAAAACCCAGCACCAGCAGCCAAGGCCCTAGGGTCACATGTATATCATGACACTCACAGCTGGGCTGGCAAGAGGCACTGCCAGGGCAGAGCTGGGGAGCAGGAGGATCCCAGCCCACTCCACAGAGGGCTGGGCTGCAGGGGCCGGGCAGCGCTGCCCAGCGTGAGCCACAGCCATCTGTCTCCAACCCGAATATCCCGTGAGAGCACAGCTAGAGAAGAGGGATTTAAGAACTACAGTAGCTAAAGTGTTTTCAAAACATACCTAAAGACCACCTACAGAGGCAGGAGGCACAGGGGCAAAGACCACCCTGCCCCATGCCCAGCTCCCCCCTCCACGGAGGGCTTGCAGTAAGAAGCGTGTGAAGCAGGATTCATCCAGGGCTGGCCCCGAAACCCATCATGCTTCAACAAATCCAGTATCCTGCTTTTTATGGCTTTTTAACAACAGAACTCCCACAAAACACAGGCAGACACCCCCCCAAACCCCACCCCCCCAGCAGAATACAGAGCTAAAGCACGGCTTAGAGCTAAGGCTGGTGCAGGTTCAGCTTAAGGCACGGATTAGTACATTCATGTTACTGTTAAAAAGCCCCGGTATAAAAGCCCCCCTGCCCCGACACGAGGATACTGCGTGCATAGCCCTGACACCTTTGTTGAACACAGATGGAAAGACAATTCAGAGCCTGGTTAAAATGAACCCCTGGTTTAAACACTTCTCACAGCTGCCCAGGCCAGCGGAGCACCGCCCCGACCGCCGCGCCAGGGCAGTGGCGCTTCCCCGACGCTCCGGGATTGACACCGGTCCCTCACATGTGGCTCTCCTCCTCTTTGACTCCGTCCTCCGTGCTCTTCTGAGGCGAGGGGGTCACGTCGTTGTTTGCCTCTTTCTGCTTCTCAACCTCGTCCACGTTGGTCTCCTCCTCCTTCCCTTCCTTCTTTGCTTTCTCCTCTGCCTTCTGCTCCTTTGCCACCAGGCGGTAGTTGATGCCCATCCCGATGAAGAGGTAGATCCCAGAGATGATGAGGATGACCCCACAGGCCCAGTATGTGTACTTGTAGTCACCATACATGTCGTTGAGCTTCCCTGAGAGACAGAGAAGGGACAATTTAGCAAGATACTCTCAGACCTGCTCCAGGTTGTGGAGATGTTCCCCAGTGCAGCCCAAGCCAATCAACCTCAGCTTTTCATGGAATGGTTTAGGTTGGAAGGGACCTCAAAGTTCATCCAGTTCCAACCCCCCACCATAGGCAGGGACACCTCCCACTAGAACAGGTCACTCAAGGCTTCATCTAACCTGGCCTTGAACACCTCCAGGGAGGAAGCATCCACAACCTCCCTGGGCAACCTGTTCCAGTGTCTCACCACCCTCACTGTAAGGAACTCTTTTTTTATTCCTCCAGCCCCTGCTCCCCAACCCTGTGCCAGGGACTCAGCCCCCACTTCAACCCCCCTCAGACACTGGGGTGGTCTCAAGGACAATACTTGCCCCACCTTGTTCCAGTGCCAAAGGCTACCCATTGCTCAGAGTGACCCACCACAGCTCTGCAAAGCCAGGCAGAGCTCCCTGGGCACAGCACAGCCTACCTAGCAGAGGTGGTCCCAGCAGCACAGGGCAGCACTCCACAATGGTCACCAGGCCAACAGCACTGGAGAAGCGCTGAGCTCCCACCAGGTCCATCAGGGTCTCAAAGAGGACTGAGCTCAGCCAGCCAAAGGCAAAGCCAAAGAAGCCAGCATAGATGCAGAAGCCAGCGTAGGTGGTGGACATGGGGGCCAGGAGGTGGCAGACCCCGTTGTAAATCACAGAGATGGCAAAGAAGTACTGGACTCTGGGTCTGATCCACTTGGTGTTTGCCACCAGTCCCATGGAAGGTCTGGCCACCATGTCAACAAAGGCCAGGATGGAGAGCAGGAAGGCTGCAGACTCGTTAGCAATCTTCTTGCTCTTTGCATAATTGCTGAGGAAGACCAAGGGGGTGAAGAGCCCAAAGAACATGATCACATTGCCTGACAGGTAGAGCAGGAAGCCTCTGTGCGTGAACAGGGACAGGTCCAAGAACTTGTTGATTGTCTGGAACAGTGTGCTCTTCTGTTTTTTGGCCTTCCCACCAATGAGGTCTGTGCTGGTGTCACCATCATCCTTTTTCACCACCTTCCCAGCTTCCTGCAGCACCTCCTTATTGGCCTCTTTCTTCAGCTGATCTGGCTTGGGGCCAATGGGCCGCATCAGGGACCCAGCGACACAGCAGTTCAGCAAGAGACCACCGAGGATGAGGAAGCTGCCACGCCAGCCAAATATGCCAAAGAAGAGCTGGTTGACGGGTGCCAGGGTGGAGAGGAAGACAGGGCTGCCTGCCATGGCCAGCCCATTGGCCAAGGGGCGCTTCTTGAAGAAGTATTTGCCAATCATGGTTAAGGCTGGGTTCAAGTTAAATGCAAGTCCAAGGCCTGAAGGAGAAGGGAGAAGAGAGAAGAGATCAGAGCTCGACCATCCCTCAGAAGCCAGCAGCACCAGCAGAAGGGCTGGTGGGACCAGCAGGGTTGCCCACTCCTGCTTTGGCAGTAGGAACTTAGAGAATCATAGAACCAGTCAGGGTTGGAAGGGACCACAAGGATCAGACAGTTCCACCTCCTCTGCCATGGGCAGGGACACCCTACCCTAGATCAGGCTGGCCAGAGTCTTATCCAGCCTGGCCTTAAACACCTCCAGGGATGAGGCTTCCACCACCTCCTGGGCAACCCATTCCAGGCTCTCACCACCCTCATGCTGAAGAACTTCTTCCTAACATCCAGTCTGACTCTCCCCATTTCCAGCTTTGTTCCACCCCCATCCTGTCCTATCGCTACCTGACATCCTAAAAAGTCTCTCCCCAGCTTGTAGCCCCCTTCAGGCACTGAAAGGTCACAATAAGGTCACCTCAGAGCCCTCTCCTCTCGAGACTGAACAGCCTCAACCATAGGAGCAGCACTTGGCCCCCGATGCCAACCTAGGAGGCAGCAGCAAACCATGCACGGGGGCAGCAAAGCCACACATGGGGATCTGGGAACTGGAAAGGAAGAACCACTCTAGCTCGTGGCAAAGCTCTGCCAGTGGGCAGGGCACAGCTCTAACCAGGGAGGCACAACAGATCCTCTCGATTCTCAGCATCAGACACCAGTCCCACGTCCTGATCACTGGGACCAGCTCCTACAGGGAGCAGCTCCTACAGGGACACACAACAGGAACGCGGATTGACACAAATTCAAAGACTCCCTCTTACTCTGTGGGTTTAAGCTGCTCCTTGTGCTGCCTCAGGAGAGGCCTCACACATTCAGCACTGCCCCATCACTTACCCCCCACGACCCCCACGCAGAAGTAGAGCTCCTCCACCGTGTTGCAGAAGGAGGCTGCAATCAGCCCGCAGCCCGAGAGGCAGCCGCCTGCGATCATGATGGGCCTGCTGCCATACTTGTTCACCAGGATGCTGCTGATGGGACCTGGGGAGTGGAGGGAGATGCACCAAGATGAGCTCTTTTTGCATGAGACAAGACAGCTGTAACAGGAGGTTGACAGCTCCAGGCTGCTGGCTTTCACACGGTGACACTGCATCCAGCAGGGGGCCAAGGGAGAGGACAGGAGATTTAAGGGCAGCTGGAGATAAGAGGTACTTGGTTAGAGCATGGCAAGCTGGGACTGCTGAGCAATCTGCTTACGGGGGGCTACACCAGGAGCTGCCTGAGCACCAACTGCCCCTAGGGACAGGGTCTGAAATGGGGTAAAGCCACCTGCCTCCAGCCACCCACCCATCCCAGGGTGGGATCTCAGCAGCAAAGTGCAGAGCAGCTGCCTATCTCCAGCGAGAGATTGCTGATCAAGACCAGACAAAGCTGTGAACAAACAGCTTCAGCGGGTGCAGGAGGAGCTCCCTGAGAAGGGATCTTGTTCTCACTGCTACCTCTGCAGCAGGAAGAGCCCAAGTGCTCTGCACACCCACCTTTCAAGTGCTTCATTATCGGGAGCTCTAATCCAAAGCAAACAGCGATTAGATAGCCTGGAGCACGCTCTACAGACACTAAAATGGATTTAAATAAGCTGAATGAACACTCATTGAATATTAACAGACCCAGCTCGGCCATTAACAGACACCGAGGTTGTCAACATGTTGTTCATGGGTCCTTAGACTCCACTTGACCTTTCTGTCCAGTTTAAACAAAGCCTGGAGGAGGTTACATCTGCAGCAGGAGCTACCCCAGCCCTGCAGCATCCAACTGCCCCGCAGCCAGTGGTGTCCATGTGCCAGTCAGAGCGGCCCATACCACTAGCCCTGACCTAGTGCCACCAGCAGTGGGGAAAAAGCAGTGGCCTGAGGTGCAGGAGAGGCAGCAGCAGATCCTTGGGCTGTCTCATCAGCCCAGGCCCCACACACTGTCCTGCAGAACGCTCAGCGCTTTGCAAAGCCTGCACCTTAAACTTGGCAAAGGTGCGGTGCCTGCACAGAGCCTAAAGGCAGCAGCAGCCTTTCCTCCAGGAAATCCAGGCTGGAGCAGCAGGCTCCATAGACAGCCTTTAGGAAGCTGTGAGGACATCACTGGGCACCCTGGGGGCAATTCCCTCCTCTTTTAATTAAAACAAACAAAAGGAAGCATTCACACCCACTCCTACCTCACCGAGCTGCAAGAAGCATTTCTGAGCAGTGGCAGCTAACCTACTGTCATTATTCCTGCTGTGAAAAAAAATGCCAAAGTCCTCCCTCATCCTCCCTGGAGCTGAGAAAGAGGCTCCTGAGATCACTGCAGCCACTGACCCAGGTGATGACTGCATGGGGCAGCTGTGCAGTGCTGCTGGACATGCTGCTGCACCACCCCCAGCCCTGGCCAGGAACTGCCAGACACCAGCAGTCAGGACAGTTTGAAGGGACATGAGCTACTTTCTCTGCCTCCAAGCAAGCATGCAGTTCCCACAGGAAGCTGTCCAGAGAAACAGGGAGAACAGGATCCACGCTGCGACCATTTCAGCACAACTCAGACCCTGCAGAGGGTCTGGGCTGAGGCTGCAAAAGCCCTGGAAGGAGCAAGTGGGGCAGCAGCAAGTTCCCATGCTCAGCAGCCAGGGATGCACCTAGGCAGGTCCAGGGTACCTTCAGCATCCCCTCCCCACCAGCTAACAGGCAAATGGTTCGAGGTGGCATTTCATGGCAACAGTTCCAGGAGAGCAGGAGAGGCAACATCACTCTTGAGGAAGTGGGACAGGGGAACAAGCCTAGGACTGGAGTCTCCTTCTCTGGAGACTTCCAAGGCCCATCTGAATGCATTCCTCTGTGACCTGTGCTCTGGCAGGGGGGGCAGGCTCGATCTCTTTGGGTCCCTTCACCCCCAACATCCTGTGATCCCATGGAGCAGAGAGCTGGGAGCTGTGCCCCAGCTGCAGGGCCAGCTCCAGGCAGTGCCACCCAGAGGGACCATCTCTGAGCTATTAGGACTGCCCCAGATTGTGCCTCATTAAGGCCGTTCTCGAGTTCCCAGCTCGTTACCGCCGGGAGCAGGGCGCACGCAGGGCGCTTGGCTGCGCCCGGACAAAGCCCAGCCTGGGGCACAGCCCAGCCCCGCGCTCGCCGGGCACTGGCGTCAGCTCCTTCGGATGCGCAGAGGCAGCGCAGCCGCGGGCGGGCAGCCAGCGGAGACCGCACCGGCCCCGGGTGGCCTCTGAAGTGGACACGGCAGCAGGCACTCAGTAACAGCTTCTTCCAGCCCAGAGACCCCATGCAGAGACACTGGGGCTGGCGAGGAGAGGGCTGCGAGTGCTGAGCCTGCTCCTCACCAGATCCAGACAAGCACACAGCAGACAGCCTGAGGATTAAAAGGCTCCAAGGAGCAGTTTCTGGAGGATGGGGGAGGGAAGCTGCTTCAGTTGAAGCAGTTTTGCTTTATTCTCCTCATGTCCCTGTACTTTCAGCACACATTGGCACCCTTAAGCAGCACAAGCTGCCTACAGCACTGCTGGGCACCAGCAAGGAAGAGGCAGTGCCAGGTTTCAGTGCAAAGCTGAGCCACAGGAACTTGCCAGAAACAGATCCCTAGAAGCAGCCACTGCTTGCTGGGTTAACAAAAGAGATGATGATGACTTATCCCGAAGGCCCTGCAAGCAGGGCTCCTACGCACGGCACAGCAGCTCCTGGCCTTCAGGCGGGCACTGGAGGCAGTGTGCCTGCAGTGCACTGTAACAAGGACAAGGGCAGAATTACACAAGTTGTAATTCCCCGGAAAGATTTTCCTCCCAGCTTTGCAGAGGACAGATTAACCTGGTTTCTGAATCCTGGGCATTAAATAGAACTCTCTGAGCAACCTCCTTCAAGCAAACTCACAAAGAGAAAAAGTTTTGCTCTCGTGTAAGGGGAGACTCCCAGCTTGGAAGCAAGTTTGCTGCTCTTTGGCTCCAGCAGAGCTGCATCCCACACTGACACACAAGCACAGGCACTGCTGCCTGCAGCCCACTTACCTCCCGCGTACATCACAGCCAGCATGATGGAGGAGATCCATGAGACTTTGCTGCTGGATGCGTTGAAGATGACCTCAATCTCTTTGAAGAACACAGTGATGGATTTGGGGAAGGCATAGGAAAACCCAATGGAGATGAAGGCTCCGATGACCACAGCCCATCCCCACCCTCCTTCAGGAGGAGTGTATCCCACTGGGCCTCCGACGGCCGGTGGCATCTTGAACCAAGCTGGTGATGACTCAGTGGGGGTTCAAAAACCTGCAAAGGACAAAGAATTGCCTCAGCTAAAAGCACACAGCTGCATCCCCACTCTCTGGCATGCAGTGGCATGTCTTGAGCCCTGCTTGCAAGG
Organism: Pogoniulus pusillus; assembly: GCF_015220805.1. Classification (NCBI taxonomy): domain Eukaryota; kingdom Metazoa; phylum Chordata; class Aves; order Piciformes; family Lybiidae; genus Pogoniulus; species Pogoniulus pusillus. The sequence continues at coordinate 6,749,999 of NC_087302.1, forward strand.
CTGGCACAGCATCAGCAGCTCAGAGCCCTCCTGAGAGAGCTGATCTAAGAGAGGAGTGCCCAAGGCTCACCAGCACCCTGGCCTCATAAGGCCATCCCAAAGCACACGCTCAGGTTGCTGCTGGCCTTTGAGAGTCCTGCCCACCAGAAATTTAAGCAGCAAGCTGAAGACATGACATCCTGTCCCCGGGCTGAAAAGGGCAGCCAGTGCCCCTGTCCCTGCCAGCTGCAGCCACGGCACAGCTACCAGTAATGGGGGTGGACCTGCGGAAAGCTGAGCAGGGCAGCAGCTGGGCTGGTTGGGGCCCACCCACCTGGGGCAGAGCCCCTGCACCTTCTCCAGGTGGTCCCAGCACTGCCTTGGCACACAGGGAAACACCAGGGAGCCCCAGGCCTCCCAGAGCAGGAGCAGCACACCCAGGCTATGAAATGCAGACCCCAGGGGAATTCAGCCCAGACCCAGGAGCCAGGACACCTCCACTCCTTCCAGGAAAGAGCAGCCATGTGTCCCTGCACTGCCAGCCAGCCTGGCAGGCTCAGAAGGTCAGAGGCTGTGGCTAAACTTAGCCTGAGCAGTCATCAGGGGAGGCTCCCACCCCTGTCTGGAGAGAAAGGGGTCTGGACAGAGCAGTCCAGCAGAGCCCAGCTTCCTGGGGCTTAGCCCCAGCCAGGTAGCCACAGATCCAGCTGTGGCCAAATCCTCCTCCCCTGCCAAGAAGCCTACAGCAGGTTTCACAAAAGCACCCAAGTGTAAAAACAATTCACCTTCAAAGTTAAAACCCAGCAGGGACTAGAACCAAAATGAGTGGGGAAATGTCATCCAAGCTTGCTGAGGTGTGGAATCCCCTTGGAGAGGCCAACAGGGAGAGGCTGATTCAGATCAGTTGGGAGACAGGCAACTCCTGCATCACTGCGCTGCAGCTGCCACACAGCTGGATCCCACCCGCAGCTGTGGCTGCCCAAACAAGGCTGAGCAGGCAGCAGAGAGCAGGAGAAGCTGTCCCAGGAAGAAGTTGCAATCAGAGCAAGCTGCTCACAGACCTGGGCTACAGCATGCAAAGCAACAGGGCTCCAGCACACCCTGCTGAGTTGAGAAGACATCTTCTGACACCCCATGACCTCTCAGAGACCACCCCCGTAACCACAGTAAGCACCATCAGCAGAGGGGACACGGGGCTGTTTCACTTGCAGTCCTCTGCTCCACTGTTCATGTTTCCACTCGAGGAAAAAGCCACCTTCAGGCAGGAGCTTTCTCCAGAGCTTCCCTGGGTCACATCAGCCATAGCAACAACTTCACAGCCCCGTGCCAGCTCAGGGAGGTGCAACCTCCTATTTATAGCACCATCCATTCAATCTCTGGGTGATTACCATCTCCTCCACAGCTGCTGACGTGCCAACATCTACCTGGCATGTCCCCTCATGCCCTCAGCACGCCACACAGTACCACAGGCACTGCCTTGCTTTTGCTTGCTCCATGTCGCTTCGGTGCCCATCCAAGGCCAGGATCCTGATGCCCCATCTGCAGGGCAGCCCCAAGTCACAGGGAGCCTCTGCTCCCACTTAGCACCAAAGCCAGAGACCAAGTTACCTGATACAGCACCAGGCTTGCCAGAGCCACCCGACACCCAGACACGCTCAGGTGCTGCCTCAGACCCAGCCGGGACAGGCAGACACAGAGCTGAGGAGGCTCTGTAAACTGGCACGGCTGGTTCAGCCCGGCACAGACACAGCTCTCCTCGCTGGCAGGGAGTTTGCCTGCACCCCAGCCAGTGCCACACATGACCATCACGAGTAGATCTGAGCCACCCTGTACTCCAACAAAGGAATCATTGACAAGACGCTGCCCCAGGCACGTCCACAGCTGAACTCTGCCCAGGAGCCAGCAGAGCCGATTCCCTCGCTCAGATCCCCACGGATCACAGCCACACTCGGCAGCCCACCGGACAAAGCCACCCACGGCAAGGTCTGGCTGCAGGCAGCTCCCACAGCACAAGTCAGAGCCAACATAGACCTGTGGGCACCATCCTGGATGCATTCCTGTGATTCACTCTAGGCAATCCTGCTCTAGCAGATGGGTTGGACTACACCTTCAGAAGTGTCTTCCAACCCTATCATCCTGTGAAGGTGCCAAGCTTTGCAGGGCTCTCACCATGCACCCCTGGTGGCTCAGTGTGGGGAGCAGCCCACCCAGCTTTCTGAATAGCCACTATGAACCTGGATTTTGCTTCATAGAATGGTTTAGGTTGGAAGGGACCTCAAAGCTCATCGAGTTCCAACCCCCCACCATAGGCAGGGACACCTCCCACTAAAACAGATTGCTCAAGGTCTCATCCAACCTGGCCTTAAACACCTCCAGGGAGGAAGCATCCACAACCTCCCTGGGCAACCTGTTCCAGTGTCTCACCGTCCTCACATCACCCCACACAAACTGCAAACTGGAGTTCTCAGCCATCTCTTGCTTTGAGTCCTACTGACCTCGCAGAGCATTCAGCAAACTTTAAAGCATCACCTAACACCACTGCTGCGTCTGATGTTTAAGAGATGAGACAACCTGGTGCTGGCAATAAAAGCTACCAAAAGGAATAATCCACTTGGTAGCACTAATTAAAACTACTGGCAATAAAAGCTGTCCAAAGCAAGAGTTGGAAGGTGCTGATGAGGTGTTGGGGATTTTTCCCTTTTGCTCCTTAGACACAGAGGTTTAATTCTTCCACCGCTGCCAAGGAGCTTGACTGCACCAAAATTACTGTGGCTTAATTCATCTGTTTGTTCTCTCCCTGCAAGCAGCATTCTTCCTCCTGTGGGTGCTCAGGTGGTATCCCCCTGCAAAGCAAAAGCCTTCTGTGGGGTTAGGCATGACCTCTCTTGCACTGCTGAGAGAGTGTGGAAAAAACTTTCAGCTGAACAAGGATCGAGACCATGAAGCAAGATTCCCAAAACCTGACGCCAGAGGGTTTACAGGATGAGTTCTGCATGCCACAACATTTTTCCCTGAGTCATAGAAAATCCTGATTAAGAAAGGCCACTTTTAGAAAGCTCTTCCCTCAACCACATTAAGGCTCCTTGCCGATTTTCTCATTGCTCCCGCGCAGTAGCTTTGCATGAGAGAGAAAAAAAAAGAGAGCAGATGTAAGACAGCCAGTTCCATTGGAAAGCTTCCCTCCCCTCTGCAAAGTGGGGAAAAAAAATAATACACCCAGAACATAGTTATGACATTTGCAGCTGTTTTGGAAGAGCTGCAACGTGTAAGACGTGTTTGGAAATCAAATCCGCAGCTGCCAGGCAGCCAGCTACAGTTGGCCCTATTAGGAAATAAAATAACCATATTTGCAGTAATTAAGACTGATGAGACCAAGTAATGACTGCAAGTATCACATCTGCTCCCCGTAAACGTCCTGACTAATCCACAGGAATGGGTAGCCTACAGCAACCCTCCTCTGCACCTTGCTGCTGAGAGCAGGAGCTGAGGCTTCGCAGGCAACCAAGTCTCTACCACCTCAGGTCTCACCAAGACCAAAATCCTTCCGCCTCAGGTGCTACACAGGCAGTGATACCTCTTCTCCAGAGAGGCCTGGAACAGGAAGATTTCAAGACTGTGTTACATAATGCAGCAAATTGCTGTGCTTTTGAGAGCCCCAGGCTGGCAGGGCTCCAGAGCAGAAAGACAGAGGCTCACATTTATACAGTCCTGTAAATGCCACCAAATATTTCTGGGGCAAACCCTTTATGAAAGCACCCTTGCTCCTTTTTGGGGTCAAAGGAAGGAGCACAGCCCTCACTCACACAGAGACTGTGCCCAGGCACCACGCACCTCTTGCACATGGCTCCAGCTCAAGGCTCTCCTGCTCTAGGCACAGGCTCACCTGGCATTTGCTGCCCTGTTAGCCTGCACGGCCCTTTCCATGGAGCAAGACGCTTGAAGCCGTGGCAGAACTGAGGCTGGAAGAGGACAGGCAGCAGAGCCCATCACCCATGGGGATTGGCAGAGCTGCCCAGTGCCCCTGTATGCAAAGACTCCCTTGGCATCTCAGCACACTCCTCAGTAGTTGTGAAGTCCTTGACAGCTGGTCCCAGCACTGCTGCAGGCAGGCTGCCTCTGCTCCCAGCCACCTGCTCCAAAGAGGGATGTGACAATGCCTACAGGGGGGTCTCAGCAGCAGCAAGGTCCCCCAGGGACATCGCTACCTTATGACGATGGCCATTTGGGCTCCTATTCCCTTTGCCAGCTGGATCCAGCATTTGGTCAGTGAATACCAGCACCAAAATGCCCAGGATTGCCTGCTCCCCAAAGGCCTTCCAACTTGAGCCCCCAGCACAGGGGGACACGGGAGGGGGACACAGCTCCTAGGAGCCTGGAGAGTAGTTCCCACTAGCTCCATCCTGAAGCATCGTCCAGACAGGTGCCTAAAACATCTACTCCAGCCCAGCCTCAGCTCACAGCAACAGATTCTCTCAGGCTCACCATGCAGTGGGAACAGCACAAGGCCTTAAACACCCCCACAGAACATTTGTCTACATGGGAATCTAACAGCCCTCGAACATCTCTTCTGGTCCCTGGAACTGCAGCGAGCTCCTGCAGGCACTGCTGGGGAAGCAGAGGTGGCGGCAACCGCGCACTGCTTACGGCCAATAGCGCTTCAGAGCTTCGAACCCGGCCTGCGGCGGGCCAGAAGCAAGGCAAGCAGAGCTTGTTCCCAGCTAATGAGACACCACTTTCACCAGCTTTAAGCGGGTTTAGAGCGTTAAGCAGGGCGCTGTAATGCCAGCATGCG